>NC_084564.2:12872500-12957500 GCF_033978685.3 Nerophis lumbriciformis | reverse complement strand
TTTTTGAATCGAGAATCGTGTTGAATTGGAAAAAAAAAATCGATTTTGAATCGAATCGTGACCCCAAGAATCGATAGTGAATCGAATCGTGGGACACCCAAAGATTCACAGCCCTACTCTCTACTGTACTACTCATTTAAATCATCTTATTTTTGCCCTCGTAGTCCTCCTGTGTCCAGGGAATTAAGCCCTGAATTGTAAACATTAACATAAACATTTGAGAAAATAAAAAAATAGACCGAAACACTCATAAAGCAAATAATGAATAAAGCAAATCATGTTCTAGACCAAAAATCACTTTATATTCTTTACTGCTCGCTAGTGTTACCATATCTGAGTTATTGTGTAGAAATATGGGGAAACAACTACAATTGTGCGCTTCATTCACTAACTGTGTTACAAAAAATATAAATTAGAATAATACACAATGTTGGATATAGAGAATATACAAACCCTTTATTTATTAAATCACAATTATTGAAATTCAATGATTTGGTGCATTTGCAAACAGCTGAAATGATGTATAAAACAAACTATAACCTGCTACCCAAGAATGTACAACATTTTTTTCTCAACAAAAGAGAAGAAATATAACCTTAGAAGAAAATCTAATTTAAAATATTTGTATGCATGTACAACACTTAAACCCTTTAGCATATCTGTATGTGGAATTACATTTTTTGATTGATCGATTGAGACTTTTATTAGTAGGTTGCACAGTAAAGTACATATTCCGTACAATTGACCACTAAATGGTAACACCCGAATAAGTTTTTCAACTTATTTAAGTCGGGGTCCACTTAAATTGATTCATGATACAGATATATACTATCAGATATATACTATCATCATAATGCAGTCATCACACAAGTTAATCATCAGGGTATATACATTGAATATTTACATTATTTACAATCCGGGGTGTGGAGGGGGGGGTTAGGTTTGGTTGTTACAGAAGGCATAAGAAAAATATCTGCATTTGATTGTTTACATTTGATTATTAACAATCCGGGGAGGGTGTTAGTTTAAGGTTGAAGTTGCCTGGAGGTGTACGTTTATTGCGGTTTTGAAGGAGGATAGAGATGCCCTTTCTTTTATACCTGTTGGGAGCGCATTCCACATTGATGTAGCATAGAAAGAGAATTATAGAATGGATTAACCAAAGAAATCAAACAAAGCACCAATATGATTCACTTTAAGAGACTGTTCAAACTACAAGTGTTCACAAAGTAAACAGAACAAGAATTATGATGAATATCTTGAAGGGACAAGCGGTAGAAAATGGATGGATGGATCTTGACCCCTTTTTTTTCCTTTTTTTTCTTTTCTTTTTTTATTGAGACAAAAAATTATTTATATTTTTAATATTTGTTTGCTTACTATGGTATATTATTTATTTGTTCACTGTTCTTTTACAGAGCACAAGGAAATTGGATACAATTGCTATGGTATGAAAAAGGGGTAGGATTAAATAAGCTCTGCTTCGTCCTACTCCTTTTCGGACGTGCTGTAATGAAACAGCTGGAATTGTGTGATGCCTTACTTTGTACTGTATGCATGTTCCAGATAAACTGAAACTGAACTCAAGTATCATTCTCTCTCTGTTCAAAACTAGCATAGCTGTTAGCATGCCTGCTCCTGGCTTGCTCTCGCTGTGTAACATGTTTAGCCTCGTCCTCCAGTGATAATTATACGTGATAATGATACTTAAGCTGCTAAGAAATGCAGTTTACTTGCTTTAACGGGGGTGATTATTATTAGCTGAAGGGAGCGGCCTCCACACTGTGTGTGTGGAGACACATAGATAGCTGCTAGCCACTTGTCAGCCGGGTGATTAAAAAGAAACAGCCAGAGGCGATGCACGCTTGTGATCACATCACAGATTTTTTCACAAAAACCTAATACTGTTTGGTGGCAGCTCCATCGGCACATCCATAAAAAAAACTTGATTCCACTTCTATAGTATTTTATATTTTCACTATTCAGTCCAGGGGTCTTAAACTCAATTTACGCGGGGAGCGCAAAGTGTTCACTTTAGAATCATGTGGTAACCATGTGATTAATGTATTAACTTCCACTACCAGCAGCTATAGTGAACCTCAGCCCTCCTACGTCTTAAAGGGGTCTTATTATGATTTTTTTTCTAAATTTGAAACACTTCCTTGTGGTCTACATAACATGTAATGGTGGTTCTTTGGTCAAAATGTTGCATGGATTATGTTTTACAGACCATCTTCAAGTCGCTTTATGAACGTCTTATTTACGTGGCTCACCTTCGACAGCTTCTTCTCTCCGGCATCTTTGTTGCACCGGTTGTTTTTAGCCCTTCCATAGCGAGTCTACTAACAGATATAGGTTAGAACCAGGGTTGTCCCAATACCAATATTTTGGATTTACCATGAATTGATTAACGTGGACCCCGACTTAAACAAGTTGAAAAACTTATTCGGGTGTTACCAATTAGTGGTCAATTGTACGGAATATGTACTGTACTGTGCAATCTACTAATAAAAGTCTCAATCAATCAATCAAAATAGTACCTGTACCAGTAACAAAATGTTTCTCGACACTTTTCGACACTTTTCGACACTTTTCAAAATAAAGATAACCACAAAAATGTTTTTATTAATGGCTCTATTTTAACAGAAAATCTTATGATTTAAGAATGTTGTCAATAATTAAGATAGTGAACATACAAGACAACTTCTCTTTGAGTGGTAAGCAAACAAACTGCTTCTACAGTCGGAAAGGCCCAACAACGTCTTTTTTTGTTGAGGAAACTAAAATGCGCAAACATTCAGCAGAAATCAATGGCCAACTTTTACAACTGTGCCATCAGCAGTGTCCTCACTTACGGATTTTTAGTGTGGTTTGCTAGCTGCACTAAAGCGAACCAACAGACCCTCCAGCGAGTGGTTAAAGCGGCGGGGAAAATTACAAGGACGATACTCCCAGAGATGAGTGCCATGTACACAACTTGCTGCCTAAAGCGAGTACACAACATCCTGAAGGACAGATACCACCCAGCACATGGCCTCTTCAACCTGCTACCCTCTGGAAGGAGGTATAGATCGATTCGCGCCAGGACCACCTGAATATCTCACAGTCTGTATTCCCAGGCTGTGAGACTGCTAAATGAACGGCCTGCCCCTTTGCTGCCCCGCACCATCTTATTACCTCACTCTTCACCACCTCAATAATTGTGCTCTGGACATTGCATTGCTGCAACATCAACGTAACACCCATCAGACATCTGACTGTTCCCACCCCCACGTCCCTCTTATCGCGATCTTCCTGACAATGCTAAAATGTAAACTATTGTCAACCTGCACATCAATGCAGTTTCTATGCCGCTAGACAAAGCTCAAACAAAATCTCGTTGTTCATGTATGACTTAAGTGTAATTATGACAATGACAATAAAGGAATTGATTGATTGATTGAAGGCTCCTAATATGGCTGCTGACATAACATATTGTGTCATTTATCATTATATTATTTTGTCAAAAATTATGAGGGACAAGCGGTAGAAAATGGATTGTTAACCTACTTGTTCATTTACTGTTAATATCTGCTTACTTTCTGTCTTAAAATATTCTATCTACACTTCTGTTAAAATGTAATAATCACGTATTCTTCTTCTGTTTGATACTTTACACTAGTTTTAGGTGATACTACACATTTTGGTATTAGCCCAATACCAAGTACTTACTTGCTTTGACACAGTCGACCACACAATTCTTTTAGATCGCCTGAGAGACTGTGTGGGTGTCAGGGGGACTGCATTAGAGTGGTTTCAGATCCTACCTCATACTTGCCAACCTTGAGACCACCAATTTTGGGGGGTGGGTGCGGGGGCGTGGTTGGGGCGGGGGCGTGGTTTGGGGCGTGGTTAAGAGGGGAGGAGTATATTTACAGCTAGAATTCACCAAGTCAAGTATTTCATATATATATATCCCTGCGACCCCGAAGGGAATAAGCGGTAGAAAATGGATGGATGGATGGATGGATATATATATATATATATATATAAGAAATAATTGACTTTCAGTGAATTCTAGATATACATATATATATATATATATATATATATATATATATATATATATATATATATATATATATATATATATATATATATATAAATAAAATAAATACTTGAATTTCAGTGTTCATTTATTTACACATATACACACACATAACACTCATCTACTCATTGTTGAGTTAAGGGTTGAATTGTCCATCCTTGTTCTATTCTCTGTCACTATCTTTCTAACCATGCTGAACACCCTCTCTGATTATGCATTGCTGTGTGGCACGCACAAAAGTGCTTTCATCAAATGCACTCGATGGCAGTATTGTCCTGTTTAAGAGTGTCACAACATTGCTGTTTACGGCAGACGGACTGCTTTACTGTAGACGTTCTTTATATTGTGGGAAAGCGGACTCAGGTCCGGATGGAGCTGGAGGGGGCGTGGCCTCCAGCTCCGCCTGAATTTCGGGAGATTTTCGGGAGAAAATTTGTCCCGGGAGGTTTTCGGGAGAGGCGCTGAATTTCGGGAGTCTCCCGGAAAATCCGGGAGGGTTGGCAAGTATGTCCTACCTGTCAGAAAGGTCCTTCTCTGTCAGGCTGGGGGACGCCACCTCTTCCTCTGCTCCGCTTTACTGTGGTGTCCCCCAGGGATCTATTCTAGGCCCCATCCTGTTCGCTCTATATCTCCTCCCGATTGGAGAGATTTTAAAGAGGCATGGAGTGTCCTATCACTTTTATGCAGATGACTGCCAAATTTATATGTCGATTTCAAAAGGCCAAGGCCCCCTGACACCCCTTCTCAACTGTCTATGCGACGTCAGGGCTTGGTTAGCCCAGAATTTTTAAATAATGAATGAGGGAAAAACGGAAATTTTAGTTTTTGGTCCGGCCCTCACTGACTTGGGACCATTGCAAAATTATGTGCGTCCCAAAGTCACCAGCCTTGGCGTCACTATAGACAGCGATTTTAAACTTGACAAACAAGTCAATGGCGTTTTAAAATCGTGTTTTTATCATCTTCGTCTTTTAGCAAAGGTAAAACCGTTTTTATCTTTTAACCTTTTTGAACTAGTCGTGCATGCTTTTACTTCAAGTCGCCTGGACTACTGCAATGCACTTTATGCTGGCATTGGCCAAAAAGCTCTCTCCCGGTTGCAGTTAGTCCAGAACGCGGCAGCACTACTTTTAACAGGGACCAGGAAACGCGAGCATATAACCCCAATCCTTGAGACTTTGCACTGGCTCCCTGTTTATTTTAAAATTGATTTTAAAACCTTGCTGTTTGTTTTTAAAGCTTTATATTGTTGTGTTTTGGACCAGTTGTTCCTCCCAGGGAATTCAAGTCACAAGTCGCTCCCAAGCTCTTTACGACACTTAAAGCTGAGTTGAAAAACCACCAGAGACAGAATAGGTATTTTGTATTATATTTGCAAAGCTTTGCAGATATACATTCAGACCAGTCCAGCATAGAACATTCAATTGCGCCCCCTAAGATCGTCTGCCCCCCGAAACACCCTCTCCCCTCTTAAGTCCCTGGCAGTCCTGTGTCTCTAGCCAAAACAAATGTCCATTATCTCTCTCTCTCTAACATTCCTCATTCAAGGTTAAGCACACAGTTTTGCAGACAACCAAAAGACCACAATTGGAAGAAAAACACTAGCTGTTTTGTAATATGATTATAAAAAGAAGTAACACTTAAATTCGGATATATGTAAATATCTGCCTCCGACAACATGGACTGGCACCTCATTATATCTCGGACCTCATCCAAACTTACAATCCTGCGCGCTCTGAGGTCCGAGAGCCAGTTCCAGCTCGTGGTGCCCAAGACCAGACTTAAAACCAAGGGAGACAGGGCCTTCTCTGTGGTCGGCCCTAAGCTCTGGAACACTCTGCCCCTCCATATTCAAACTGCTCCCACAGTGGAGTGTTTTAAGTCTCGTCTTAAGACCCACTTTTATTCTCTGGCTTTTAACACTACGTGAGTTGTGTGGTCCTCTGTTGTCCTCTGTGTTTTTAAAATGTTGATTTCTATTTACTGTTTTAATTGGTTTTACCCTTTAAAATCGTTTTTAATCATATTTATTTTATATTGTTTTTAATTGTTTTTAATATTGTTGTGCAGCACTTTGGAAACATTTTGTTGTTTAAATGTGCTATATAAATAAAGTGGATTGAAGTGGATTGGATTACAAGGTCATACATTGGCCATAATTAAAGTTTTCCTGTGTCCAAGGGCATATTTTCTGAGTATATAAACAATAATAAAAAGATAAAAGATTTTGTGATAACAAAAAAATATCGATGTAATTGACTAGATACGGCTCTTGTACTTGGTATCATTACAACCGATGTATGTATAGATCCACCTATTTGTTTACATTCAGGAGCTACTGTATGCTCCTATGATGTGTAGTGAAGCATGTTTAGCTATTCCTCGTCCCACAAGGATGATACTTGATTTAGTAAAACGCTGCCGACTGCGGATGGACGTTAGCCGCTAGCGAGCTATGTTTTTAAGCGCCGTTTTGCAGAGCAACGCTTCAGTGTTTATAGCTTCACATTTATTGTTTGCTTTTCAGCCAAAATGCGTCCATTCCGCCTCTTATGTCTCCACACCGTGTCTGCTTGTAAGTACTCCGTACATTTACCAAACAACTATATTATACTATACGCTACTTTGTATTAGAATGCATGTGCATGTACGAGCCAGTCTGCCCCACAACAAGAGGATAGAGAAAAAGAAGGAACTTATTGACTACAATGGTGGACTCGCACGAAGCTCTTCGGGTAAAACGTTACCCTGTATGGGTAATCCACTGAAAAACATCCCTAATGGGGAAAATTCCAAACGGCTCATTTGAAGTCTGAAGGAAGGCAAGATTGTTGTATAAATTTTTCCGCAAGGCCTCCATGGTTTGATTTTAAATGTTTGGGTACCAATAGGTAAGAAAAGTTGTTTTGCCTAATAGGGTCCCTTTAAGTCATCATAAATGTGACATTGAATAGCACACGTCTTGCTGAAATAAGCAGGGGCGTCCATGAAAAAGACGTTGCTTGGATGGTAACATATGTTGCTCCAAAACCTGTATGTATCTTTCAGCATTAATGGTGCCTTTCACAGATGTGTAAGTTACCCATGTCTTGGGCACTAATACACCCCCATACCATCACAGATACTGGCTTTTGAACCTTGCGCCTATAACAGTCCAAATGTTTTATTCCCTCTTTGGTCCGGAGGATACAACGTCCACAGTTTCCAAAAACAATTTGAAACGGGGACTCGTCAGACCACAGAACACTTTTCCATTTTGCATCAGTCCATCTTAGATGAGCTTGGGCCCAGTGAAGCCGGCGGCATTTCTGGGTGTTGTTGATAAATGGCTTTCGCTTTGCATAGTAGAGTTTTAACTTGCACTTACTATAGTTACTGACAGTGGTTTTCTGAAGTGTTCTTGAGCCTATGTGGTGATATCCTTTACACACTGATGTCACTTTTTGGTGCAGTGCCGCCTGAGGGATTGAAGGTCATGGGCATTGCTGCTTACGTGCAGTGATTTCTCCAGATTCTCTGAACCTTTTGATGATATTACGGACAGTAGATGGTGAAATCCCTAAATTCCTTGCAATAGCTCGTTGAGAAATGTTGTTCTTAAACTGTTCGACAATTTGCTCACGCATTTGTTGACAAAGTGGTGACCCTCGCCCCATCCTTGTTTGTGAATGACTGAGCATTTCATGGAAGCTGCTTTCATAGCCAATCATGGCACCCACCTGTTCCCAATTTGCCTGTTCACATGTGGGATGTTCCAAATAAGTGTTTGATGAGCATTCCTCAACTTTCTCAGTCTTTTTTGTGCCAGCTTTTTTGAAAAATGTTGCAGGCATCAAATTCCAAATGAACTAATGTACAGTTTGACACTGTTGCGTTGCCCAGGAGTTCAGCTTGCTTATGGAAGTTGCTCTTTGTTTTGTGTGCAGTATTTTCTGTGTTTGCACTGTTATTGTAGTTTGTGTTCTTACAAGTGGGATTGAAGTTCACCATAATATATTTCACTATTAGCCGCCCTATGTGTACAGGCCACCATTACACTACACTATGAAGTTAACTAAAGGGCCACCAGTTTGAGACCCCTAGTTTGGCATGAATGTGTCATGATCTGTGGTCTGGATAATGTTTTTTGTTATTTTCTGTTAGTTTAAGACTCTATTAGTTCAGAATGACAGAATGAAGCCAGCCCTTTCTGTCACGGCGGGGGTTCACAGCTCACTACGGTTCGTTCTCCCAATGCAAACTGACGGCTGCGGACAAGGCGTGAAGGTAGGATTTGATTTATTAAACATAAATCACCCAACTACCAAAACACAGGCAAAGAACAAAAAAAAAGGCAAGCGTGCCTAAAACACGTGAAGATAAGACTTAGCATAGGCTGTGACATGGAATAAACAAAACTTACTTGGCATCGAAATTTGTAAAATAAATTCATTAGAAATATGCAAACAATGCTTGTTTTTTAAATAACAAAAACAATGAAGCCAGCACGAGTGATCAACAAAGGCAGACTTAAATAGTGGTCTCTTGATTAGACACAGGTTTGTGTCCCGAAAAAATGAGGCAGGGGAAACTCATAGGTCGCCATGGAAACTGAAACAAACAAGGGTGCACAAAAACAGGAACTATGGAGTCTTAAACCAACAGAAAATAACAAAAAAACATGATCATGACAGAATGAGGATTGAAATTTGGGTAACACTTTATTTGAAGGTACACCTATTCACCATTAATGAGTTGCTTATTAACATGCAAATTAGTAACATATTGGCTCTTAATTAGTCATTATTAAGTACTTATTAATGCATTATTCTGCATGGTCTTATTATACAAGCAGTAAGCCATTAACTAACAGTCTTCCCTAACCCTAACCCTATGTTAATAAGCAACTAATTAATGGTGAATATGTTCCCCATACTAAAGTGTTACCGAAATTTGTAAAATAAATTCATTAGAAATATGCAAACAATGCTAGTTTTTTAAATAACAAAAACAATGAAGCCAGCACGAGTGATCAACAAAGGCAGACTTAAATAGTGGTCTCTTGATTAGACACAGGTGTGTGTCCCGAAAAAATGAGGCAGGGGAAACTCATAAGTCGCCATGGAAACTGAAACAAACAAGGGTGCACAAAAACAGGAACTATGGAGTCTTAAACCAACAGAAAATAACAAAAAAACATGATCCAGACCACAGATCATGACAGAATGAGGATGGAAATTTGGGTAACATTTTATTTGAAGGTACACCTATTCACCATTAATGAGTTGCTTATTAACATGCAAATTAGTAACATATTGGCTCTTAATTAGTCATTATTAAGTACTTATTAATGCCTTATTCTGCATGGTCTTATTATACAAGCAGTAAGCCATTAACTAACAGTCTTCCCTAAACCCAACCCTAACCCTATGTTAATAAGCAACTAATTAATGGTGAATATGTTCCCCATACTAAAGTGTTACCGAAATTTGTAAAATAAATTCATTAGAAATATGCAAACAATGCTAGTTTTTTAAATAACAAAAACAATGAAGCCAGCACGAGTGATCAACAAAGGCAGACTTAAATAGTGGTCTCTTGATTAGACACAGGTGTGTGTCCCGAAAAAATGAGGCAGGGGAAACTCATAGGTCGCCATGGAAACTGAAACAAACAAGGGTGCACAAAAACAGGAACTATGGAGTCTTAAACCAACAGAAAATAACAAAAAAACATGATCCAGACCACAGATCATGACAGAATGAGGATGGAAATTTGGGTAACATTTTATTTGAAGGTACACCTATTCACCATTAATGAGTTGCTTATTAACATGCAAATTAGTAACATATTGGCTCTTAATTAGTCATTATTAAGTACTTATTAATGCCTTATTCTGCATGGGCTTATTATACAAGCAGTAAGCCATTAACTAACAGTCTTCCCTAACCCTAACCCTAACCCTAACCCTAACCCTATGTTAATAAGCAACTAATTAATGGTGAATATGTTCCCCATACTAAAGTGTTACCGAAATTTGTAAAATAAATTCATTAGAAATATGCAAACAATGCTAGTTTTTTAAATAACAAAAACAATGAAGCCAGCACGAGTGATCAACAAAGGCAGACTTAAATAGTGGTCTCTTGATTAGACACAGGTGTGTGTCCCGAAAAAATGAGGCAGGGGAAACTCATAGGTTGCCATGGAAACTGAAACAAACAAGGGTGCTTAAAAACAGGAACTATGGAGTCTTAAACCAACAAAAAATAACAAAAAAACATGATCCAGACCATAGATCATGACAGAATGAGGATGGAAATTTGGGGAACACTTCATTTGAAGGTACACCTATTCACCATTAATGAGTTTCTTATTAACATGCAAATTAGTAACATATTGGCTCTTAATTAGTCATTATTAAGTACTTATTAATGCCTTATTCTGCATGGCCTTATTATACAAGCAGTAAGCCATTAACTAACAGTCTTCCCTAACCCTAACCCAACCCTAACCCTATGTTAATAAGCAACTAATTAATGGTGAATATGTTCCCCATACTAAAGTGTTACCGAAATTTGTAAAATAAATTCATTAGAAATATGCAAACAATGCTAGTTTTTTAAATAACAAAAACAATGAAGCCAGCACGAGTGATCAACAAAGGCAGACTTAAATAGTGGTCTCTTGATTAGACACAGGTGTGTGTCCTGAAAAAATGAGGCAGGGGAATCTCATAGGTCGCCATGGAAACTGAAACAAACAAGGGTGCACAAAAACAGGAACTATGGAGTCTTAAACCAACAGAAAATAACAAAAAAACATGATCCAGACCACAGATCATGACAGAATGAGGATTGAAATTTGGGTAACACTTTATTTGAAGGTACACCTATTCACCATTAATGAGTTGCTTATTAACATGCAAATTAGTAACATAATGGCTCTTAATTAGTCATTATTAAGTACTTATTAATGCCTTATTCTGCATGGCCTTATTATACAAGCAGTAAGCCATTAACTAACAGTCTTCCCTAACCCTAACCCTAAACCCAACCCTAACCCTATGTTAATAAGCAACTAATTAATGGTGAATATGTTCCCCATACTAAAGTGTTACCGAAATTTGTAAAATAAATTCATTAGAAATATGCAAACAATGCTAGTTTTTTAAATAACAAAAACAATGAAGCCAGCACGAGTGATCAACAAAGGCAGACTTAAATAGTGGTCTCTTGATTAGACACAGGTGTGTGTCCCGAAAAAATGAGGCAGGGGAAACTCATAGGTCGCCATGGAAACTGAAACAAACAAGGGTGCACAAAAACAAGAACTATGGAGTCTTAAACCAACAGAAAATAACAAAAAAAACATGATCCAGACCACAGTTCATGACAGAATGAGGATGGAAATTTGGGTAACACTTTATTTGAAGGTACACCTATTCACCATTAATGAGTTGCTTATTAACATGCAAATTAGTAACATATTGGCTCTTAATTAGTCATTATTAAGTACTTATTAATGCCTTATTCTGCATGGTCTTATTATACAAGCAGTAAGCCATTAACTAACAGTCTTCCCTAACCCTAACCCAACCCTAACCCTATGTTAATAAGCAACTAATTAATGGTGAATATGTTCCCCATACTAAAGTGTTACCGAAATTTGTAAAATAAATTCATTAGAAATATGCAAACAATGCTAGTTTTTTAAATAACAAAAACAATGAAGCCAGCACGAGTGATCAACAAAGGCAGACTTAAATAGTGGTCTCTTGATTAGACACAGGTGTGTGTCCTGAAAAAATGAGGCAGGGGAATCTCATAGGTCGCCATGGAAACTGAAACAAACAAGGGTGCACAAAAACAGGAACTATGGAGTCTTAAACCAACAGAAAATAACAAAAAAACATGATCCAGACCACAGATCATGACAGAATGAGGATTGAAATTTGGGTAACACTTTATTTGAAGGTACACCTATTCACCATTAATGAGTTGCTTATTAACATGCAAATTAGTAACACAATGGCTCTTAATTAGTCATTATTAAGTACTTATTAATGCCTTATTCTGCATGGCCTTATTATACAAGCAGTAAGCCATTAACTAACAGTCTTCCCTAACCCTAACCCTAAACCCAACCCTAACCCTATGTTAATAAGCAACTAATTAATGGTGAATATGTTCCCCATACTAAAGTGTTACCGAAATTTGTAAAATAAATTCATTAGAAATATGCAAACAATGCTAGTTTTTTAAATAACAAAAACAATGAAGCCAGCACGAGTGATCAACAAAGGCAGACTTAAATAGTGGTCTCTTGATTAGACACAGGTGTGTGTCCCGAAAAAATGAGGCAGGGGAAACTCATAGGTCGCCATGGAAACTGAAACAAACAAGGGTGCACAAAAACAGGAACTATGGAGTCTTAAACCAACAGAAAATAACAAAAAAACATGATCCAGACCACAGATCATGACAGAATGAGGATTGAAATTTGGGTAACACTTTATTTGAAGGTACACCTATTCACCATTAATGAGTTGCTTATTAACATGCAAATTAGTAACATAATGGCTCTTAATTAGTCATTATTAAGTACTTATTAATGCCTTATTCTGCATGGCCTTATTATACAAGCAGTAAGCCATTAACTAACAGTCTTCCCTAACCCTAACCCTAAACCCAACCCTAACCCTATGTTAATAAGCAACTAATTAATGGTGAATATGTTCCCCATACTAAAGTGTTACCGAAATTTGTAAAATAAATTCATTAGAAATATGCAAACAATGCTAGTTTTTTAAATAACAAAAACAATGAAGCCAGCACGAGTGATCAACAAAGGCAGACTTAAATAGTGGTCTCTTGATTAGACACAGGTGTGTGTCCCGAAAAAATGAGGCAGGGGAAACTCATAGGTCGCCATGTAAACTGAAACAAACAAGGGTGCACAAAAACAGGAACTATGGAGTCTTAAACCAACAGAAAATAACAAAAAAACATGATCCAGACCACAGATCATGACAGAATGAGGATGGAAATTTGGGTAACACTTTATTTGAAGGTACACCTATTCACCATTAATGAGTTGCTTATTAACATTCAAATTAGTAACATAATGGCTCTTAATTAGTCATTATTAAGTACTTATTAATGCCTTATTCTGCATGGCCTTATTATACAAGCAGTAAGCCATTAACTAACAGTCTTCCCTAACCCTAACCCTAAACCCAACCCTAACCCTATGTTAATAAGCAACTAATTAATGGTGAATATGTTCCCCATACTAAAGTGTTACCGAAATTTGTAAAATAAATTCATTAGAAATATCCAAACAATGCTAGTTTTTTAAATAACAAAAACAATGAAGCCAGCACGAGTGATCAACAAAGGCAGACTTAAATAGTGGTCTCTTGATTAGACACAGGTGTGTGTCCCGAAAAAATGAGGCAGGGGAAACTCATAGGTCGCCATGGAAACTGAAACAAACAAGGGTGCACAAAAACAGGAACTATGGAGTCTTAAACCAACAGAAAATAACAAAAAAACATGATCCAGACCACAGATCATGACAGAATGAGGATGGAAATTTGGGTAACACTTTATTTGAAGGTACACCTATTCACCATTAATGAGTTGCTTATTAACATGCAAATTAGTAACATATTGGCTCTTAATTAGTCATTATTAAGTACGTATTAATGCCTTATTCTGCATGGCCTTATTATACAAGCAGTAAGCCATTAACGAACAGTCTTACCTAACCCAAACCCTAACCCTATGTTAATAAGCAACTAATTAATGGTGAATATGTTCCCCATACTAAAGTGTTACCGAAATGTGTAAAATAAATTCATTAGAAATATGCAAACAATGCTAGTTTTTTAAACAACAAAAACAAACGTATACTTTGTTTTTTAGATATCGTACTAGCGGAGCGTACAAAAACCGGGCTGCCACCGTATTCATTTTTTGGTGAACAGTAATTGCTTTTCAGCTTCTGAAAAGGCCTTGCTTATTTATTCAAATCATATTTTGTCCGTTTGAACTGGCCTTTGTCTCCTTTTACGAGGTCTAGACTACATGAACATAAGTAACGTCACTTGGCGGTCTACTATTACAGCCCCTCGGTGCTCGGTATGTGTTTTATGTTGCACGATTGCACCAAGAAAAATTCCTAGTTTGTGAACACGTTCTCAAACAATGGCAATAAAACGATTCTGATTCCTAAAAGAGAATGAGAGAAAAGCCCAAGTGTGCGGGACATAAAAGGAGGCTGTAACACGCTGTCTAACGTGTTCGCCAGTGGAATCTTTGTGTTCCTCCAACGTCAACAACCCACTGAGGGTGACTAACTCTCTTTGCTGCGGGTTTCCTGACTTAAGGACCAGGAAAATGACAAGTTTCCGACTTAAATGGAACCATGTGAACATCGACTCAACAACACCCCTGCCAAGGAAATTCAGTCTGGAGAACACGGACCTTTGGAACGTCACAGTGAGATGCAGTCAGCACGTCCTGCTGGTGAAAGGCTGCTTATACTCTGCAGGGAAAGTACATAAACAACGCGCAGAAATGACAAACTTCATTTTCTAGTGGTAAGTGAGAGCGCGATCGTAGGAAACGATAAATGAGTTGTACAAAGCAATGTATGACGATTGCTGAGACGTTTTAAAGTAGCTTACTTAGACTTAGACTTAGGCAAACTTTATTGATCCACAAGGGAAATTGTTCCACACAGTAGCTCAGTTGCAAAGGATGGAAAGGGTTGAACTTGATACATTGCTAACCGACTCATCAAGTGTTGATGTTATTATATACCGGTACCAAAACTATTTTGATACTTTTCGGTACTTTTGTAAATAAAGGGGAGCACAAAAAATGGCATCGTTGGATTTATTTGAACAAAAAATCTTATGGTACATTAATCATATATTTCTTATTGCAAGTTTGTCCTTAAATAAAATAGTGAACTTACAAGACAACTTGTCTTTTAGTAGTAAGTAAACAAACAAAGGCTCCTAATTTAGTCTGCTGACATATGCAGTTGTCACGACTTGGACTATGGCGTGGTTTGTTCTCCCGAGGTGCAAAAGATTTGGACCATACGTGGCGTGAAGGGGAATACATGATTTATTTAAACACTATAACTACAAAAAAAGGATCAAACAAAAGGCGCGCACAGGGGCGGAGGTACAAAACTAGACTATAAACACAGAACTTGCACATTGGCAGAAACTATGAACAATTAAACAAAACACTAACTGTGGCTTAATAAACAAAAACTTACTTGGCATGGAACCGGCATGAAAAAAGAGCAGCAAGGGTCATAAGGGTGTGGAGAGTGCGCAGAAGCATAAATGCGGGGATGTCACCAGAAAGACAAACTGAAAACACTGAACTTAAATACTACAGACATGATTAACGAAAACAGGTGCGTGACTCAAAACGTGAAACAGGTGCGTGACGTGACAGGTGAAAACTAATGGGTTGCTATGGTGACAAACAAGAGTGCACAATGAGTCCAAACGTGGAACAGGTGAAACTAATGGATAATCATGGAAACAAGACAAGGGAGTGAAAAGCCAGAAACTAAAGAGTCCAATAACTAAACAAAACGTGACTTAAAACAAAACATGATTACACAGACATGACAGCAGTAGCATATTGTGTAATTTTCCATTCTATTATGTTGTCGAAATTATTAAGGACAAGTGGTAGAAAATTAATTATTAATCCACTTGTTCATTTACTGTTAATATCGGCTTACTTTTTCTTTTAACATGTTATATCTACACTTCTATTAAAATGTAATAATCACTTATTCTTCTGTTGTTTGATACTTTACATTAGTTTTGGAGGATACCACAAATTTGGGTATCAATCCGATACCAAGTCGTTACAGGATCACACATTGGTCATATTCAGAGTTCTCAAGTTCTCAATTTGAAAAAAACCAAAGATGTTGTGATGCCAAAAAACATCGACGTAATCATAGTAGTATCGACTAGATACACTATTGTACTTGGTATCATTACAGTGGATGTCAGGTGTAAATCCACCAATGGCGTTTTTTTACATTTTGACGGCGGTGAGCTACGGTGTGTAGTGAAGCATGTTTAGCTATTCCTCGTCCTGCAGGGATGAAACTTGTAAGAAACGAACTTTATTTGTCGCCATGGAGGCGAGGATTAGTGATTTAGAAGTAGCTAAAACACTGCAGACTGCGGATGGACGTTAGCCGCTAGCTAGCTAGCCATGTCTTAAAGCACCTCTTCCTGAGTGCGTTTCAGTGTTATAACTTCACCTCTATCATCAGTTTTTAAGCCAAAATTCGTCTGTTCTCCCTTTTCTGTCTACACACTGTGTCTGCTTGTAAGTACTCTGTGATTGTGCGCTGCCGAACATGCTCTTCTGCTCGTAAACCAGCAATGACAAGACGTGACGACGACGGGGTCATGGAGGGGCGGGGGGGTTGGTGCGGGACCGGTACTTTTTAGAGGTGTTATAGTACCGAGTATGATTCATTAGTATCACAGTACTATACTAATACCGGTATACCGTACTTATAATAAATAATTCACCCCTATACAATATCCTACCCTAATACCCTACTGTGCAATATTACCCTTCGAGTGCGATACATCCGACACTGATTGTTATCACTCCGGTACTCTTGTCTTTTTCTGTATATTGTACAGTATTTTGTACATTGTTTTGTATATTGTACAGGATTGCTTATTATTTTTATTGGATAGTAGTCTATTTATTTAAATTCTTAGTTTTATCTTTATTACTTCTTGTGTAATTTATTTTCATCCCATATTTGTTCCCACTACCGCACCTTAAATTGGAGTCCTTAATCTCGTTATATGCAATTATAATGACAATTAAAGCTGCAAGCAGCGATGGACATCACCGACTTTGAGGGCTCATAAATTCCAAACCGGAGCAGTAATTAAAACTCTTTCATCAACTTTTAATCAGAAGGGTTCAATCTCTCTCCTGTGCTAGTTTGAAGCCGACACGACAAACGCGCTCAGAGGAGATAATGTTTGAAAAAAGGTGACTGTTTTTACACAACTTTTGTTTTGAAGGGGGAATTGCAAAGTTCCTGTTGACTTTTGCTGGGGGTTGTCAGTGTATGAAATATAGGTCTAAGTGAGACCTACATAGAGGTTTTTTGTTTCATGTCTCTACGACATTCCTACTGGGAGTTACAGGCAGTTTTGTCTGTGTTTTCTTCCTAGTTTTAGGGATTGGTTTTTTGATTAGATCGCAATTTTCGCCAGTCCTGATGTGTGTGTCCAATTTGGTGAGTTTTGAAGCATGTTAAGGGGGACAAATTACAGCTCAAAGAGGCGGCGGTATATTAATAAAACGCTAGAAATTCAATAGGGTACTCTGTCCCAAAGGGACTCAGTCCTTAATAAAGTCCATTCTCTATTCTATTCTATTCTATGAAACTTGTTCCTTATTACTTTCTGCGAAACAGCATCCACAACAGTGGACATTTGTATTCATAACAGAGCAATTTTTTCCGAAGTGGGTAACTCTGACAAAAGAAATAGACCACAAACAGATGTCCACAGCAGAGGACGCTGGTTCTTTTTGATAGCCACCACTTCACTACAGCATGACACAACATAGGGCTGGGCGGTACGACAATATCAATATACATCGCAATAGACACGTATCGATAGCAATGAAAAAAAAGCCTTTAATAAAACTACAGATGTCCGATGATATCGGACTGCCGATATTATCGGCCGATAAATGCTTTGAAATGTAATGTCGGAAATTATTGGTATCGGTTTCAAAATTATCGGTATCGGTTTCAAAAAGTTTAATTTATGACTTTTTAAAACGCCGCTGTGTACACGGACGTAGGGAGAAGTACAGAGCGCCAATAAACCTTGAAGGCACTGCCTTTGCGTGCCGGCCCAGTCACATAATATCTACAGCTTCTGACACACTCACAAGTGAATGCCCGCATACTTGGTCAATAGCCATACAGGTCACACTGAGGGTGGCCGTATAAACAACTTTAACACTGTTACAAATATGCGCCACACTGTGAACCCACACCATACAAGAATGACAAACACATTTCGGGAGAACATCCGCACCGTAACACAACATAAACACAACAGAACAAATACCCAGAACCCCTTGCAGCACTAACTCTTCCGGGACGCTACAAAAATAATGCACTTTGTGACTTCAATAATAAATATGGCAGTGCCATGTTGGCACTTTTTTCCATAATTTGAGTTGAAGTTCTCTTATTCTGGAAAACCTTGTTACATTGTTTAATGCATCCAGTGGGGCATCACAACAAAATTAGGCATAATAATGTGTTAATTCCACGACTGTATATATCGGTATCGGTTGATATCGGTATCGGTAATTAAGAGTTGGACAATATCGGATTATCGGATATCGGCAAAAAAGCCATTATCGGACATCTCTAAATAAAACGTTCACTATATTTTTGAAAGATTTGCGCATGTACGAAAGTGTTATTGTAGTTTAAAATATTGGCATGTCAGCAGAATGTCGATGAGGTCGGACGATGAGCCTTTTATTGGCTTTTGCAAAACTTCACAAGATCGACTCTTCTTCTCGCTTGTTCTGGATGGAACTAGCAGGCAAACTCCACTTCCCCCTACAGCGCCGAACCAAACACACTACAATAGTTACGTCGCTAGAATATCACATTGAAAAAAACACCATGTGTCGTAAGGAAATGAGTTCATATGAGTCCATAAGCAGCTAAAATATCAGAAAATATATGTGTGTGTGTGTGTGTGTGTGTGTGTGTGTGTGTGTGTGTGTGTGTGTGTGTGTGTGTGTGTGTGTGCGTGTGCGTGTGCGTGTGTGTGTGTGTGTTCTTGTATTTCTAGCCTTCTTGAGACACCAAGAAGGAAAAGTACCTTCCATATGAGGACTGGTGAACAAGTTAGGACATAAATCATGGTCCCAATACGGAAAACAATTGCATCTAATAGAAAATGTCTCATTTGCACCCCTGGTGGTGAATTAGGGTGGTCCCAAAAAGGAGGGATTTTTCAAATTGACTGTGTGTCGGTTTTAAAAGTGTTCCCCCTCTGGTCAACATATGAAATAACAAGTGCGTTATTGATATGTGCCTCCTTTGGCCAAAATTAATTGAAAAAAATAATATAAGTATGTATATAGAGACATACTGTAATAACTTGAAGTAGATAATGAAGATTAAAAACCAATTACAAACAAAAAATAAAAAAATTTAAAAAATTAACTAAAAGCAGCCTTTTTCTCACAATGCGTCGACTTTTTTCTTGTAAAATTGGGAAGAATTTGTCATATTCTTTTTGTTTCTGTAATATTGCAATATTTTTTCTTAGATTGATTACTTTTTTATGTAAAATTATTACTTTTTAATGCAAAATGGTGACATTTGTCTTATAAAATTCTGACTTATATTGCAAAAGAATATTTTCCTCCGTAAAAAAGTGAATTTTTTTTCAGTAAAATTATGACTTTTGCCGTAATTTTGCCAAGTAAAATTCCAATTATTACCATAATATTGCCAAAAAAAATGTAGTTTTCTTATAAAATTGTGACTTTTGTCGAGTAAAATTACGACTCTTTTCATAAAGTTGCCAAAATGTTAAGCTTTTCTTGTAAAATCGCAACTGTAATTGAGTAAAATTCCGACTTTTATTATAATACTGCCAAAATTCTAAGTTTTTCTTGTGAAATTGTGACCTTTTTCTTGGGAAATTCCAACTCATTTTTCACAACAAGTTTTTTTTACGTTTGCATATTATGTATATATTATTAATGTTGTAAATACACATCTTTATATGTCTAGAAAAGGTGGTCTTAAAGAGGTAGGCATTATTTCGTAGGTCTCAAGAAGCTAAGAAATACAAGAGTGTGTGTGTGTGTGTGTGTGTGTGTGTGTGTGTGTGTGTGTGTGTGTGTGTGTGTGTGTGTGTGTGTGTGTGTGTGTGTGTGTGTGTGTGTGTGTGTGTGTGTGTGTGTGTGTGTGTGTGTGTTACAAGATGCCAGGTCGTGGCTGCATTATACATGCTCACACAATAACAGCCTCCCTTTCTGAAAGGCTTTTATGACTTCAAAAATGAAGTATAACATTGAAGAATCGCACTTAGCCCTGTGCTACGATACATGCCCATAAATGATAAATACTGTACAAGAAGAAAAAGTGACTAGTTACGAGGAAGGACGTCGCTTTTGTTCCTTTTAGTTAACCTCCCAAGCCTGTCTTCTGATGGCAGCGCGTCAAAGAAAAGGTGATGTGAAATTAGACCCTGAGAAAGTGGTCCGAGTAGTATAAGGGACAACTAGTATAAGGGATAGAGATGGTATTTTTTTTTAAAAATAAATATATATATTTTTTATTTTTTTTCCTGTCCAGCTATACTCAGGCAAATCATAAAACTGATGTAGGTGCTCATATCGGTAAACAAACAGCTTGGGCCTTAAGATTAACACTCTCAATTATAAAACTACTTTTTTAAAGTAATAATTTCTTACTTCAAGCATGAAAAAAATACTTCAATATGTCAAGATAATGGCACTCGCATTTACCTCATTTAAGAATATTTTTCAACATATTGAAATTGAAAAAGGTGTCTACCAAGAAAAGTGCACTTGTTATTAGTGAGAATATACTTATTTTAAGGTATTTTGGGGTTCATTGAGGTTAGCTAATTTTACTTGTTTTGGAAAGTCTTGACAAGCCGAGTTTTCTTGTTCTATTGGCAGATAATTTTACTTAGTTCAAATAAAATACCCCTCATTTTTGTATTTTTTTTTCCCTTGTTTTTGAACACTGACTTTTTGCAGTGTATGCCATAGCTTATGCTAGTTGTTTTCTTTAACTCCAAGTGCGATCAGCCTTGTTTTCCGTTTTTTTTGTACCTTTTTGAGAGAAGATAATTAAATATGTTCCTACCTTCACGCCTTGTCCGGAATACTCCGATTGCTTCCCGGGAGAACAAATCTCGCAGCAAGCTGACCGATACTAGTGATTAAAAAAAGAAACAAGTCTTTTAAAGGGGAACATTATCACCAGACCTATGTAAGCGTCAATATATACCTTGATGTTGCAGAAAAAAGACCATATATTTTTTTAACCGATTTCCGAACTCTAAATGGGTGAATTTTGGCGAATTAAACGCCTTTCTGTTATTCGCTCTCGTCACATCGGGAAGAAATCCGCCATTTTCTCAAACACCGAGTCAAATCAGCTCTGTTATTTTCCGTTTTTTCGACTGTTTTCCGTACCTTGGAGACATCATGCCTCGTCGGTGTGTTGTCGGAGGGTGTAACAACACGAACAGGGACGGATTCAAGTTGCACCAGTGGCCCAAAGATGCGAAAGTGGCAAGAAATTGGACGTTTGTTCCGCACACTTTACCGACGAAAGCTATGCTACGACAGAGATGGCAAGAATGTGTGGATATCCTGCGACACTCAAAGCAGATGCATTTCCAACGATAAAGTCAAAGAAATCTGCCGCCAGACCCCCATTGAATCTGCCGGAGTGTGTGAGCAATTCAGGGACAAAGGACCTCGGTAGTACGGCAACGGCAAGCAATGGCGGCAGTTTGTTCCCGCAGACGAGCGAGCTAAACCCCCTGGATGTCTTGGCTCACACCGTCCCTTATGCCACCGAAGATGATCAAGAGAAGAATATCGACCCTAGCTTCCCTGGCCTGCTGACATTAACTTCAAAACTGGACAGATCAGCTTTCAGGAAAAGAGCGCGGATGAGGGTATGTCTACAGAATATATTAATTGATGAAAATTGGGCTGTCTGCACTCTCAAAGTGCATGTTGTTGCCAAATGTATTTCATATGCTGTAAACCTAGTTCATAGTTGTTAGTTTCCTTTAATGCCAAACAAACACATACCAATCGTTGGTTAGAAGGCGATCGCTTTCTCCCGTGTCGCTGGCTGTCGTGTCGTTTTCGTCGGTTTCACTTGCATACGGTTCAAACCGATATGGCTCAATAGCTTCAGTTTCTTCTTCAATTTCGTTTTCGCTACCTGCCTCCACACTACGACCATCCGTTTCAATACATGCGTAATCTGTTGAATCGCTTAAGCCGCTGAAATCCGAGTCTGAATCCGAGCTAATGTCGCTATAGCTTGCTGTTCTTTCCGCCATGTTTGTTTGTGTTGGCTTCACTATGTGACGTCACAGGAAAATGAACGGGTGTTTATAACGATGGTTAAAATCAGGCACTTTGAAGCTTTTTTTAGGGATATTGCGTGATGGGTAACATTTTGAAAAATACTTCGAAAAATATAATAAGCCACTGGGAACTGATTTTTAATGGTTTTAACCATTCTGAAATTGTGATAATGTCCCCCTTTAAACAACTCAACATCTGTCTCCCTTCAACGAGCAATAAATCTAATCAAGCACATGAAAACATAACTCCTGTGGAACTTTGAGGTCATCATTTGTAGAGATTGTTTTTCCCCCTTCTTTGTTTCAATTTCACGTGGCAACAAAATGGCTCCTGTTAAACCCACGCTGAGTGGCGAATAAATTGCCTTTTCAATCCAGCCTGCCAATACAAAAGCCTCGGAGGAACGTTGGCGTCAATATTAATACACTCGCTATGACCTAGTCCGTCAAAGGGAGGGAGGCGGAAGGGGGAGGGGGGGGTGATCTAATCAATGGTGGCTTTCTTACCTGCTGGCACAGACTTCACGAAACATGACGTCGCTTTTCGCCTCTCACACACACAAAACACTAAAAACCTCTCGGTCCAAATGAAACACGGCCATTTCTTTCCCCTTCAGATGAAGCGGCGGCCCGCGTGGACGTTAGCACAATGGAGGAGAGCGAAGGAGAAGTTTATTGAGATCCGCGTGGATTTACGAGGTGATAATGGCCTCGCATGTGACTCGTCTGAGCCCAGCTGGACCGCGGTGCGAGACACGAGACGTCTAAAAGCTCATTCAAGAGTGGAAGTTGAAAAGCATCAGCAGAATTACTGTTAAACTGCTTCACTTTTTGTGTAAACACTTCCTGTCCCTCAGGCCATGTCGACACTAAGTCGTTTAGCCCCTTAAACGAATAGTTGTTTAGCCTAAGCCTCGTTTCAGCCACACTAAACCAGCGTTTAAAGGGGAACATTATCACAATTTCAGAAGGGTTAAAACCATTAAAAATCAGTTCCCAGTGGCTTATTTTATTTTTCGAAGTTTTTTTCAAAATTTTACCCATCACGCAGTATCCCTAAAAAAAAAGCTTCAAAGTGCCTGATTTTCACCATCGTTATAAACACCCGTCCATTTTCCTGTGACGTCACATAGTGATGCCAATACAAACAAACATGGCGCATAGAACAGCAAGATATAGCGACATTAGCTCGGATTCAGACTCGGATTTCAGCGGCTTAAGCGATTCAACAGATTACGCATGTATTGAAACGGATGGTTGTAGTGTGGAGGCAGGTAGCGAAAACGAAATTGAAGAAGAAACTGAAGCTATTGAGCCATATCGGTTTGAACCGTATGCAAGCGAAACCGACGAAAACGACACGACAGCCAGCGACACGGGAGAAAGCGAGGACGAATTTGGCGATCGCCTTCTAACCAACGATTGGTATGTGTTTGTTTGGCATTAAAGGAAACTAACAACTATGAACTAGGTTTACAGCATATGAAATACATTTGGCAACAACATGCACTTTGAGAGTGCAGACAGCCCATTTCAGGCGCGCTAAGAACATATATTTTTCCACGATTTCAGCACTCAGGTTAACCATACCTAAATAGACACAAAATACTGCATTACACAAGACTACCCGAATGTACTCGAATGATTGAAAAAAATAAATGTTTTTAAGCTAAATTATTGGTAAACACAGTTTATGTATAATAATTTACGTAAAACCGCGAGTAATGAATAAAGTTTTCATCAATTAATATATTCTGTAGACATACCCTCATCCGCTCTCTTTTCCTGAAAGCTGATCTGTCCAGTTTTGGAGTTGATGTCAGCAGGCCAGGGAAGCTAGGGTCGATATTATTCTCTTGATCATCTTCGGTGGCATAAGGCAGATTCAATGGGGGTCTGGCGGCAGATTTCTTTGACTTTATCGTTGGAAATGCATCTGCTTTGAGTGTCGCAGGATATCCACACATTCTTGCCATCTCTGTCGTAGCATAGCTTTCGTCGGTAAAGTGTGCGGAACAAACGACTGACCATTTCGTCAGCTTTCCCCCCACCCTCGTATTTTGAACAAATTTCGTCCAATTTTTTGCCACTTTCGCATCTTTGGGCCACTGGTGCAACTTGAATCCGTCCCTGTTCGTGTTGTTACACCCTCCGACAACACACCGACGATGATGTGTTTGAGAAAATGGCGGATTGCTTCCCAATGTGACGTCACGTCATCGCTCCGAGAGCGAATAATAGAAAGGTGTTTAAATCACCAAAATTCACCCATTTAGAGTTCGGAAATCGGTTAAAAAAATATATGGTCTTTTTTCTGCAACATCAAGGTATATATTGACGCTTACATAGGTCTGGTGATAATGTTCCCCTTTAAGGTCCCCCTCCTCGGACACATTTTTACACGGGTAAGTGCGCCGTGTATTTCTTGAATCTCCGGCACTTAGCTTTGTATGGACTCATTGGTCGTTTACAAACTGAGTTCGGAGAGGAAGTGACTCCAGAAAGACCAGGCCCACAAAAGAAGTGACGTCAGAAAGACCGCGCCTCACAAAGGAAGTGACGTCAGAAAGAACGCGCCACAGCCAGCTTCATAATAAAGCGGTTTCGTAACTCGGAGTTAACCACTGGAAATACAGAACGTGTCAACTTCATTGGTTTTGGGCTTTGTATATGACACTGAGGTGTATACCTGTCAAATTAGCTAAAGTTGCTGAAATGTTAATGGTGACATGCTAAAATGCTAACTGTAGCATATGTAAAAAAAAATATATATATATATATATATTACTCTGAGGTGTGTACCTAAAACTATTTTTCTAAATACTAGCTCGTTAGCTTGCATCCCTTACCAACATATAACTGAGCTGTATGCCTACACAATTAGCTTTAAAAAATAAGCTAGCATAGTATATATACAAACCCCGTTTCCATATGAGTTGGGAAATTGTGTTAGATGTAAATATAAACGGAATACAATGATTTGCAAATCCTTGTCAACCCATATTCAGTTGAATGCACTACAAAGACAAGATATCAAACTCATAAACTTTATTTATTTTTTTATGAAATAATAGTTAACTTAGAATTTCATGGCTGCAACATTTGCCAAAGTAGTTGGGAAAGGGCATGTTCACCACTGTGTTACATGGCCTTTCCTTTTAACAACACTCAGTAAATGTTTGGAAACTGAGGAGACACATTTTTTAAGCTTCTCAGGTTGAATTCTTTCCCATTCTTGCTTGATGTACAGCTTAAGTTGTTCAACAGTCCGGGGGTCTCCGTTGTGGTATTTTAGGCTTCATAATGCGCCACACATTTTCAATGGGAGACAGGTCTGGACTACAGGCAGGCCAGTCTAGTACCCGCACTCTTTTACTATGAAGCCACGTTGATGTAACACGTGGCTTGGCATTGTCTTGCTGAAATAAGCAGGGGCGTCCATGGTAACGTTGCTTGGATGGCAACATATGTTGCTCCAAAACCTGTATGTACCTTTCAGCATTAATGGCGCTTTCACAGATGTGTAAGTTACCCATGTCTTGGGCACTAATACACCCCCATACAGATGCTGGCTTTTCAACTTTAAGCCTATAACAATCCAGATCGTTCTTTTCCTCTTTGGTCCAGAGGACACGACGTCCACAGTTTCCAAAAACAATTTGAAATGTGGACTCGTCAGACCACAGAACACTTTTCCACTTTGTATCAGTCCATCTTAGATGAGCTCAGGCCCAGCAAAGCCGACGGCGTTTCTGGGTGTTGTTGATAAACGGTTTTCGCCTTGCATAGGAGAGTTTTAACTTGCACTTACAGATGTAGCGACCAACTGTAGTTACTGACATTGGGTTTCTGAAGTGTTCCTGAGCCCATGTGGTGATATCCTTTACACACTGATGTCGCTTGTTGATGCAGTACAGCCTGAGGGATCGAAGGTCACGGGCTTAGCTGCTTACGTGCAGTGATTTCTCCAGATTCTCTGAACCCTTTGATGATATTACGGACCGTAGATGGTGAAATCCCTAAATTCCTTGCAATAGCTGGTTGAGAAAGGTTTTTCTTAAACGGTTCAACAATTTGCTCACGCATTTGTTGACAAAGTGGTGACCTTCGCCCCATCCTTGTTTGTGAATGACTGAGCATTTCATGGAATCTACTTTTATACCCGGTCATGGCACCCACCTGTTCCCAATTTGCCTGTTCACCTGTGGGATGTTCCAAATACGTGTTTGATGAGCATTCCTCAACTTTATCAATATTTATTGCCACCTTTCCCAACTTTTTTGTCACGTGTTGCTGGCATCAAATTCTAAAGTTAATGATTATTTGCACACAAAAAAATGTTTATCAGTTTGGACATCAAATATGTTGTCTTTGTAGCATATTCAACTGAATATGGGTTGAAAATGATTTGCAAATCATTGTATTCCGTTTATATTCACATCTAACAATTTCCCAACTCATATGGAAACGGGGTTTGTATATATATATATATATATATATATATATATATATAACATGGGGGATTTCGTGTGGCTCGGCCGTGCCAGCAACTTGAGGGTTCCAGGTTCGATCCCCGCCTCCGCCATCTTAGTCACTGCTGTTGTGTCCTTGGGCAAGATACTTCACCCATCTGCTCCCAGTGCCACCCACACTAATTTAAATGTAACTTAGATAATTGGTTTCACATTGTAAAGCGTTTGCTAACAGATGTTATTCCTCAATTAACAATTTATTGGACGCTGAGGTATATACCTGCAAAATGAGCAAAAAAGCTAGCATGGTAATATTAGAATGCTAATGATTGTGCCGTGGGCAATTAGAGAATTAGCTACAGGCTGCAAATGGTCCCCGGGCCGCAGTTTAAACATCATTGATGTAGACTTATTTCGATTTCATGTATTGACAACACTGTACTTGATATATTGAGACTGAAACAAAAAGTATGTGAACAGGAAAGTAAAATAATCCTAACAGCACATGCATGTAACGAGGCTTTCACTTTTTGCTGTCCAGGAAACCGGGCGAGGCGAGTAGATGTTATTTTTGCCGAGGATGGAGGCTGTCATATTTGGGGAATGTTCACCTGACAGACGGTTGAAGTCGGCTGCGGTCGGGGAGCGTTACATGAAGCCGACACGCTGAAATGTTCAAACAGAAACAGATTCGAACTGACGGCAGATCAAATGGCAAATCCTTCAAACCACTTGATAGAGTTGACTATTATTATTTCAGTACACATGTTTATGCATATAGTGGGTGAACAACTGTAATGTCATGTTTGCAACGTGAACACAACCTGGGATATCATATTTAACATTTAACTGTCCTGACATCACTTTGTAATTTTACGAGCTTATTTAGGATCATAAATCATACTTTGGGTCCTGCACCATCCTCTCAGTATGATTAAGTATTTTTATACTTTTTATTATATGTATAAATATGTCGTGTATATATACACTATATTGCCAAAAGTATTTGGCCACCTGCCTTGACTGACATATGAACTTGAAGTGCCATCCCATTCCTAACCCATAGGGTTCAATATTTAAAGTACCAATGATTGTCACACACACACGAGGTGTGGCGAAATTATTCTCTGCATTTGACCCATCACCCTTGATCACCCACTGGGAGGTGAGGGGAGCGGTGGGCAGCAGCGGTGCCGTGCCCGGGAATCATTTTTGGTGATTTAACCCCCAATTCCAACCCTTGATGCTGAGTGCCAAGCAGGGAGGTAATGGGTCCCATTTTTATAGTCTTTGGTATGACTCGGCCAGGGTTTGAACTATACTTGCCAACCCTCCCGAATTTTCCGGGAGACTCCCGAAATTCAGCGCCTCTCCCGAAAACCTCCCGGGACAAATATTCTCCCGAAAATCTCCCGATTATCAGCCGGAGCTGGAAGCCACGCCCCCTCCAGTTCCATGCGGACCTGAGTGAGGACAGCCTTTTTTCATGACAGGAGGACAACAGGGTGATAAGAACTAAATCATCCAGACTAGAGATAAATTGTATTATTATGTTTAACTTACCTAAAAATAAATATATTTGTTAATTAAAAAAAAAAAAGAAAGACTTTATTTTGCTAAAAACATCAAAATTAATTGTATTTTTATTTGTATTTTTTCCTGACTCCTTATTACATCCAGCCATAGAATTATACATTAAAATAAACATATTTGAAATAATTGATTTTAAATTAAAATGACCATATTTAATTATTAAAATAATTGCTTTTTTATCAACAACTTTAGCATTTTATTCATTACATTTTGAAACTCTCAGAAGCCAACTTATGTTATATTCCCTAATATTTATTTATGCAAGTTTGAAGTATCAATTATCTAAACACAGTTTTGTTTGCATATTTTCAGGATGTAGATATATATATATATATATATATATATATATATATATGTATGAAATACTTGACTTGGTGAATTCTAGCTGTCAATATAATCCTCCCCTCTTAGCCCCACCCCCGACCACGCCCCCACCTCCCGAAATCGGAGGTCTCAAGGTTGGCAAGTATGGTTTGAACTCACAACTTACCGATCTCAGGGCGGGCACTCTAACCACTAGGCCACTGAGTAGGCTCTGATGTCGGTCCACCTTTTGCAGCTATTAGACTTAGACTTAGACTTCCTTTTTATTGTCATTCAAATTTGAACTTTACAGTACAGATAAGAACAAAATTTTGTTACATCAGCTCATGGTAGTGCAGATTAGAAAAGCAATAAGGTGCATATATAAAAAAATAAATAAATAGGTTACTGTACAGATAAATATATTGCACTTTTTCATATGCGTCCACGTTTATGGATGTATGTTATATTGTCTTTTTTATTCCAGCGAGTTAATCCATTTTGGGGGGAGTTGAGGGGATAATTATGATGCGATCAAGAGTCTTACGGCATGAGGGAAGAAGCTGTTACAGAACCTGGAGGTTCTGCTTCGGAGGCTACAGCTTCAACTCTTCTGGGAAGGCTGTCCACAAGGTTGCGGAGTGTGTTTATGGGAATTTTCCATCATTCTTCCAAAAGTGCATTGGTGAGGTCACACACTGATGTTGGTGGAGAAGGCCTGGCTCTCAGTCTCCGTTCTAATTCATCCCAAAGGTGTTCTATCGGGTTCAGGTCAGGACTTTGTCACCAAACTCTGTCATCCATGTCTTTATGGACCTTGCTTTGTGCACTGGTGCACAGTCATGTTGGAAGAGGAAGGCGCCTTCTCCAAACTATTCCCACAAGGTTGGGAGCAAGGAATTGTCCAAAATGTTTTTGGTATCCTGGAGCATTCAACGTTCCTTTCACTGGAACTAAGGGGCCAAGCCCAACTCCTGAAAAACAACCCCAAACCATAATTCCTCCTTCACCAAATTTCACACTCGGCACAAAGCAGTCCGAAATGTAGCGTTCTCCTGGCAACCTCCGAACCCAGACTCGTCCATCAGATTGCCAGATGGAAAAGCGTGATTCATCACTCCAGAGAAAGTGTCTCCACTGCGTTACATGTTTTTGTTTGTTCCCTACAGCCTGTCGGCGCTCTCAACCCGAAGCGTGCCGCCTTCTTCGCCGACCGCTACGAGTCATGGGAGGACGATCAGACGCCACCTTGCCATTACCGCTGCCACTGCTCCACCGCTGCCTCCACGCTGCACTGGCTCATCAGGATGGTGAGAAAGACCCCTTCCCCGCGCCCCCCTCACTTTGCCAAAATGTCTCCGGCGCCCTCTGACAGCTTCTCATTCCGCAGCCTGCATTAGTGCGTCGTCACTTGTCAGGCCTGATGATGCTGTTACTTTGAGCTCCGTCGGCTCGTAGAGCGGGGGGGGCCCTCGACGTCTCCATCGGGGTTCCGGGCGCGGGCCGGACCGATGGGGTTCCCCAAAACACATTTCACAGGCCAGTAAACCGGCATATGTGAACTAAATAAAGAGTGGCTGGGTAATGATTTACAGAGGGGGAGTGGGGGCGCCGTGACAGGTTTATGTGTTTCAGGCTGCAGACATGTCCATCAAGGTTACTCAGCGCTGTCCTCATTTACTCCAGACGAGGAGGAGGACGACGTGGACGAGGAGGAGGCACAAGTTGTTTGAGGAAGTCCAAGGGCTCCCTTCCTCCTCCTCCTCCATCATTAGCAGAAAGGGGCCGCTGATGAACTGAGGGAGTTCCCTTGACAGCACGGAGATTGGCCTCTGTGGGTTTACTCCCACAATGCTTTGCTTCCTGCAGCCACCAATGGCCGACACCCTGTCAGACTGGGGAAAGAAACCATCTAATATGAGCCAATTATCATTAAAGCTCTGTGTACTCTTGAAGAGCACTCATTAATTTCCCCCTCGGGCTCCTTTGCGATCTATATATTGTTCTCGTAAGAATACTAAAATGCAGTGGCGGGCTGCGCGTTTCCCACCTAGGCCTTCAGTAATGCCCTACTTAGTTAGACTTTAATAAATACCCCTCAAAATACCATAATGTATGTCCCCACATGACCACGGCTGGAGAAATACTATATAGAAACACACTTGTGTACTACTGGATATTGAATCACCTAAACAGTGTACAAAACAGGCTATATTTCGGCACATTTAAAAATCAATGAACCCTCCATCCATCCATCCATCTTCTTCCGCTTATCCGAGGTCGGGTCGCGGGGGCAGCAGCCTAAGCAGGGAATTCCAGACTTCCCTCTCCCCAGCCACTTCGTCCAGCTCTTCCTGTGGGACCCCGAGGCGTTCCCAGGCCAGCCGGGAGACATAGTCTTCCCAACCTGTCCTGGGTCTTCCCCGCGGCCTTCTACCGGTCGGACGTGCCCTAAACACCTCCCTTGGGAGGCGTTCGGGTGGCATCCTGACCAGATGCCCGAACCACCTCATCTGGCTCCTCTCGATGTGGAGGAGCAGCGGCTTTACTTTGAGCTCCCCCCGGATGGCAGAGCTCCTCACCCTATCTCTAAGGGAGAGCCCCGCCACCCGGCGGAGGAAACTCATTTCGGCCGCTTGTACCCGTGATCTTGTCCTTTCGGTCATAACCCAAAGCTCATGACCATAGGTTAGGATGGGAACGTACCGATTCGCCTGTCGATCTCACGATCCACTCTTCCCTCACTCGTGAACAAGACTCCGAGGTACTTGAACTCCTCCACTTGGGGCAAGATCTCCTCCCCAACCCGGAGATGGCACTCCACCCTTTTCCGGGCGAGAAAATGAACCCACATCAGCATTTAAAATATACCTTACTTAGTACTGTCAAAATTAAAATAATTATAAAGAACATATTGAATGTGAAAAAATAAATAAATAAAATAATTGAACTTTTTCTTTGAGAATCGTGAAGAATCATGAGAACCGATTATTTCTCTGTTGGCCGGGTATGGCTCCGGTGCCGCTTCCTGCTTTTCGCAAATTACAAACTTTTGATGGGATTCTCACTGGGGAGTGTTGCGTCTGACCAGTATTCCCTCTCAGGGAATTAAAGTCACTGGTCAATCCCAAATTCTTTCAGATGACATATATGCAGAGTAAGAAAGACCATCAAGACAGAATAGGAATATTATCATGTTTTACTGAAGCTTCAGGAGACCAGCCCACATCAATACAGTCATACCGTCATCTCGGGATGGTCTAACATTCAAACGGAAGAGACAACTTCTTGCATACAAAGAAAGCCCCCACCTTCTCCAGAAAGGAATACAGGCTCATTGTTCTACTACAGATAAGATATAAAGGGAGTACTCCAACTCCTACATTGCAAGCCTTCAAGGTAACACACACAGCTTACTTGCGGACATATTCCTAAAAAAATAGAAAGGGTACAAATGGAAAAACACTGGATGATTTAAACATGACTATGAATAAAGAAATAACTCTTAAACATATATGCATTTTTCACAGGAGTGGCAAGTGAAAGTCCAATCACAATCAGGTTTTGCGTAAGGCTACCTAGATGGGCTACTGTCAACAGCTTGTAATCTGATTGGCTATCTCAACTGTCTATCCGGCAGAATTCATACAGCGCTGGCAACAAGCTAGCTGAATTCTGATTTTGATAAAAGCTCTAACGTAAAAACAAGCAACATTGGAGCCTAATACGACATGAAGAGAATATGATAAATACTTTATGGAAAGTAGATTAAAATGAACTTTTATTAATCTATGATCATGATTTATTGCTGACCCTAACAGCACACCACTGCTAAAATGCAAAATGGATGTTATGTATTTATATATTGTATGTTTATAAATATAAATATTTGTGTATTCATCCATATTATTTGTGTTTGCTCAGGAGCCGTTCACCACATTGTTTCTGAGCGCCAACGACGACAAGTTTGACCACCCAGACCGCGTCTTTTCATCCATCAGACGTTCGTGGAGGAATTGTCAGCGGGACACCTCCGATGTGAAGGTGAGAGTAATCATCCAAAGAATCACAAACTGGGTTCAATCCAATAAGATCCAACAGTTCTAGTTCTTTACAAAGACATAAAACAATTAGTTTTGATCGACCTTCTCGGAAGTGTCCATTATTTTTTGATTACCAGGAGTCGTATTCTATCTGACGCCGTCAAGGGTTTTCGTCTGATTGCCACCAGATTTAAACCAGGTAGGCCTACAGTAGACACAAATTCAGAGGCTTTTGGGATCGCTTCCGTGTCTGTGGCTGGAACATACTGGGAAAATTGACCCATCGCGTCCAGATAACCGAAATTTTGTATTTGTTGCTCCTGAGGTCATTTCCCATAATATCAATTAGTTTCTTGGAACACCCCTTTTCCATTGATATACCCCCCCTTGCTGTGACGTCATCTACCAAACTTTAGCCTATTTCCCCGCATAGACAGTGTGGATAAAGGCATGTATCAATCAATCAATCAAACTTTATTTATATAGCCCTTAATCATAAGTGTCTCAAAGGGCTCCACAAGCCACAACGACATCCTCGGCTCAGATCCCACATCAGGGCAAGAAAAAACTCAACCCAATGGGATACAATGAGAAACCTTAGAGAGGACCGCAGATGTGGGGACCGGTGCAATGGACGTGGAGTGGATCTAGTTAATACTGTGAGAGTCCAGTCCAGAGTGGGGCCAGCAGGGGATCATCTTGAGTGGAGACAAGTCAGCAGCACAGAGACGTCCCCAACTGATGCGCAGATGACTGGTCCACCCCGGGTTCCGACTTTGAACAGCTAGCGCGTCATCTGTGGTCACATAATAAAAAGAGACGGCAGATCAACTGGTCTAAAAGGGGGTCTATTTAAAGGCTAGAGTATACAAATGAGTTTTAAGATGGGACTTAAATGCTTCTACTGAGGTAGCATGTCTAACTGTTCCACAGTACTGGAGCCCGAATAGATAACACTCTAATGTCGCAGACTTTTTTGGGGCTCTGGGAATCACAAATAAGCTGAAATTCTTAGAACGCAGATTTCTGGCCGGGACATATGGTACAATACAATCAGAAGTGTCAAAAGATGGAACTGTTTTAATGACATTCAGACTTTATTTCAATCAATAACAGAGCAGCATCTCCTCATCCGGAAACAACAACACAGGAAATGTGTCCCGCGAAAAACCGTCCGACTGGAACTCTAGTAACTAAAGTTCCTTGGGTGAATAATGAAAGTCACTACACCGGTATGTTTTAGCGCTTTCATGGCGAGTTTACTGACAGATATAAGTAAGAACTTTACACTACTTTATATTAGAAATGGCAACAGCGGAGGATGAATATCACATAACAAGACGATAGAGAAAAAGAAGAAGCTTATCGACTCGCGGACGCGCACATTTTTTCAGGACTTATACAGATCCCAAATACAGATCAGCAGGTAAGAAAAGATCAGAAGATAAGAAAAGTTACTTTTGCATAATATTGCGAAACAAAACGGCAGATAATGTCTTACCTTTTACACACACCATAATTATACTCGTATGTTTAACGCGCCAACAATCCATCAAGCGGTGCGGCTTCATAGCTTACCAAAGTCATACTAAAACATTTTGATAGATTTTTGAGCGCCGTGTGTAATATTCTATGTTTTCAATGGAACATTTAAAATGTTGGAGACATGTCGCTTATGTTTGACTGCCATCTACTGTTCACACTTATCATTCATTACACCATTTACCAAATAAAATAGCTTCGAGATGAGTAAGCTCAACCAAACTTATTCCTTACATTAGGCGCACCGGGTTATAAGGCGGACTGTCGAGTTTTGAGAAAAAAAAAGATTTTAAGTGCGCCTTATCGTCCGTAAAATACGGTAATTATGGGGAATGTTAGATTTGGAGAAAAACATGGCAAAGGTTTTACTTGACTTGCTTGTGTGTTGTCTCGCTCATGTATAGGGATGGGAATCGAAAACCGGTTCTTGTTGAGAACCGGTTCCCGGGGTTTTGAAACCTGGGAATCATTTGAAAGTTGCATAGTTGCCAACCTTGAGACCTCCGATTTCGGGAGGTTGGGGGGTGGGGCGGGGCGTGGTTGGGGGCGTGGTTAAGAGGGGAGGAGTATATTGACAGCTAGAATTCACCAAGTCAAGTATTTCATATATATACGGTATATATATATATATATATATATATATATATATATATATCTACATCCTGAAAATATGCAAACAAAACTGTGTTTAGATAATTGATACTTCAAACTTGCATAAATATAACATGAATATAACATAACTTGGCTTCTGAGAGCTTAAAAATGTAATGAATAAAATGCTAAAGTTGTTGATAAACAAGCAATTATTTTAATAATTAAATATGGTCATTTTAAATGAATTATTATGATAATTTAAAATGTATTATTTCAAATATGTTTATTTTAATGTACCGGTATAATTCTATGGCTGGATGTAATAAGGAGTCAGAAAAAATAAAAAAAAAAAAATGTTGATGTTTTTAAGCAAAATATAGTACAAATGTATTTAGTTATTTAGTTGTTTTTTTTAAAATTAATAAATATATTTATTTTTAGGTAAGATAAACATAATAATACAATTTATCTCTAGTCTGGATGATTTAGTTCTTGTCACCCTGTTGTCCTCCCGTCGTGAAAAAAGGCTGTCCTCACTCAGGGCCGCATGGAGCTGGAGGGGGCGTGGCCTCCAGCTCCGGCTGAAAATCGGGAGATTTTCGGGAGAATATTTGTCCCGGGAGGTTTTCGGGAGAGGCGCTGAATTTCGGGAGTCTCCCGGAAAATTCGGGAGGGTTGGCAAGTATGAAGTTGTGTTAACAATTCCCTTACGTCATGCGTGCCCACAGGGACGCATGACACACGGCTCCGATCAGCAGCACAGACGTTAGAATTAGTCAGGAGAAAGGAAGACAACATGGCAACTTTCATTACTTACACCACCAGTAGGCAAGTGGTCTGCCTTCAATACTGCAACTAACACTGCCCATTTATGGTAAAACATGCGATTATTAATTGTAAACGTGAAATGAAATGAAATGACGAGACGGCGTCTGACCGGCATTTTGCACGCCTCGTACCTAAGAGGTGTTCTGCACATCTGGAGACACCGTGATTAGTCAGAAATGTCGCGTATGCTTCCTAAAAAAGCAGATATGCCTAATGGTCTCCCAAATAATAGTTGATTTTCATAGTCAATGGTTGAAAAAATGTACAGTTATACTTGTATTTGTCTGACATAGATGTACCGTATTTTTCGGACTATAAGTCGCAGTTTTTTTCATAGTTTGGCCGGGCTCCAGTGCGACTTATATGTTTTTTTCCTTCATAATTATGCATTTTCGGCAGGTGCGATTTATAATCCGGTGCGATTTATACTCCAAAAAATACGGTAATTACTTTTGAACGCTCAGCATATATACTGTACTCTACTGTATATACATTTAAAAGAAAAATACTTCTCATTTCTATTTGAAAAACATTTTTGTGTAATTGTCATTTGTCACACAATAATTGATGTTGTATTTTGTTTATGACTTCACTAGAATATGTATTTTTTATTATTATATTGTGCAAATTTTCCAAACAAAATATTTTTTCCTGGCACCACAGCGAGCTTAAAAGACCCACAGCCTCTACATTTTGTTTGGAAAGATAGCATAACATAATAATAAAATAAATATTCTCGTGAAGTAATAAAAAATAATGCAACATACATTGTTCTGTGAAAAATGACAATTACACAAAAATGTTAAGTATCATGCTTAATATTTTTCAAATAGAAGTGAGAAGTATTTTTTTTTTAATGTAAATACTTTAGAGCAGGGGGAAAATCTACTCCCAAGTGAGCCGGACTGGTAAAATCACGGCACGATAACTTGAAAATAAATACAATTTTAGATTGTTTTCTTTGTTTAAAAATAGAACAAGCACATTCTGAAAATGTACAAATTATAATGTTGTTCGGTTTTTTTACACTTATGTGTTGTGGTTAATAGTATTCTGCCTTTATTTGTCGTTATTTATAGTTTCTGAATAAATGGTGTGATAATGTTCATCAGTCAACTCATTGGTGTTAATCTTTAATCTATCGAGATGAAAAAAATAATATCAAAATCAAATTACAGGATGTTATTTATGTAGTTTGCTCATTTTCCTCGACTGGTGCACTAACATGAGTTTTTTTTTCTTTTATTTACATACTGTACATAGCATCATCTACAAAGATACAAAGAATTGATATTGGTACATCTAGTGGACACATTCAGAACAGTAGTTTCTTTCATTTAAACCGGTGGTCTCAAACCTTTGGGCCCGAGTGCTATTTGCGGTCCGCAGGACCATATTTTGTGGCTCCGTACTTAACTTCATAGTTTAGTGCACAGTTGTCAAACAGGGCCGGATCTGACCGGACACATCATTTTATAATGCCCGCGAAAGCCTAGAAATAATAATCCTCAATAAAGTATTTTACTATCTATCTCCATTTAGACAGAAAAAAAATAAATAAATAAATAAAATATATATATAGTAAACTATTTCAAACTATTATAATATCTAATGATGCAAAAAAATGATATATTATCATACATTCCAATTATTTTGGTCAAAATGAAAACAAATACTGAAATACTTGCTTGACTTATGATTTAAAAGCACGTTATTCATCAAATTATACACTATAAAAATAAAAATATAATTTACGGTAGAAAAACAGTGGTACCATCTTACATTTACAATAATACACTGTAAAACCAACAACCATAGATTTTACAGTTAAAAAAAAGCCCTGACAGCTCAGTCGTCAGAATTTTACCGTACATTTTTCTTGTTTACATCAATATGCCGTAAAAAAACACCTTAAATTTTACAATAAAATTCTGCCGACTGAGCTGCCCGTTTTTATCGCAAAATATAAAAAACATTTTCCTACAGTGTCCGTTAAAAAAAAATATATATATATAAATATACGGATCAAATTCGTGGGCAATTGTGCGACAATATCATTAAGCAAATCCTTGTACATTTATAAGCATATATTATTCACTGTTACATAACTACGATGTGGCCCTCAATGAATACGAGTTTGACACCGTTGGTTTAGTGTAATTGCGGCCTGCACACCCTAGGCGCCTAACAGTTAATAATATTATAGCAATCTTGAATCCCACTATAAAGAACGGTCCAAACACAAAATTACAATGAAACAAACACACATTGGGCACCACAAAGATCAGAAACCAAGCGGAAGTGTCTCTGACCAGTGTGAAAATATACAAACCCCGTTTCCATATGAGTTGGGAAATTGTGTTAGATGTAAATATAAACGGAATACAATGATTTGCAAATCATGTTCAACCCATATTCAGTTGAATATGCTACAAAGACAACATATTTGATGTTCAAACAGATAAACATTTTTGTATTTGCAAATAATCATTAATTTTAGAATTTGATGCCAGCAACACGTGACAAAGAAGTTGGGAAAGGTGGCAATAAATACTGATAAAGTTGAGGAATGCTCATCAAACACTTATTTGGAACATCCCACAGGTGTGCAGGCCAATTGGGAACAGGTGGGTGCCATGATTGGGTATAAAAACAGCTTCCCAAAAAATGCTCAGTCTTTCACAAGAAAAGATGGGGCGAGGTACACCCCTTTGTCCACCACTGCGTGAGCAAATAGTCGAACAGTTTAAGAACAACGTTTCTCAAAGTGCAATTGCAAGAAATTTAGGGATTCCAACATCTACGGTCCATAATATCATCAAAAGGTTCAGAGAATCTAGAGAAATCACTCCACGTAAGCGGCATGGCCGGAAACCAACATTGAATGACCGTGACCTTCGATCCCTCAGACGGCACTGTTTTAAAAAACCGACATCAATCTCTAAAGGATATCACCACATGGGCTCAGGAAAACTTCAGAAAACCACTGTCACTAAATACAGTTTGTCGCTACATCTGTGGTGAACATGCCCTTTCCCAACTACTTTGGCACGTGTTGCAGCCATGAAATTCTAAGTTAATTATTATTTGCAAAAAAAAAATAAAGTTTATGAGTTTGAACATCAAATATGTTGTCTTTGTAGTGCATTCAATTGAATATGGGTTGAAAAGGATTTGCAAATCATTGTATTCCGTTTATGTTTACATCTAACACAATTTCCCAACTCGTATGGAAACGGGGTTTGTAAAATGTCTACATTCAATTTTACTTTTATAATCACTATTATAGCTGTCGGTCACCATTGTTGCTGGTAGAAGTAGTTAACACATTTAGTCACGGGCATACTTGCCAACCCTCCCGGATTTTCCGGGAGACTCCCGAAATTCAGCGGTTCTCCCGAAAAAAAAATGTTTTCCCGAAATTCAGGCGGACTCAGGTCCATGCGGACCTGAGTCCGCTAACCCACAATATAAACAGCGTACCTGCCCAATCACGTTATAACTGTAGAAGGATGGAGGGCGAGTTCTTGGTTTCTTATGTGGGTTTATTGTTAGACAGTTTAATTAACGTCCGCCCAGCGCGGTAACAACACACAACAACAGCAGTCACGTTTTTGTCTACCGTAAAGCAGTTTGTCTGCCGTAAACAGCAATGTTGTGACACTCTTAAACAGGACAATACTGCCATCTAGTGCATTTGATGAAAGCACTTTTGTGCATGCCACACAGCAATGCATCATCAGAGAGGGTGTTCAGTATGGTTCGAAAAATAGTGACAGAGAATAGAACAAGGATGGACAATTCAACCCTTAACTCAACAATGAGTAGATGAGTGTTATGTGTGTGTATATGTGTAAATAAATGAACACTGAAATTCAAGTATTTATTTTATACATATATATATATGAAATACTTGACTTAGTATTTCGTCAAGTATTCCTTATATATATATATATATATATATATATATATATATATATATATATATATATATATATATATATATATATATATATATATATATTTAAATATATATATATATATATATATATTTATATATATATATATATATATATATATATATATATATATATGTCTTAATAAGGTTATCCAAAAAATAGTGCTCGATACCGTAGTAGAGCGCAATATATGTATGTGTGGGGAAAAAAATCACAATCATCAGGAGATTTCTCCTGATGATTGAGGGTACCCCCCCTCATGAAACAGGCCTGTAGAGATGAAATAGTCTTGTGATTTTTTTTCCCACACATACATATATATATATATATATATATATATATATATATATATATATATATATATATATATATATGAAATACTTGACTTAGTATTTCGTCAAGTATTTCTTATATATATATATATATATATATATATATATATATATATATATATATATGAAGTACTTGACTTGGTGAATTCTAGCTGTAAATATACTCCTCCCCTCTTAACCACGCCCCCAACCACGGCCCCCGCCCCTGCACCCCTACCCCCCACCCCCACCTCCCGAAATCGGAGGTCTCAAGGTTGGCAAGTATGGTCACGGGGTTCAGAAGTGAATACTTTGTGCGGCCCAGCCTCACCCCAACTCTATCTCTAGTGGGCCCCAGGTAAATTGAGTTTGAGACCTCTGATTTAAACATTTCGGCTCATTTTTATAATTAGCAAACTCATCCCGAGGGCCGGCTAAAAACCTGGCCGTACGTTTGACACCCCTGCTCTAGAGTATAAAGTACAACTATGTCAGCCGAAGACAAGTATAACTGTACATTGTGCAATTTTTCAACCATTGACTATGAAAACCAACCATTATTTTGCAGAAAATTAAGCATATTTGCTTTTTTAAGAAGCATACGTGATATCACTGTTGTGTTTGTATAATCATGTTTTTTTCTTAACTGAACAAAGTTGAGGCCAATTAACTTGTTTACTATCCTTTTATCCAAATGAAAACCGAACCGTTAAGCAGAATCGGAATCATAAAAATCTCATCAATTTCCATCCCTACTCATTTAGTTGTAAAAAGAAGCCAAAACCGAGCATTATGATCTTGGTAAAGGCAGAACCCTTGCATACTGCTCACATGAACATGTGCATGTGTGCCTAATGTTGTGACTACTATCAGACTGCAAACTCGCACGCTAGCACATTCTATTAATTATAAATGCTTCCACCCACAAAGAAGCCTCCACACAGGATCTCCACCATTACCAAAATCTCTTATCAGCTTCAAAGACAAAAAAAAAAACATTCTATCTCAGGGATAGTAATGTTTGCATTCAAGCATTTGAGTTTAAACAAAGAGACAAAGCCCCCTCTTTGCGAAAAAGAAAAAAAAAGAGAGAAAAGAAAAGCGCTGAACCCTGCTGATTTTCCTCCATTTTGCCCGCTGCATCGCATGCAGCAGCAATATGCGCTGACCTCAAAGTGTCATACATTTCTAGCACACTCGGTATCGGGTAGTGTTGCCGCGGGCAATTAATAAAGCATTAATGACAAAAGCAATTTAAAATGTGGTCTTTTATGTAAGGACAGGATCTCTGCCAGGCACAAAGCTGCCAGCCACACACGGCACCCTGTTAACAAATAACAACCACTTTCCACCGCTTGTACTACCAGTATGTCTGCACCATTTGGGTTTTACAACTCCACTATTAGGACACGTGTGCTGCTATGTTGTTGATGCATCCATCCATATGTCTGCTGTGCCTGTTATTCACCATGCAGTCACCTTTTTATGCATGTTCTTTTACACTGATACTCACTGCATACAATTGTTAAACATTGTGGTTATTTTTGTAATGTGACACCTCATGCGGAGAACTGTTTCTAGTATTTTAGCTCATTTATTTAGGTAAACAAGAGGTGCAAAATATAAGCGACATCTCCCAGGATGATGCTGTGCAGTTCTGTAAATAAAATCACAACATGTTTTAATTTATTTTGTAGTATTAGAAAAAAAAATCAGCAGCAATTTTAAGCATATTTTTCCTGTAGTATTATATCTTTAGTCCTATAATAATGTGGTTGTAGAAATGCGAAGCATCATACTGAAAACTGTTTCTAATATTTATCAAAATATTAAAAATATAAGCAATACCTCTCAGAATAATGCTGAGCAGTTCCTATTTAAACACTGACATATTGTAATGCAAATAAAATAACATTAGTTTATTATATTACGAAAATACAAAAGCAATTTTCAACAATTTTTTTTTGTAATATTTTGTCTTTATTCTTACAATATAATACATTTAGTAGCATATTATTTTGAGTTTATTCTCATATTTGTACTGTTTTTAATTTTTTTGTTCAATATGGGTCTAGTACAGGGGTCGGGAACCCGCGGCTCTAGAGCCGCATGCGGCTTTTTAGCGCCGCCCTAGTGGCTCTCTGGAGCTTTTTCAAAAATGTATGAAAAATAGAAAAAGTTGAGGGGAAAAAAAATAAATTTTGTTTTAATATGGTTTCTGTAGGAGGACAAACATGACACAAACCTCCCTAATTGTTATAAAGCACACTGTTTATATTAAACATGCTTCACTGATTCGAGTATTTGGCAAGCGCCGTTTTGTCCTACTAATTTTTGCAGTCCTTGAACTCACCTTAGTTTGTTTACATGTATATCTTTCTGCGACTTTCTAGGACGTGTTTTATGCCACTTATTTTTCTGTCTCATGTTGTCCACCAAACTTTTAACGTTGTGCATGAATCCACAAAGGTGAGTTTTGTTGATGTTATTGACTTGTGTGGAGTGCTAATCAGACATATTTGGTCACTGCATGACTGCGAGCTAATCGATGCTAACATGCTATTTAGGCTAGCTATATGTACATATTGCATAATTATGCCTCATTTGTAGCTATATTTGAGGTCATTTAGTTTCCTTGAAGTCATATTAATTCAATTTATATCTCATTACACACTATCTGTATGTAATATGGCTTTTAATTTTTTGCGGCTTCAGACAGATTTGTTTTTGTATTTTTGGTCCAATAAGGCTCTTTCAACATTTTGGGTTGCCGACCCCTGGTCTAGTACTACTACCTGATTAACTAATTAATTACCGTATTTTTCGGAGTATAAGTCGCACCGGAGTATAAGTCGCACCTGCCGAAAATGCATAATAAAGAAGGAAAAAAACATATATAAGTCGCACTGGAGCCCGGCCAAACTATGGAAAAAAACTGCGACTTATAGTCCGAAAAATACGGTACTATTAATACTCATTATATTTGATTAACTACTGTATACTACTACTAAAAAGAGGTCATTCAAATTTTTATGTGTATTAGGGCTGCAACGATGTAATTAATATCGCATTTATTATCACAGAATTGTTGAAAATGCTCAAAAGGAACTTATACAGACACTGGAATATTTGTATCCAAGTTTCTTTTTTTTTTTATAAATAAATCTAATACATGGGCATCACACAGACACACACACACACACACACACACACACACACACACACACACACTTTTTTATTTGAATTTTTAAATAAGTTCATCTTCTCCTGTTTTAATTTGTAACGGTTTTAGAGTGTTTGACATTAAAGGCAAAACGGGTGTTGCTTGCAAAGACGTTAATGTGTCTTGTATTCCAGTTAGCATGTAAGCTAGCCAGCGATTAGCGCGCTAGCTGTTTCTCCAGGAAATGAGCATCATCGCCGAGAATTTTTCCAAGTGAGGTAATCAATTACGGTTTTACGATAATTCAAATTTGAAATGGCACTCCTATTTGTCGGGAATTTATCATTATAACGGTAATCGTTACATCCCCAATGTGTCGCTTACATTTGTAATAAATTAATTTTTATTTCATTATATTCTCATAATGTACGCATATTTAAATTAAATGATGTTATTGGTAAACGTTCACATTACAATATGGTACATCACATAATTGTGTGAATGCATTCACACATATGGTTTTTTCTTCAACTTCTTCTTCTTCTTCTCCAGATTTTGCCGCGCTCTACCTTCCACATTTTTCACCCGATTCAAACCGTTCCAACTTTAAACTGTTCAGCCTAGTTGGGAATCGCGGGCTTTCCCTTGACAAGTTCCAAAAATTCCCAGATTTCCCAGAATTCCAGGTTTTCCGGGACATTTTTCCCATTAAAAATGAATTGGCCATTTTTCAAACTTCCACAATTTCCACATTTTTCAACTGATTCAAACTATTTCATTTTCAACATATTCTACTCATCTTGCTAATTAGAACTATAATTTTCCCAAGTTCCCAAAAATTCCAAGAGTTCCCAGAATTCCCGTTTTTTCAAACTCTTTTTTTCAAACTCTTTTTTTCAAACCCTTTTTTCACCCTTTTTTTGTCGACTACTCCTTCCACCTTTTTCAACACATTTTAACCGCTCCACTGTCAAAACATTCTTCTTATTCAGGACAAAAAAACAAAGTTGCTTTTTGGACTGGAAAAATTCCTGGTTTTCACGAAATTCCAGGAATTCCTTAGTACCAATTTCTCAATTAAAAATGTTACTACTTCAACATTTCTTGATTTGAAACATTCCAACCACACCAACCATTTCAACTTATTCAGAACATTCAAGTATTTTAAAGTTTTCCCAAAAGAATAAATTCCCAAATTTCCATAAATTTCCCATTGAAAAGAATGGAACATTTTCCAAAATTCCACAATTCCCACATTTTTCATCCGATTCAAACCGTTCCAACTCCAAAATATTCAGCCTGTTCAAAATTGTGTGCTCTCCTCACTGTAAAAATTGAAATCTAACTAAGATTAAATATCTCAAATAAGGGTGATATTTGCTTATTTTCTGTCTGATAAGATAATTATTCTCACTAAGCAGATTTTATGTTAGAGTGTTTTACTTGTTTTAAGGGTTTTGGTCTTAAATGATCTCAGTAAGATATTACAGCTTGTTGCTGAGATTTGATGACTTATATTAAGTAAAACATGCTTGAAACTAGAATATCAACTGTTGCAAAGCTGTGTCATCAACACTCATAAGTATTAAACTACTTTTTTAAAGTAATAATTTCTTATTTCAAGCATGAACAAAAAAATCATGACTTTGACACAATTGTATCTCATATAAAAACAGATGACAGCCAAAAGGACTTTGCTGTTTTATTTTCAATGAAACTAGAAAATACGTACTCTTATAGGAGTACAGTTGTTATTAGTGAGAATATACTTATTTTAAGGTATTTTTGGGTTCATTGAGGTTAGCTCATTTTACTTGTTTTGGAAAGTCTTGACAAGCCAAATTTTCTTGTTCTATTGGCAGATAATGTTGCTTAGTTCAAATAAAATACCCCTAATTTTGGGGGAAAAAATTCTTGTTTTTGAACACCGACTTTTTGCAGTGCTTCAACAATAAAAAAATAAAAATATTCCGGGATTTCCAAGAATTCCTAGCTTTCAGGGACATTTTCCCCATTCCCCAAATACATTGTAAATTTTTTTTAAACTTCCACACTTCCCGCATTTTTCAACCGATTCAAACCATTCCAACATCAACAAAGTCCACTCATCCAACTAACACTTTCCCAAGTTCCAAACAAAATTCCGTTTTTCCTGGAAATTCAAACTCTTCAACATTCAAACTATTCCAACATTCAAACTATTCCAACATTCAAACTATTCATACATTCATACTACATTCTGTTAGCATTTCGGTGCAACTTCAGCATTGGAGCATTCACACGCAATTCCTTCAGGAATTGCTTCATCTAGTTACTGTATTTTTCGGACTATAAGTCGCAGTTTTTTTTCATAGTTTGGCCGAGTGTGCAACTTATACTCAGGAGCGACTTATGTGTGAAATTATTTACACATTACCGTAAAATATAAAATAATAATATTTAGCTCATTCACGTAAGAGACTAGAGCAGTGGTTCTTAACCTTGTTGGAGGTACCGAACCCCACCAGTTTCATATGCGCATTCACCAAACCCTTCTTTAGTGAAAAATAAAATGTTTTTTCAATTCAAGAAAAAGTTATATGTTTTTTTACTGGTGCACAAAATGAACTGTGCATGAACATTACCTTGTTCAAAGAACAAAACCAACACAGTGCATGAACTCACAACAAATTACACACCTTACACACATTACCATGAATTGATTAACGTGGACCCCGAGTTAAACAAGTTGAAAAACTTATTCGGGTGTTACCATTTAGTGGTCAATTGTACGGAATATGTACTGTACTGTGTAAACTGTACTGTTTCATATAATGTATTCCCTTCCTTTGCAATCTACTAGTAAAAGTTTCAATCAATCTATCAAAAAACCTGCAAATCAGATGAAAAATTAGAGGGAACATTGTTTGCGGGTATCCATAATACGCTGATAGGGAGAAGTTTTTATTTACACGATAAATCGGATGTGTCTTTACCTCCGTGGCGGAGGCTCCGCCGAACCCGTGAGGCCGACTCACCGAACCCCTAGGGTTCGATCGAACCCAGGTTAAGAACCACTGGACTAGACGTATAAGATTTCATGGGATTTAGCGATTAGGAGTGACAGATTGTTTGGTAAACGTATAGCATGTTCTATATGTTATAGTTATTTGAATGACTCTTACCATAATATGTTACGTTAACATACCAGGCACGTTCTCAGTTGGTTATTTATGCCTCATATAACGTACACTTATTCAGCCTGTTGTTCATTATTCTTTATTTATTAGGGACAAAGGACCCTATTGTAATTGTAAGGTTTTATTATTATTATTCTGCCACCTCTTTGAACTGTAATTTGACCCTCTTAACATGCTTCAAAACTCACCAAATTTGACACACACATCAGGACTGGCAAAAATTGCGATCTAATCAAAAAAACCTAGCCCCACAACTCAGAATTGCGCTCTAGCGCCCCCTAGGAAGAAAACATAGACAAAACTGCCTCTAACTCCCAGTAGGAATGTCGTAGAGACATGAAACAAAAACCTCACCGAACCCCTTAGGCCAACTCACCGAACCCCTAGGGTTCGATCGAACCCAGGTTAAGAACCACTGGACTAGACGTATAAGATTTCATGGGATTTAGCGATTAGGAGTGACAGATTGTTTGGTAAACGTATAGCATGTTCTATATATTATAGTTATTTGAATGATTCTTACCATAATATGTTACGTTAACATACTAGGCACGTTCTCAGTTGGTTATTTATGCCTCATACAACGTACACTTATTCAGCCTGTATTCACTATTCTTTATTTATTTTAAATTGCCTTTCAAATGTCTATTCTTGGTGTTGGGTTTTATCAAATACATTTCCCCAAAAAATGCGACTTATACTCCAGTGCGACTTATGTATGGTTTTTTCCTTCTTTATTATGCATTTTCGGCAGGTGCGACTTATACTCAGGTGCGACTTATACTCCGAACAATACGGTATATGTACGTGTGTGAGGAGATTCAGATTACACATGAAATAGAGTATTTCACTTCATGACATCAGGAAGACACACAAACGGAACATGTGCGTTCAGGCCTGAGCGGGCGGCCAGGGGTCGGAGGTTGTCCGCGGCCCAGTACACCGAGCGGGCCGTCAGGCTGTGCGATTAAAAGGCGGCTTGTTTTTTAGCGAGGTCTCTCCTTCATTAACCTCGGCCTCCTCCTGCAGTAATGACGACAAGAGCGAGCCATGTCCAGCCCCTCACCAGGTGACCTCTAGGGGGAAAAAAAATAGAGCAAGTCAGATGGAAACAACATCGCCTTGGCCCTGGACCCCTCTGGACCACCCCGTCATTATCCCTGCCTCTTAGTTATGTCTGCAACACACACACACACACACACACACACACACACACACACACACTGAGGAATCCAGCGCTGACAGATTCAGACGAACGTGTCATCGCGGTGCAAAGCGACGCAGGCGGCTGTGATTGACTTGTTAGCCTATTAGCATGCTGTTGCACAATTAATGGCTGCCTGGGGAGAGCGCCCTAAAAAAGGGGGCTGGCCATTTTTAACGGCAGGACGTTAACAAAGTGTGAGCAGAGAAAGAAGAGATGGCGGCAAAGGTTTGAGTGAAAGGTGACCCACAGCAGACCTCATTTGGAGCTCTGAAACATTCTCATTTACGGCACCACCATGACTCTAAAGCAGGGTTCCCCAACCTTTTTTCCACCAGGGACCGGTTTAATGTATGCATTCTATCACGGATCAGCTTTCTACGTGTGGCAGATAAAAACAGCAAATAAATTAGCCTTTGGCTACAATCTGAAAGTTAAGTCGGAGAAAATGCGGTAGTTTATAAATTAACTAGATGAGGCTGAGTGAATGCTCCAATGCTGACAGAATGAAGTATTAATGTAAGAATAGTTTGAATGTTGGAATGTTTTGGAATGTTGAAGCATTTGAATTTCCAGGAAAACCGGAATTTGGTTCGGAACTTGGGAAAGACTTAGTTTTAATGTCCAGGATGAGTGGAATATTTTAAATAGGTTGAAAAATGTTGGAATTGTGAAAGAGTGAAAAATGGATAATTCATTTGGAATGGGGACAATGTCCCTAAAAACTGAGAATTCTAGGAAATCCGGGAATTTTTTTTACAGTTTTTGAAAGGGAGCACACTACATTATATACTGTATATACTTGCAGTGTGTATATTTTACATATTACATATTGTTATGAAGGTGTCTAAAGCAGGTTTCCCCAACCTATTTTCCACCAGGGACCGGTTTAATGTATGCATTCTATCACGGACCAGCTTTCTACGTGTGGCAGATAAAAACAGCTAAAAAATTAGCCTTTGGCTACAATCTGAAAGTTAAGTCGGAGGAAATGCGGTAGTTTATAAATTAACTAGATGAGGCAATTCCTGAAAGAATTGCATGTGAATGCTCCAATGCTGACAGAATGAAGTATGAATGTAAGAATAGTTTGAATGTTGGAATGTTTTGGAATGTTGAAGCATTTGAATTTCCAGGAAAACCGGAATTTGGTTTGGAACTTGGGAAAGACTTAGTTTGAATGTCCAGGATGAGTGGAATATTTTGAATAGGTTGAAAAATGTTGGAATTGTGAAAGAGTGAAAAATGGATAATTCATTTGGAATGGGGACAATGCCCCTAAAAACTGAGAATTCTTGGAAATCCGGGAATTTTTTTTACAGTTTTTGAAAGGGAGCACACTACATTATATATATATATACTTGCACACTACATTATATACTGTATATACTTGCAGTGTGTATATTGTACATATTACATATTGTTATGAAGGTGTCTAAAGCAGGGTTCCCCAACTTTTTTTCCACCAGGGACCGGTTTAATGTATGCATTACTTTCACGGACCAGCTTTCTACGTGTGGCAGACAAAAACAGCAAATAAATTAGCCTTTGGCTACAATCTGAAAGTTAAGTCGGAGAAAATGCGGTAGTTTATAAATTAACTAGATGAGGCTGAGTGAATGCTCCAATGCTGACAGATAAAGTATGAATGTAAGAATAGTTTGAATGTTGGAATGTTTTGGAATGTTGAAGCATTTGAATTTCCAGGAAAACCGGAATTTGGTTTGGAACTTGGGAAAGACTTAGTTTTAATGTCCAGGATGAGTGGAATATTTTGAATAGGTTGAAAAATGTTGGAATTGTGAAAGAGTGAAAAATGGATAATTCATTTGGAATGGGGACAATGTCCCTAAAAACTGAGAATTCTACGAAATCCGGGATTTTTTTTTACAGTTTTTGAAAGGGAGCACACTACATTATATATATACTTGCAGTGTGTATATTGTACATATTACATATTGTTATGAAGGTGTGTAAAGCAGGATTCCCCAACCTTTTTTCCACCAGGGACCGGTTTAATGTATGTGTTTCTTTCACGGACCAGCTTTCTACGTGTGGCAGATAAAAACAGCTAAAAAATGTGCCTTTGGCTACAATCTGAAAGTTAAGTCGGAGAAAATGCGGTAGTTTAAGATGCGATGTCCACGCAGCATCGCGTGGACATCGGGGGCGGTACCTCTGGATTGGCAGACCGGGGTGGTGGTTCCTCTCTTTAAGAAGGGGAACCGGAGGGTGTGTTCTAACTATCGTGGGATCACACTCCTCAGCCTTCCCTTAAGGTCTATTCAGGTGTACTGGAGAGGAGGCTACGCCGGATAGTCGAACCTCGGATTCAGGAGGAACAGTGTGGTTTTCGTCCTGGTCGTGGAACTGTGGACCAGCTCTATACTCTCGGCAGGGTCCTTGAGGGTGCATGGGAGTTTGCCCAACCAGTCTACATGTGTTTTGTGGACTTGGAGAAGGCATTCGACCGTGTCCCTCGGGAAGTCCTGTGGGGAGTGCTCAGAGAGTACGGGGTATCGGACTGTCTGATTGTGGCAGTCCGCTCCCTGTATGATCAGTGCCAGAGCTTGGTCCGCATTGCCGGTAGTAAGTCGGACACGTTTCCAGTGAGGGTTGGACTCCGCCAAGGCTGCCCTTTGTCACCGATTCTGTTCATAACTTTTATGGACAGAATTTCTAGGCGCAGTCAAGGCGTTGAGGGGATCTGGTTTGGTGGCTGCAGGATTAGGTCTCTGCTTTTTGCAGATGATGTGGTCCTGATGGCTTCATCTGGCCAGGATCTTCAGCTCTCACTGGATCGGTTCGCAGCTGAGTGTGAAGCGACTGGGATGAGAATCAGCACCTCCAAGTCCGAGTCCATGGTTCTCGCCCGCAAAAGGGTGGAGTGCCATCTCCGGGTTGGGGAGGAGATCTTGCCCCAAGTGGAGGAGTTCAAGTACCTCGGAGTCTTGTTCACGAGTGAGGGAAGAGTGGATCGTGAGATCGACAGGCGGATCGGTGCGGCGTCTTCAGTAATGCGGACGCTGTATCGATCCGTTGTGGTGAAGAAGGAGCTGAGCCGGAAGGCAAAGCTCTCAATTTACCGGTCGATCTACGTTCCCATCCTCACCTATGGTCATGAGCTTTGGGTTATGACCGAAAGGACAAGATCACGGGTACAAGCGGCCGAAATGAGTTTCCTCCGCCGGGTGGCGGGGCTCTCCCTTAGAGATAGGGTGAGAAGCTCTGCCATCCGGGAGGAGCTCAAAGTAAAGCCGCTGCTCCTCCACATCGAGAGGAGCCAGATGAGGTGGTTCGGGCATCTGGTCAGGATGCCACCCGAACGCCTCCCTAGGGAGGTGTTTAGGGCACGTCCCACCGGTAGGAGGCCGCGGGGAAGACCCAGGACACGTTGGGAAGACTATGTCTCCCGGCTGGCCTGGGAACGCCTCGGGGTCCCACAGGAAGAGCTGGACGAAGTGGCTGGGGAGAGGGAAGTCTGGGCTTCCCTGCTTAAGCTGCTGCCCCCGCGACCCGACCTCGGATAAGCGGAAGAAGATGGATGGATGGAGGCAATTCCTGATAGGAATTGCATGTGAATGCTCCAATGCTGGCAGAATGAAGTATGAATGTAAGAATAGTTTGAATGTTGGAATGTTTTGGAATGTTGAAGCATTTGAATTTCCAGGAAAACCGGAATTTGGTTTGGAACTTGGGAAAGACTTAGTTTGAATGTCCAGGATGAGTGGAATATTTTGAATAGGTTGAAAAATGTTGGAATTGGGGAAGAGTGAAAAATTGATAATTCATTTGGAATGGGGACAATGTCCCTAAAAACTGAGAATTCTTGGAAATCCGGGAATTTTTTTTACAGTTTTTGAAAGGGAGCACACTACATTATATATATATATACTTGCAGTGTGTATATTGTACATATTACATATTGTTATGAAGGTGTCTAAAGCAGGGTTCCCCAACATTTTTTCCACCAGGGACCGGTTTAATGTATGCATTACTTTCACGGACCAGCTTTCTACGTGTGGCAGACAAAAACAGCAAATAGCCTTTGGCTACAATCTGAAAGTTAAGTCGGAGAAAATGCGGTAGTTTATAAATTAACTAGATGAGGCTGAGTGAATGCTCCAATGCTGACAGAATGAAGTATTAATGTAAGAATAGTTTGAATGTTGGAATGTTGAAGCATTTGAATTTCCAGGAAAACCGGAGTTTGGTTTGGAACTTGGGAAAGACTTAGTTTGAATGTTCAGGATGAGTTGAATATGTTGAAGGTGGAATATTTTTGAATAGGTTGAAAAATGTTGGAATTGTGAAAGAGTGAAAAATGGATCATTCATTTGGAATGGGGACAATGTCCCTAAAAACTGAGAATTCTTGGAAATCCGGGAATTTTTTTTTACAGTTTTTGAAAGGGAGCACACAATTCTTGAACAGGCTGAATATTTTGAAGTTCGAACAGTTTGAGTGGGAGTTGTGGAACTTTGAAAAATGTCCCATTCTTTTCAATGGGAATTTCATGGAAATTTGGGGATTTCGGGAAAAGAGGGATTTTTTTTGGAAAATGCAAAAAAGAATTGAATCTTCGGAGTTGAAATGGTTGGTGTTGGAATTTTTCAAATCGGTCGAAAAATTTGAAGTAGTAACATCTTTAATTGAGAAATGGTATTAAGGAATTCCTGGAATTTGAAAAATGTGGAAGGAGTAGTCGCCAGAAAAAAGGGTCAAAAAAGGGTTTGAAAAAAACTGGAATTCTGGGAATTCCTGGAAATTTTTTTTTACTTGAAAAAATTATAATTTCAATGTCCAGGATGAGTTGAATATGTTGAAGGTGGAATATTTTTGAATAGGTTGAAAAATGTTGGAATTGTGAAAGAGTGAAAAATGTATCATTCATTTGGAATGGGGACAATGTCCCTAAAAACTGAGAATTCTTGGAAATCCGGGATTTTTTTTTTACAGTTTTTGAAAGGGAGCACACAATTCTTGAACAGGCTGAATATTTTGAAGTTGGAACAGTTTGAGTGGGAGTTGTGGAACTTTGAAAAATGTCCCATTCTTTTCAATGGGAATTTCATGGAAATTTGGGGATTTCGGGAAAAGAAGGATTTTTTTTGGAAAATGCAAAAAAAAATTGAATCTTCGGAGTTGAAATGGTTGGTGTTGGAATTTTTCAAATCGGTCGAGAAATTTGAAGTAGTAACATCTTTAATTGAGAAATGGTATCATGGAATTCCTGGAATTTGAAATGGGTTGAAAAATGTGGAAGGAGTAGTCGCCAGATAAAAGGGTCAAAAAAGAGTTTGAAATTCCTGGAAAAAAAATTTAACTTGAAAAAATTATAGTTTGAATGCCCAGGATGAGTTGAATATGTTGAAGGTGGAATATTTTGAATAGGTTGAAAAATGTTAGAATTGTGAAAGAGTGAAAAATGGATAATTAATTTGGAATGGGGACAATGTCCCTAAAAACGGAGAATTCTTGGAAATCTGGGAATTATTTTTTTTTTACAGTTTTTGAAAGGGAGCACACAATTCTTGAACAGGCTGAATATTTTGAAGTTGAAACAGTTTGAGTGGGAGTTGTGGAACTTTGAAAAATGTCCCATTCTTTTCAATGGGAATTTCATGGAAATTTGGGGATTTCGGGAAAAGAGGGATTTTTTTCAGCGACGTCAGACCTGCAGCACACCTGTCCTAAACCTGACTAAATAACAAGTTCAATGTTTTTTTTATTGTAATCAAATGAAAGCCGTAATTTCCATGAGATTATTTTCTAATATAAGTGTTTTGGCCCACTTACAATGACTATAACATATTGTTTTTCATGAGTTGTGTACTAGTATTATGTCTGGGTGGGGTTCTTACTTTGGAAATAATGTGTACCCCTTTCAGATATCGCATTTAGTTCCCACTAAAACATTCACATGTTGCACAATGAGATGTAAACATGGGATCATGTGTACATTCCTGTAACTTTCTGTTTGTAAAATATACCTCTCTTAGTATTTCTTTAATATAATAACATCTTTTTATTATTACGGTTCGGGTTCGGTGAATGCGCATATGAAACTGGTGCGGTTCGGTACCTCCAACAAGGTTAAGAACCACTGCTCTAACCACTAGGCCACTGTGTAGGTTCACCCTTGTGCACCGTTCAGAAGTTGAAACAAATACAAAATGCATTTTTTTTTTTATCACTTGATCAATCTTAAATATTGCACAAGCGAAGTCTATCAAGTTATGCTCGGATGAGTCTGGTGTGGAGGAAGCCCATTACAAAAAAACGTTCCTATGTAATGTCCTCTCACTAGTCCAACATTGCCTTACGCACAAAAACACTCCCGTTTTTTTTCCGTGGAGGTGTAGCGATACTTCTGTCCATACGCGTCAGATTGTCTCGGGTGTTTCCTAACGAGGACGCGCCGAAGAGAAGATCAACATTCCTGGTGTGCAGACGCTTCATTGCGTCTTACTCATCCTCACGCATAACTTTGTCTTAAAGGCACAGTACTTTTGACTCTTGACTCCATCACAAAAAAACTAGTCCGTGTTTTTTTTTTTTTTTCAACACCTAAATAAGTGCAAAAACACCTCGTATTTGTTCCCGTCCTGCTGTTTGCTTTGTTTGTGTCGCCTTGGCACCTTACATTCTCACTTCCTCTTCAGTTCTTTCTGAAAGCGCCGACGTGTTATTCTTGTTTTCTTCCGTCACAAATGAACTGCTGGGCGATTACAGACTGAAATTGGATGTGTTCGTAGTGGTAAAATGGTGGTGAATCACTCCACAAACATGGTACTCACCAGAGGTGGGTAGAGTAGCCAGAAATTGTACTCAAGTAAGAGTACTGTTACTTTAGAGATTTATTACTCAAGTAAAAGTAAGGAGTAGTTACCCAAATATTTACTTGAGTAAAAGTAAAAAATATGTTGTGAAAAAACTACTCAAGTACTGAGTAACTGATGAGTAACCTGTTCGTTTAATGATGACGACAACAAATACAGCACAAAAACATAAAAATAGCAATGAGCAAATTCAGAGCCAGGAATATCTCTTAAGCAACTAAAACAATAATATATATTAAATAATAATACATTAACATAAAAAAAATTAAGGCAAATTGAGCCACAATAACTTAACAGCACCGTAGGCTCAGTAGGCAGATATTACAAAGGAAAATAACAAGTTAGCCTTTACGCAAACCATAAACTGATAGGTGTGGGCTGGGAACACACTTCTGATTGGTGTTTGTATACATACGTGCGTGTGTGTGTGTGTGTGTGTGTGTGTGTGTGTGTGTGTGTGTGTGTGTGTGTGTGTGTGTGTGTGTGTGTGTGTGTGTGTGTGTGTGTGTGTGTGTGTGTGTGTGTGTGTGTGTGTGTGTGTCTGTCTATGAGGCTGCAGTGCGTTAATAAATGTCCCCACACGATGTACATTTGACAGTGATTCATAGCAGGGAAGCTAACATCAGCCTACGGTGACAGCCAAAATATCTACTGACGTTACTTACCGCCATGTGCTTCCTCAAATTTGACATTGAGTTCATGTAAGCGGTCACATGACTACCTGGCTCTGTTTGATTGGTGAAACGGAGTCAAACGTCACCAGTGACTGTATTTGATTGGTGAAACGCAGGCATGCGATAGATCCTACTTTGAAGGTCTGTCTGACAAACCAAAACAAACAAAGCGTGCATTAACAGATCGATAAAAATCAGTAGCGAGTAGCGAGCTGAATGTAGATAAATGGAGCGGAGTAGTTTCTTCTCTATAAATATACTCAAGTAAAAGTATGTTGCATTAAAACTACTCTTAGATGCACAATTTATCCCAAAAGTTGCTCAAGGAGATGTAACGGAGTAAATGTAGCGCGTTACTACCCACCTCTGGTAGTCACGCAGTTTCATAACAAATGCTAATAGTATGCTTGGCTTTTTGTGGCCCTTTTTCCGGTTTTTGAAATGATTTATAATTTATAATACATTATTATACATAAAAAAGGTTAAGACATTGTCATGCAGCGACATGAAGACCATTTACTTGTACAACATTAATATTAGAAGCATTTATTCAGGTAGAAATATCACAGATTACATCACCAAATGCTCTGACAATCATGATTGTAACAATCCACATGTTGTGTTATCAATGTGACGATATTGTTTCCTTGTTTTTGTATTTACTTCCTATCAGTGCTCTTATTTTGGTTTCCACTTCCTGCTTGTTCCGCTGAGCACTGTGTTCGTTCACTCACCTGCTGTTGATTGGCACCTGGTCCACACCTGCGGCCAATGAGCATGTCTATTTATGCTTCACTCGAGCACTCCTTATGTTTGGAACGCTTACATGCAAGACTGCTTCATTTCCCTCTCTGTTTTGAGTAATAAAACTCATCCTACCTTCTCGTCGACTCCTGGTTCTTGCATCTCGAGTGAAGCATAAATAGACATATGCTGATTGGCCACAGGTGTGGACCAGGTGCCAATCAACAGCAGGTGAGTGAACGAACACACTGTAAAAACTGTTGCCTAGATCTAACTCAATAAAAATAAGGCAACATTTTCCAACCACTTTTTGTAAGCTTAGTCAACTAATTGGTATTTTGAGTAAGGAGAACTTAATGATATGCATTTCGATTTCTGCAAAAAGATTAAGTTGCGTTTACAGAAAAAGCCAAGAAATTGAGTAAAATCAATGTAAAACTAGACATCAGCATATTAAACACACAAATAAGTCACATTTAAATGAAAAAATAATTTTTGTACTCCATTTTATTAATTTTGACCAATTTACCCTTTCTTTCTTTTGAAAATGGAAACTGCTTAAAATAATTAGTTAGCAAAATAATAAAATAAATCAAGAAGTATCAAATTCCAACCTTTATTAAATCATTACCATATAAAAACAGTGGCAATGAGTTGGACAGTATGAACAGTCAACATCCATATTTAGTGCATACAAGAATGCATGACCTCAGATTATTATGTGCTGCTTAGAAAAACATTCAGAGTACTTTTTTTTTTTTTACTGTGTACATCATATAAACAACTCACAGATCCCACCTTTTGACCAGTTGCAGCTTCACAGTGGGGCAATTTAGTGTGTATAAAACATAAAAAAACTTAATTTACACACCAGAAACGATGACCGGGAGCTTTGTATAAAACCTGAACAGGACAAACCATTAAAAAAAATTCTGAAGAATTCCACTCAATGTACAATGCACAGTGCTCAGCGGAACAAGCAGGAAGTGGGAACCAAAATAAGAGCACTGAATAGGAAGTAAATACAAAAACAAGGAAACAAACATGTTGAAGAGGTTCATTTATTAATGAGTATTAATAAATGGTTGATTGATATAGGCTAGTAAGGTAAAGTTTTGTACCTGACAAGTTTCGGCTATCTTGCTTCTGCAGCCTTCATCAGAGGTGTCACGTGATGTTAGCGTGACGTCATCTGTGACGTGTTATATGGATTGTTCCATCCCACCTGAAGTAGGATATAACACGTCACAGATGACGTCACGCTAACATCACACCGAAACTTGTCAGGTACAAAACTTTACCTTACTAGCCTATATAAATCAACCATTTATTAATAACGAAACAAACAGAAATGAAGTGACCGATCGTCACAATCAATGCATGAAACTGGTATCTAAACATGGTGTAGCTCCTCCTCTGAATGCAAGTGCTCCTACAGCAGGAATACAAATGATGTATTCCTACAAAATACAAAATCTGGCAAGATACCAACACACTGCATGTATTTTTTTTGTCATTAAAAGCATATTTCTATTTATTTTTGTGTTAAGTTGTTTAAAGAAGCATCCATCCATACATCCGTCTATTTTCTACCGTTTGTCCTTCTTGGGGTTGCGGGGGGTGCTGGAGCAAGCAAACTAATTGTCCAGTCAAGGTATTAAAAACTTGAAAATGATCGGTCTAGGGTTCACTTATTAATGATAAAAAATTATATCTATCTGCGATTAATCGTGATTGATTTTGGATTAACTAGGAAAATGCGATTATGGCAATTAGATATTGTACTTGTTTTACGTCCCTAGTTTTTACTTAAATAATCACTTGTGAACAATAAACAAAAAACGACTACATTGACAAATACAATTCACTTCAATCCAATGTGTTCAATGTTCATGTGTTTATTTTCCATATCATTTACAAAGTATGATAAGGTATTTAAAAAAAATAGGTTGATCACGGTGATGAAACAGAAAAATGTTATTGTTTACAAATGAGGGTTAAGAGTTCAGTACTAAAAAAAAAAAAAAAAAAAAAAGAATGTGGCTTAAGTACAGTTTTTTAATTGAGCTGCTGCATTTTTTGGTTGGGTTGTTTATTTATTTTGAGTAACTTCTACATTTCTAAAAGGGGAGGAATGTAATAGAGTGATCTATGTTTGTCTATTGCCATCTCCTGGTGAATGTTGGCTATAGCGCACTGGGGTTACTTTTTGGTTGGCCAACGATTTACGTGGTGTTGCGCACCTGACGTCAAGTATGTGAGTCTGTTCTGAAGTCTACAGTAAATAGACGTACTTCATCACCTCGCCTGGTTATTGCCTCCAATTCAATATATTACAACAACATTGCTGTTTACGGCAGACGAACTGCTTTACGGTAGAATAAAACATGACTGCTGTTGATGTGTGTTGTTACCGCGCTGGGAGGACATTAATGAAACTGCCTAACAATAAACCCACATAAGAAACCAAGAACTCGCCCTCGATCATTCTACAGTTATAACGTGTTTGGGTAGGAACGCTGTTTATATTGTAGGAAAGCGGACATGAATACAGGCTGTTGACACGTCACTCAGGTCCGCATGGAGCTGGAGGGGGCGTGGCTTCCAGGTCCACCTGAATTTCGGGAGATTTTCGGGAGAAAATTTGTCCCGGGAGGTTTTCGGGAGAGGCGCTGAATTTCGGGAGTCTCCCAGAAAATCCGGGAGGGTTGGCAAGTATGGGTAAAATGTTTGGCGACAATATAAACTCAAATAGTACGATCGTTTTGGCAAACATGGCTGTAAACATGTCAAGATGACTGCATTCAAGTGATGCTAAATTGGCAATTATCTCTATGGGCTTTTGAATGGATGCTGCTAAACGGAACTAAAACGGTTATAAAGAACATGTTGACTCACTGCTGAATAAAAGTTTAGCAAAGACAAATTATAATTGTAACCACAATGTCATTCACTGTCAAACACCTGGAGAGCAGGGCTGGTCGGCGGACCAGACCCTACGCAACAGCAAAGAGTATTTATGCCATGAGTATTGTACATTCGTACAGTATATTTGTATGAAATCCTCCAAAATGTTACTCTAAAGCAACTCTGCTCTTCTGGGCCACCAGGAACTGATCCCAGAGTTCTTCTACCTGCCGGAGATGTTGGTCAACGCGAGCGGGTACCATCTGGGGATGCGCGAGGACCGCGTCATGGTGGGCGACGTGGACTTACCGGCCTGGGCCAAGACCCCCGAGGATTTTGTGAGGATCAACAGAATGGTGAGGATCACAACGTTACTGTTTGATTTGATGTACACATGGTATATCTGCCCCTTCGGTGTCACGTTGCAAAAATGCTCATTTTTCTAAGCTACACATTCTATTTAGAGATGTCCGATAATATCGGACTGCCGATATTATCGGCCGATAAATGCTTTAAAATGTAATATCGGAAATGATCGGTATCTGTTTCAAAAAGTAAAATTTATGACTTTTTAAAACGCCTCTGTACGGAGTGGTACACGGACGTAGGGAGAATTACAGAGCGCCAATAAACCTTAAAGGCACTGCCTTTGCGTGCCGGCCCAGTCACATAATATCTACGGCTTTTTACACACACAAGTGAATGCCAAGCATACTTGGTCAACAGCTATACAGGTCACACTGAGGGTGGCCGTATAAACAACTTTAACACTGTTACAAATATGCGCCACACTGTGAACCCACACCAAACAAGAATGCCAAACACATTTTCGCACCGTAACACAACATAAACACAACAGAACAAATACCCAGAACCCCTTTGCAGCACTAACTCTTCCGGGACGCTACAATATACACCCCCCGCTACCTTCTACCCCCCCCCCCCCCCCCCCCACCTCAACCTCCTCATGCTCTCTCAGAGAGAGCTTGTCCCAAATTCCAAGCTGCTGTTTTGAGGCATGTTTAAAGAAAATAATGCACTTTATGACTTCAATAATAAATATGGCAGTGCCATGATGGCATTTTTTTCCATAACTTGAGTTGATTTATTTTGGAAAACCTTGTTACACTGTTTAATGCATCCAGCGGGGCATCACAACAAAATTAGGCATAATAATGTGTTAATTCCACGACTGTATATATCGGAATCGGTAATTAAGAGTTGGACAATATCGGAATATCGGATATCAGCAAAAAAGCCATTATCAGACATCTCTAATTCTATTAAAATAAATACATAGTGACATAAGACCCGGTGGGGATAATTTTTGAAAGCATAGTTTGGGAGAAATACTAGAAAAAATAAAGCTGCAAACAGCGATGGACTTGACCGACTTTGAGGGCTCATAAAATCCAAACCGGAGCAGTAATTAAAACTCTTTCATCAACTTTTAATCAGAAGGGTTCAATCTCTCTCCTGTGCTAATTTGAAGCCGACACGACAAACGCGCTCAGAGGAGATAATGTTTGAAAAAAGGTGACTGTTTTTACACAACTTTTGTTTTGAAGGGGGAATTGCAAACTTCCTGTTGATTTTTGCTGGGGGTTGTCAGTGTATAAAATATAGGTCTAAGTGAGACCTACATAGAGGTTTTTGTTTCATGTCTCTACGACATTCCTACTGGGAGTTACAGGCAGTTTTGTCTGTTTTCTTCCTAGGGGGCGCTAGAGCGCAATTTTGAGTTTTGGGGATTTGGTTTTTTGATTAGATCGCAATTTTTGCCTGTCCTGATGTGTGTGTCCAATTTGGTGAGTTTTGAAGCATGTTAAGAGGGTCAAATTACAGCTCAAAGAGGCGGCACTATAATAATAAAACGCTAGAAATTCAATAGGGTCCTCTGTCCCAAAGGGACTCGGTCCCTAAAAACAGTATGTGTCTATATGATGTGTTCAAAACAGGAAGTAGTACTTGTTAAAAATACAATATACCGTATTTTCCGGACTGTAGAGCACTCCGGTATATAAACCACACCAACTATAAGCCGCACCGGACTATAAGCCGCAGATATATACATTGTGAAATTAGTTATTTACACAGAAAGATTTTGAAAACGTTTATTTACATGTATTAATTGTCTCCAAACGGTGTCTGTAACATGGCAGTAAAACGGTGGATCAAACAAAACAGAACTCGTCGTCATGGACCCACCAGCTGCGGAAGCCAGCATTCCAATCAGCTAAACAGACTCAATAACTCAATAAACTCTGATGAATTTATTGAGGAATTTGTGTAACAGGAATAATACAAAAAGAATGCTATTGTAAGTTAATAGTATTAACACAGTACAAATATGCATAAAAACACTCCTGCAGACATCACACATGGGACAGTTTAGTAAGTATGAATTGTTTTAGTTATATTGTAAAACTTACAAATCTTGCTTGGACTGATGGTCGAGGATTCCATATGAGTAGAAACGCTACGGGCGATTAGAAAACCGAACAGCACTTCTACTCCCGGTTCAAAGCAGGAATTCACATTCACCCAGTTACGGACGTTTAGAAGATGGAACCGCGCTTTTACTTCCGGTTCAAAGCTTGAAACAGCAGGAAACACTTGAAGGCATTCACTTGTCCAAAAGATGGGTGCCATAGCACAATAACACACCACTTGGGTGTCTCTGCATTTGTTTAATAAACTATTTCCTTCATGCGAAGAAAAATTCATAAATCTCCGTTTTATATGCCGCGGGGTCCAAAGCGTAGGAAAATGGTAGTACAGAATTTACTGTACTTGTTTACTATGTTTGATGGAGAATTTGCATTTTTTAAATAAAATAACTGTGATAAGGAATTAGGAGTTGATGAGTAGAATGAAGGTTATTTTTTTATCATGAGCAGAAGAAAAAATAAAATGTTTGTGTCAGTCTTTCACAGAGAACTTAATTGTAGGGGGAAAAAAACATATCCGGAAAGCATTTTTTATTTTTTTGGGGCATTGTGCATCCGTCAGACTCATGCACACGGTATTTGTACAAATTGTAACCGCAGGGCGTCGTAGGCCACGCCCCCTGTCTGCGTTGTACATTCCTCCATCACACGCACGCCTCGGCTCCTATTCTTCTTCATCTGTGGAGAATAACACATTTTTAAAGTATATATTGTTTGACATATATTTTTAAGTCAGAATATGAACATTGTTGACTTCTTTTTACACTTTAAAAGTTGAAAATAGTGTTTTTAATTAAGTATATAAACATAGTTGACTTCTTTTTACACTTTAACATCAATTAACACGTTAAAAATCGTGTTTTTAAGTCAGAATATAAACAAATGTTGACATTTTTTTACACTTTAACAGCAATTAAGTTAAAAATTGTGTTTTTAAGTCAGAATATAAACATTATTGACTTATTTTTACACTTTAACAGCAATTAAGTTAAAAATTGAGTTTTTAAGTCAGAATATGAACATTGTTGACTTCTTTTTACACTTTAAAAGCAATTAACAAGTTGAAAATAGTGTTTTTAATTCAGAATATAAACATTGGTGACTTCTTTTTACACTTTAACAGCAATTAACATGTTAAAAATAGTGTTTTTAAATCAGAATATAAACAAATGTTGACTTTTTTTACATTTTAACAGCAATTAAGTAAAAAATTGTTTTTAAGTCTGAATATAAACATTATTGACTTATTTTTACACTTTAAAAGCAATTAAGTTATAAAATTTGGTTTTTTAAGTCAGAATGTAAACATTGACTTATTTTTACACTTTAACAGCAATTAAATAGTTGAAAATAGTGTTTTTAATTCAGAATATAAACATTGGTGACTTCGTTTTACACTTTAACAGCAATTAAGTTAAGAAAATGGGTTTTTAAGTCAGAATATAAACATTATTGACTTATTTCTACACTTTAACAGCAATTAACTAGTTCAAAATCGTTTTTTTAAGTCAGAATATAAACAAATTTTGACTTTTTTTTTTTTACTTTAACAGCAATTAAGTTAAAAACTGTGTTTTTAAGTCAGAATATAAACATTGACTTATTTTTACATTTTAACAGCAATTAAGTTAAAAATAGCGTTTTTAAGTCAGAATATGAACATGGTTTACTTCTTTTTACACTTTAAAGCAATTAACAAGTTGAAAATAGTGTTTTTAATTCACAATATAAACGTTGGTGACTTCTTTTTGCACTTTAACAGCAATTAAGTTAAAAAAACTGGGTTTTTAAGTCAGAATATAAACATTATTGACTTATTTTTACACTTTAACAGCAATTAACTAGTTAAAAATTGTGTTTTTAAGTCAGAATATAAACAAATTTTGAATTTTTTTTACACTTTAACAGCAATTAAGTTAAAAACTGTGTTTTTAAGTCAGAATATAAACAATGACTTATTTTTACACTTTAACAGCAATTAAGTTAAAAATAGCGTTTTTAAGTCAGAATATGAACATTTTTGACTTCTTTTTACACTTTAAAAGCAATTACCAAGTTGAAAATAGTGTTTTTAATTCAGAATATTAACATTGGTGACTTCTTTTTACACTTTAACAGCAATTAAGTTAAAAAAAAAATGGGTTTTTAAGTCAGAATATAAACATTATTGACTTATTTTTACACTTTAACAGCAATTAACTAGTTAAAAATTGTGTTTTTAAGTCAGAATATAAACAAATTTTGACATTTTTTTTTACACTTTAACAGCAATTAAGTTAAAAACTGTGTTTTTAAGTCATAATATAAACATTATTGACTTATTTTTACACTTTAACAGCAATTAACACGTAAAAAGACACAGCTCGGTTCCTATTCTTCTTCATCTGTGGAGAACAACACATGTTCAAAGTATATATTGTTTGACATCAAACACAAAACATCATTTCCAGGTATTTCCTGGCAAATTGAGAAAGTTTCCTTCAGCCTAAACCTCATGCTAACCTTTTTGGAAGTCAACTGTACATGTTCCATGTCTCCTTTTTTGGACTTTTTTGTTGTTTTGTTTGGAGCAGAATAGCTAGAAGAACACAGCCAGAATACACTTGACCTTTTCAGCCTGAGTGACACAGCTGGGCCCCTTTGGAGGTGACCTTTCCCCGTGCAGCTTGCAGAGAAGATGGGATGCTAGTTAGACGACTGTAAGGTGATGCTAGTTAGACGACGGTAAGGTGATGCCAGTTAGATGATGGTACTGTAAAGAGATGATGCTAGTTAGACGACTGTAAGGTGATGCTAGTTAGATGACGGTACAGAGGTGAAGCTAGTTAGATGATGGTACTGTAAAGAGAGGATGCTAGTTAGACGACTGTAAGGTGATGCTAGTTAGATGATGGTACTGTAAAGAGAGGATGCTAGTTAGACGACTGTAAGGTGATGCTAGTTAGATGATGGTACTGTAAGGAGGGGATGCTAGTTAGACGACTGTAAGGTGATGCTAGTTAGATGACTGTAAGGTGATGCTAGTTAGATGACTGTAAGGTGATGCTAGTTAGACGACTGTAAGGTGATGCTAGTTAGATGATGGTACAGAGGTGAAGCTAGTTAGATGATGGTACTGTAAAGAGAGGATGCTAGTTAGATGATGGTACTGTAAAGAGGTGATGCTAGTTAGATGATGGTACTGTAAAGAGAGGATGCTAGTTAGATGATGGTACTGTAAAGAGGTGATGCTAGTTAGATGATGGTACTGTAAAGAGAGGATGCTAGTTAGACGACTGTAAGGTGATGCTAGTTAGATGACGGTACAGAGGTGAAGCTAGTTAGATGATGGTACTGTAAAGAGAGGATGCTAGTTAGACGACTGTAAGGTGATGCTAGTTAGATGATGGTACTGTAAAGAGAGGATGCTAGTTAGACGACTGTAAGGTAATGCTAGTTAGATGATGGTACTGTAAAGAGAGGATGCTAGTTAGACGACTGTAAGGTGATGCTAGTTAGATGACTGTAAGGTGATGCTAGTTAGATGATGGTACAGAGGTGATACTAGTTAGATGATGGTACTGTAAAGAGAGGATGCTAGTTAGATGATGGTACTGTAAAGAGGTGATTGTAGTTAGATGATGGTACTGTAAAGAGAGGATGCTAGTTAGATGACTGTAAGGTGATGCTAGTTAGATGATGGTACTGTAAAGAGGTGATGCTAGTTAGATGATGGTACTGTAAAGAGAGGATGCTAGTTAGACGACTGTAAGGTGATGCTAGTTAGATGATGGTACTGTAAAGAGGTGATGCTAGTTAGATGATGGTACTGTAAAGAGAGAATGCTAGTTAGACGACTGTAAGGTGATGCTAGTTAGATGACGGTACAGAGGTGAAGCTAGTTAGATGATGGTACTGTAAAGAGAGGATGCTAGTTAGACGACTGTAAGGTGATGCTAGTTAGATGATGGTACTGTAAAGAGAGGATGCTAGTTAGATGATGGTACTGTAAAGAGAGGATGCTAGTTAGACGACTGTAAGGTAATGCTAGTTAGATGATGGTACTGTAAAGAGATGATGCTAGTTAGACGACTGTAAGGTGATGCTAGTTAGATGACGGTACAGAGGTGATGCTAGTTAGATGATGGTACTGTAAAGAGAGGATGCTAGTTAGACGACTGTAAGGTAATGCTAGTTAGATGATGGTACTGTAAAGAGAGGATGCTAGTTAGACGACTGTAAGGTGATGCTAGTTAGACGACTGTAAGGTGATGCTAGTTAGATGATGGTACAGAGGTGATGCTAGTTAGATGATGGTACTGTAAAGAGAGGATGCTAGTTAGATGATGGTACTGTAAAGAGGTGATGGTAGTTAGATGATGGTACTGTAAAGAGAGGATGCTAGTTAGATGATGGTACTGTAAAGAGGTGATGGTAGTTAGATGATGGTACTGTAAAGAGAGGATGCTAGTTAGATGACTGTAAGGTGATGCTAGTTAGATGATGGTACTGTAAAGAGAGGATACTAGTTAGATGATGGTACTGTAAAGAGGTGATGCTAGTTAGACGACTGTAAGGTGATGCTAGTTAGATGACGGTACTGTAAAGAGGGGATGCTAGTTAGATGGTACTGTAAAGAGGTGATGCTAGTTAGATTATGGTACTGTAAAGAGGCAATGCTAGTTAGATGATGGTACTGTAAAGAGGGGATGCTAGTTAGATGATGGTACTTTAAAGAGGTGATGCTAGTTAGATGATGGTACTGTAAATAAATTATGCTAGTTAGATGTTGGTACTGTAAAGAGGTGATGCTAGTTAGATAATGGTACTTTAAAGAGGTGATGCTAGTTAGATGATGGTACTGTAAAGACGGGATACTAGTTAGATGATGGTACTGTAAAGACAGGATGCTAGTTAGATGATGGTACTATAAAGAGGGGATGCTAGTTTGATGATGGTACTTTAAAGAGGTGATGCTAGTTAGATGATGGTACTGTAAAGAGGGGATGCTAGTTAGATGATGGTACTGTAAAGAGGTAATGCTAGTTAGATGATGGTACTGTAAAGAGGGGATGCTAGTTAGATGATGGTACTGTAAAGACGGGATACTAGTTAGATGATGGTACTGTAAAGACGGGATGCTAGTAAGATGATGGTACTGTAAAGAGGGGATGCTAGTTGGATGATAGTACTTTAAAGAGATGATGCTAGTTAGACGACTGTAAGGTAATGCTAGTTAGATGACGGTACAGAAGTGATGCTAGTTAGATGATGGTACTGTAAAGAGGTGATGTTAGTTAGATGATGGTACTGTAAAGAGGTGATGCTAGTTAGATGATGGTACTGTAAAGAGGTGATGCTAGTTAGATGATGGCACTGTAAAGAGGTGATGCTAGTTAGATGATGGTACTGTAAAGACGGGATACTAGTTAGATGATGGTACTGTAAAGAGGGGATGCGAATTAGATGATGGTACTGTAAAGACGGGATACTAGTTAGATGAAGGTACTGTAAAGAGGGGATGCTAGTTAGATGATGGTACTGTAAAGAAGTGATGCTAGTTAGATGACGGTACTGTAAAGAGGTGATGCTAGTTAGATGACGGTGATGTAGTGTGTCTCTGACAACATATGGAGATGCTCTTGTCTGCACAGACAAAATATTCTCCTTCCTTTTGTTCTATTCAGCAGCCTCCTTTATTATTTCATTTATGTCTGCAATCCTCTCCCTTTCACCCCCTCCTCGTTCTCTCTCTCTCTCTCTCCCTCTCTCCCTCTCTCTCTCTCTCCCCAATCTCTCTCTCTCCAATCTCTCTGCCTTCCCATCTTTGCATGTGCCACTTCCAATTGTGGTGACATGCCCTGTGGCAAAGTGGGCCTGTGTATGCTCCAGCGTGCTTCCTTGCTAATGGCTGTTATTCCCCAGCAACATGCACACAGCAGTCATATTGTGCAGCAGCACACTGCTGCTTCTGCAGTCATCAGCCTGCAGTCGTCCTATCTGCTCTCATGGAGGAATATGCCCTCTCAGGTCATTGATTGATGTTGTTTACACTAAATTGGATCTTAGTTTGTATTGAAGCCATTTGGTTGTCTCCTTTTTTCCAAGTGGACATAGAAATGTGATATGAGGGAGCAGATTACAGCACAGGAAACTACACTGGGGAGATATTGCTTCTATTATTCATGTATTTTAGTTTATGTAAGATTTATTTCTACTTACCTGACTCATACGTGCACAACCCAGGGAATTATATTATTATTATAATATGTTTTATATTTGCATTCATTACTACAGTACTACTAAAAAAATGTATATTTAATTCTGCCCTCACAAAGATATGTTCATGTGTTTATTTAACAATATATAATTATATACTTTATGATATAAATCAAATAAAACATAGTATTATTTACATTAAATTATGTAATAATGGTACAGCACAGTTATTGTAGTAGTATACCCTTCATTAAAGAAAAACTATTACTGAGATAATAAATAAAGACATTTTAATAACAATAATTCATTGGTCGTAGTAAATATGAATAATTACTATAAATGTGCTACTAAATTGTATATTCATTTTTTATTTACACTAGTTTTCATTTATTCATTTAACAATATTTTAGAAAATGAACACCTGTAAATAAAAATGCAATAATTAACATTAAATCATGTTTGGTAATAATGGTTAAGCACAATTATTGTAGTAATGTACCTCTTATAACAATCTTATTTAGATAATAAATAATTGACATATTAACAAAAATAAATTGGTCATAATCATTATGAATAATTACTATAAATATGTTAATGTATTATTTATTATGTTTTATTTATTTAACTCTCCCCTTACAAAGATATTAGTTCTCTGTTCTCATGTATGCATTTAACAATATTTTAGAAAATGAAAACCTGTAAAGTAAATACAAATGCAATAATAAACATTAAATTATGCTAAGTGGTTAAGCACAAATATTGTAGTAATATAGCGTTCTTAAAAAGATTTTTAGATAAACATATTAACAAAAATACATTAGTCATAATTATTATTAATAATTACTATACATTTGTTAATGTATTATTTATAATTTTTATTTACGGTACGTCTCCCCTTACCAATATATTACTCCTCAGCTATGTATTTATTCAACAATATTTTACAAAATGAAAACCTGTAAAGTAAATAAAAATGTAATAATAATAATAACATTGAATTATGCTAGGTAGTAATGGGTAAGCACAATAATTGTAGTAATATAGCCTACATTGAAAAACTATTATTTAGCTAACAAATAAATGAAGACATTTTATTACTCAAAATACATTGGTCACATTTAATATTAATGATTACTATAAAGAATGTTTGTGTTTTATATTTATTTATAAAATGTAAATAATAATACCATTAAATTATGTTATGTGGTTAAGCACAATTATTGTTGTAATATAGCGTTCATAACCATATTTTTAGATAAACATATTAACAAAAATACATTGGTCATAATTATTAATAAATACTATAAATTTGTTAAATGTATTTATTTATTTATTTATTTACGGTAAGTCTCCCCTTACCAATATATTAGTCCTCAGCTATCATGTATTTATTTAACAATATTTTACAAAATGAAAACCTGTAAAGTAAATAACAATGTAATAATAATAACATTGAATTATGCTAGGTAGTAATGGGTAAGCACAATAATTGTAGTAATATAGCCTACATTGAAATACTATTATTTAGATTACAAATAAATGAAGACATGTTATTACTCAAAATACATTGGTCACATTTAATATTAATGATTACTATAAAGAATGTTTGTGTTTTATATTTATTTATAAAATGTAAATAATAATACCATTAAAATTATGCGAAGTAGGCCTGGTTAGACACAATTATTGCAGTAATATTGCCTACTTGAAAAAAATATTATTTCTAGAGTTAATAAATAAATGATGATATTTTATGAATAATTAATAGGGATGGGAATCTTGTAACAAATCACTTCCGATTCTTGGGGTGGCAATTTGATTCAGAATCGATTTTCAATTGAACATAATTCTTGATTCAAATTGATTCCCGCAATGTAGTATTTGGTATAAAAATGATAGTAAACCATTTTTAAACAGGTTACAAAATCTTATTTTGTAGATGGCCTAAAAAAAAGTATTTTTGTAAATGAATTCTTCAAACATTTTAATAATAATAATTACTATAAATATGTAATAAAAAATTATTTGGGATTTTTTCTGCCTTTTGCAAATTTTCCAGATGTTTCACAATAACAGTATGTTAGTCTCATTGAAATACTGGAAAGCAACATTGCTTCTGTCGAGAAATATTTTTAAACTATATTTCATGGTTTAGTTCCAAGACATAGCACGATATTTTTGAAAAAATGACAGTTCACACTGGTTAAAGGCTCATCTGTTGTGCAATGTCCTTCAGGGCTCAATTTTAGGTCCACTACTATTCTCAATTTGTTTTGTTGCAATTTGGGTCACAGTGTGAGTAGATTCAATACGCAAGCCACTTCTTGTCAGCCTGCAACCTAAACTACAAAGTCTTTGCTAAAAACGGAGCCTCGTAGACTCAGTACACTTTAACAGCAATTAACACGTTAAAAATAGTGTTTTTAAGTCAGAATATAAACATTGTTGACTTCTTTTTACACCTAAACGGCAATTAAGTTAAAAAAAAAAGGGTTTTAAGTCAGAATATAAGCATTATTGACTTATTTTTACACTTTAACAGCAATTAACTAGTTAAACATCGTGTTTTTAAGTCAGAATATAAACAAATGTTGACATTTTTTACACTTTAACAGCAATTAAGTTAAAAACTGTGTTTTTAAGTCAGAATATAAACATTGACTTATTTTTACACTTTAACAGCAATTATGTTAAAAATAGCGTTTTTTAAGTCAGTATATGAACATTTTTTACTTCTTTTTACACTTTAACAGCAATTACCAAGTTGAAAATAGTGTTTTTAATTCAGAATATAAACATTGGTGACTTCTTTTTACACTTTAACAGCAATTAGCACGTTAAAAATAGTGTTTTTAAGTCAGAATATAAACATTGTTGACTTCTTCTTACACTTTAACAGCAATTAAGTTAAAAAAAAATTGGTTTTTAAGTCAGAATATAAACATTATTGACTTATTTTTACACTTTAACAGCAATTAAGTTAAAAAATTTGTTTTTAAGTCAGAATATGAACATTGTTGACTTTTTTTTACACTTTAAAAACAATTACCAGGTTGAAAATAGTGTTTTTAATTCAGAATATAAACATTGGTGACTTCTTTTTACACTTTAACAGCAATTAACACGTTAAAAATAGTGTTTTTTAGTCAGAATATAAACATTGTTAACGTCTTTTTACACTTTAACAGCAATTAAGTTAAAAAATGAGTTTTTAAGTCAGAATATAAACATTATTGACTTATTTTTACACTTTAACAGCAATTAAGTTAAAAATTGTGTTTTTAAGTCAGAATATAAACAAATTTTGACTTTTTTTTTTACACTTTAACAGCAATTAAGTTAAAAACTTTATTTTTAAGTCAGAATATAAACATTATTGACTTATTTTTACACTTTAACAGCAATTAAGTTAAAAATTGTGTTTTTAAGTCAGAATATGAACATTGTTGACTTCTTTTTACACTTTAAAAACAATTACCAGGTTGAAAATTGTGTTTTTAATTCAGAATATAAACATTGGTGACTTCTATTTACACTTTAACAGCAATTAAAGTTAGGACTGCAATTTTTCAAAAGTCGTTGATTAAGGTTGAAATACATTCGAAAACCAGGATTTAAGTTGCGTGGTAGCCAATGGGAGTCAAACCCCCATGAAAAGTGTCTTGACTTTCATATTTCATCCATCTTTAGGGGTCTTTTTATACTGAACACCTTAACATCAAGCTGACAATGACCTTTGTTGCGCCCTTGACAGTGCCCCCCACCAACAGAGCTCGTTTAAATAACATTTTGGTGCTTGTCCAGTTTTTTATGTTCTTGCTAACCAACGCATGAATTTCGTCGACACAAGTCAGACATGTGAAGAAAATATATCTACGGTGATATTTTAGATATTGGATGCCATTAGGTGTGCCTAATGTTATGTCCTGTGTGTTTTGCTGTCCACGCAAGGCCCCGTGACCCTAAAAGGCGCACATCCAATAGTTTCACGACGATGAAAGGACAACGTGTGTCATCTCTTTGTGTGTTTTGTGTGTGCCTCTCATCTCTAATTGGCCCTTGCTCGTCTGACAGGCCCTGGAAAGCGAGTTTGTGTCATGTCAGCTGCATCAGTGGATTGACCTTATTTTCGGCTACAAGCAGCGAGGCCCCGAGGCGGTGCGCGCCCTCAACGTCTTTCACCACCTGACCTACGAGGGCGCCGTCAGCCTGGACGCCATGGCTGACCCTCTGATCAGAGAGGTAAGACACGCACATTCTTATTTTGTTAGGGGCTTACTTCCTAGTGCAGGGGTCGGCAACCCAAAATGTTGAAAGAGCCATATTGGACCATAAATACCAAAAACAAATCTCTCTGGAGCCGCAAAAAAATGTAATCTTTATATAAGTGTTATAATGAAGGCAACACATGATGTAAGTGTCTATAGTAGCTATATTAGCCTACTATCAAAAGTACTATGTGTCGCAGGCTGACACTAATCTTTTGTTTGTTAAAATGTAATAATTATTCTACACAAGGGTCAAATAACTCCTGGAAATTACTGGTTTAGAATGGCCAAAAGTACAGATGTGCAAGTTAAAGTCTTCTAATAGATCTATTACAATCTTTGTTTGCTGGGTAACATTTGCTGTGGTCTGGAACAACATGGCACACAAACAACTATCAGAAATGCAGCCAATGTTACATACAGATAATGTGTCATGAGACATGTAAATATAAAATTAATATACAGAGGACATAAGTAAAGGATATTAAATGAGCAATATGTACATACAGCTAGCCTAAATAGAATGCTAGCATCGATTAGCGTGACCAAATGTGCCTGATTAGCACTCCACGCAAGTCAATATCATCAGCAAAGCTCACATTTGTGCATTCACGCACAGCATACAACGTTTGGTGGACAAAATGAGACAAAGGAGGAGTGGCATGAAACATGTATATTTCTGTGGCAGCGTCGGAGAAAGTTGTACATGTGAACTGTTGCGTCGCAGTCCACACAACTACGGCGAGTTCAAGGACTGCCAAAATGAGTAGGACAAAACGGCGCGCGCCAAAATACTCTCGTCAGTGAAGCATAAACACAAACATATCAAACAGTGGGCTTTAGGACGGTTTTGGTCATGTTTGTCCTTCTACAGAAAACATATTTAAACATTAATATATATTTTTTTCCTCCATCCTTGTCCATTTTCATAAATTTTTTATAAAGCTGTAGGCTCTCAAACTGCGGTTTTCCGATCCCCGTCCTATTCAGTTGATGCATCGTGACTCAAAAATCAACTATCAACACATCTGCGGCCCCCTCCAATGTTTCTCATTGTATCCAATTGGGTTGAGTTTTTTCTTGCCCTGATGTGGGATCTGAGCCGAGGATGTCGTCGTGGCTTGTGCAGCCCTTTGAGACACTCGTGATTTAGGGCTATATAAATAAACTTTGATATATATTCTCGGATTTGCACCTTTTTATCCAGATCCTCACCAATAGTAGTATTAAGTCAAACTGTATTTATATAGCACTTTTCATTCACAGGACCGTGCTTTACACCAACAAAAATAAAAAGAAGAGAAGAAAACATCAGCACTATTGACGAGGGGTATGATTCTTTAATTCCGATATCCGGAGTGATGATTCCATTCAGAATTGATTCTTTAGTCAACACGATTCTCAATTCAAACCGATTCTCGCCATGTATTATTGGTGTAATCATCATCATGAAACTTAATCAGAGCAGGTTACAGCTTAAAAATGCTCCTTCTGTTTGCATGGAGTTGACCTAAAAACATAATTTTTTAAAAAGATTAATTTTTTTTTTTTAATTGCTTTTTGAAAATCGTTAATCGATTTAGAATTGGGATGAATACCAATCGCAATATGGATGTGAATCGATTTTGTTTGTGCGCACCCTTACTATTGACAATAACAAAACAAAACAAACATGGCATGGTATTGAGGATTGAGCAAAACCGCCAGATATATACTGTAAATATTAGGGGGGTGGGAAAAAATTGATTCGATTCAGAATCGATTCTCATTTTTAAAAAATCGATTTTTTTATTTATTTTTTATTTTTATTTATTTATTTTATTATTTTTATTTTTTTAATTAATCAATCCGACAAAACAATACACAGCAATACCATAACAATGCAATCCAATTCCAAAACCAAACCCGACCCAGCAACACTCAGAACTGCAATAAACAGAGCAATTGAGAGGAGACACAAACACGACACAGAACAAACCAAAAGTAGTGAAACAAAAATGAATATTATCAACAACAGTATCAATATTAGTTACAATTTCAACATAGCAGTGATTAAAAATCCCTCATTGACATTATCATATGACATTTATAAAAAAAAAAAACAATTGTGTTACAGTGGCTTACACTTGCATCGCATCTCATAAGCTTGACAACACACTGTGTCCAATATTTTCACAAAGATAAAATAAGTCATATTTTTGGTTCATTTAAGAGTTTAAACAAATTTACATTATTGCAATCAGTTGATAAAACATTGTCCTTTACAATTATAAAAGCGTTTTACAAAAATCTACTACTCTGCTTGCATGTCAGCAGACTGGGGTAGATCCTGCTGAAATCCTATGTATTGAATGAATAGAGAATCCTTTTGAATCGGGAAAATATCGTTTTTGAATCGAGAATCGTGTTGAATTGAAAAAAAAAAAGATTTTGAATCGAATCGTCACCCCAAGAATCGATATTGAATCGAATCGTGGGACACCCAAAGATTCACAGCCCTAGTAAATATATATGTAAAAATGTAATATGAATAATAATAATAATAAAAACATAACATTTAGAGAATAATAGTCTTAATAATAGCAATTAATAAAATAGAAAATTACAAAAACATGATCAGTGAAAAGCCTGATTAAAAAGATGCTTCTTTATTCTTTTATTTTTATTTTCATATATCAATTAAAAATATATACAAATATATAAATGTTTTAATATATCAATTGTGTCTGCAGTCCTGAGGCTCTATGTAACCTCTTCTTGGGTCCATATGCACGTTCATGTTGTGTCATCCTGCTAATTGTACACTCATGTGGTGAAAAGTGCAACACTGCCAATACTATTTGTGGCGCCCCCTATGGGTCGGGGTCAAAATGCTTTGGTATACATGCTAGCATACATGCAATACACATCATCAAAGTTTTCTCATCATCAGACATTTTTTTATTGACTAATAGACAAGATGTGTCCGTGCTCCTAAAAAAAATGAAAATGGTCAAATTTGACACGCGACACACATGTTCTAAAGCAGGGTCCCCAAACTACGGCCCGCGGGTAGTCCAGAGTAAAAAAAATTAAAATATATATATATATATATATATATACATTTTTTATAAATATATATATATATATATATATATATATATATATATATATATATATATATATATATATATATATATATATATATATATATGTATGTGTGGGAAAAAAATCACAAGACTATTTCATCTCTACAGGCCTGTTTCATGAGGGGGGGGGTTCCCTCAATCATCCTGATGATTGAGGGTAACCCCCCTCATGAAACAGGCCTGTAGAGATGAAATAGTCTTGTGATTTTTTTCCCACACATACATATATTGCGCTCTACTACGGTATCGAGCACTATTTTTTGGATAACCTTATTAAGACATATATATATATATAAAATAAATACATTAAAAATATATATATATATTTTTTTCATATATATATATATATATATATTTATATATATATATATAAAAAGAAAACAATATATATATTTATTTTTATATATATATATATATATATATAAAATAAATAAATTCAAAAAAAAAAAATATATATATATATATATCTTTTTTCATATATATATATATAAAAAAAGAAAAAAAAAATATATATATATATTTATTTATATATATATATATATATATATATATATAAAATAAATAAATTCAAAACAAAATATATATATATATATATATATCTTTTTCATATATATATATATATATATTTATATATATATATATATATATATATATATAAAAAGAAAAAAATATATATTTAGTTATATATATATATATATATATATATATAAATAAATTCAAAAAAAAAATTATATATATATATATATATCTTTTTTCATATATATATATATATATATATATATATATATATATATATATATATATAAAAACAAAAAAATATATATATATAAAAATATATATATGAATATAATTTTATTTTTTTTAAATCTGTCCTGTGTAGCCCACCCATCAATCCATTTTCTACTGCTTGTTACTCTCGGGGTCTCCTAGCCGCTCTGGAAAATCATATTTCACGTAATTACGTATGTAAGTAACACATGCACGCGTATTAGCTTTAGGTGTTGTTAGCTACTAATAGCTATTTGGATAGCTTACGTTAGCTGTCATTAAGTGTATATTCTATCACAGGGGTCCCCAAACCAGATACGGCCCGCCAGCATCCAAAATCCGACCCGCAGGTAGTCCCGAGTAAAAAGAAAAAAAGAAAAAAAAAAGTTGTTTTTTTTGTTTTTATTTTTATTTTTTATTTATCTTTTTAATCTGTCCTTTCTAGCCCATCATTCTATCCATTTTCTACTGCTTGTTACTCTCGGGGTCTCCTCGCCGCTCTGGCAAATAATATTGTCTACAAATGCATTTTCCCATCGATAACGTGACATCACGCTCGTGCCGCAGTGTCAGGCAAGCGCGTGGCAAGTGCGCGCTCTTTCAGTCAATTAGTGCACGTGGGGGAAAAATGGCGAAATCTTTGGGGAAACGTAAAATAGACTCAGAGTCCGGCCCGCGTGATGAGTTTGCCAAGAATGAAAATGAGCTGCTTTTTTTTTTTTTTTTACAAAAGAAACTGCTGTTCTAAATGTGTCCACTGGATGTCACAATAGCAATTCTGTTTGGGAAGCAAACGATTTATGCCGGGGCCAAGCAGGAGGTACACAGTAAAGGGTGACTGTGGCTCCTCCTCCTCGACCCACATGAAACTTAAAACCTACTGTTTTATGTTGTCTGCTTTGAACACATTGTCATTTGACACCCTGTTGCTCCAAAATGTCTCTGTCAAACACGATAAAAGTGAACTTAACCCTTTTGAATAGTTTTCACCTCCGTTTCTTACGGTTTGTTGAGTTGGAACTGGATTGATACATGGACATGACAAAGGAGGTATTTGAATTAACATGTTGTGTTTTTTGTCCAATCCCAGAAAGACTGTGACTTAAAGTTTAATCCTGGCTATGTAGATACACAGACGAAGTCTAAGATCATTGTGTTTTTGAAGCTGCACCAATTTCCTCTGAATTTTTTTAACAAACTTGAAGTGTTTTGTGCAGAGGATTAGTTGTGATTTTTACATTTTTAGAATGTGATTGTAAAAGTAAAACAAAGAAAACAACCTGGAGTTGTCTTTATTTTTAAGTTATCATGCCATGATTTTACCATTACAACCCACTTTGTGTAAGGAAAAGGCAAATCTAATCTGCAATGAGACAGATTTTATATATATATATATATATATATATATATATATATATATATATATATATATATATATATAAACATACACAAAACCCGTTTCCATATGAGTTGGGAAATTGTGTTAGATGTAAATATAAACGGAATACAATGATTTGCAAATCATTTTCAACCCATATTCATTTGAATGCACTACAAAGACAAGATAAACTTGTTTTTTTTTTGCAAATAATAATTAACTTAGAATTTCATGGCCGCAACACGTGCCAAAGTAGTTGGGAAAGGACATGTTCACCACTGTGTTACATGGCCTTTCCTTTTAACAACACTCAGTAAACGTTTGGGAACTGAGGAGACACATTTTTTAAGCTTCTCAGGTGGAATTCTTTCCCATTCTTACTTGATGTACAGCTTAAGTTGTTCAACAGTCCGGGGGTCTCCGTTGTGGTATTTTAGGCTTCATAATGCGCCACACATTTTCAATGGGAGACAGGTCTGGACTACAGGCAGGCCAGTCTAGTACCCGCACTCTTTTACTATAAAGCATGTGGCTTGGCATTGTCTTGCTGAAATAAGCAGGGGCGTCCATGGTAACGTTGCTTGGATGGCAACATATGTTGCTCCAAAACCTGTATGTACCTTTCAGCATTAATGGCGCCTTCACAGATGTGTAAGTTACCCATGTCTTGGGCACTAATACACCCCCATACCAGCACAGATGCTGGCTTTTCAATTTTGCGCCTATAACAATCCGGATGGTTCTTTTCCTCTTTGGTCCGGAGGACACGACGTCCACAGTTTCCAAAAACAATTTGAAATGTGGACTCGTCAGACCACAGAACACTTTTCCACTTTGTATCAGTCCATCTTAGATGAGCTCAGGCCCAGCGAAGCCGACGGCGTTTCTGGGTGTTGTTGATAAACGGTTTTCGCCTTGCATTGAAGAGTTTTAAGTTGCACTTACAGATGTAGCGACCAATTGTAGTTACTGACAGTGGGTTTCTGAAGTGTTCCTGAGCCCTTGTGGTGATATCATTTACACACTGATGTCGCTTGTTGATGCAGTACAGCCTGAGGGATTGAAGGTCACAGGCTTAGCTGCTTATGCGCAGTGATTTCTCCAGATTCTCTGAACCCGTTTGATGATATTACGGACCGTAGATGGTGAAATCCCTAAATTCTTTGCAATAGCTGGTTGAGAAAGGTTTTTCTTAAACTGTTCAACAATTTGCTCACGCATTTGTTGACAAAGTGGTGACCCTCGCCCCATCCTTGTTTGTGAATGACCGAGCATTTCATGGAATCGACTTTTATACCCAATCATGGCACCCACCTGTTCCCAATTTGCCTGTTCACCTGTGGGATGTTCCAAATAAGTGTTTGATGAGCATTCCTCAACTTTATCAGTATTTATTGCTACCTTTCCCAACTTCTTTGTCACGTGTTGCTGGCATCAAATTCTAAAGTTAATGATTATTTGCAAAAAAATATATATATTTATCAGTTTGAACATCAAACTGAATATGGGTTGAAAAGGATTTGCAAATCATTGTATTCCGTTTATATTTACATCTAACACAATTTCCCAACTCATATGGAAACAGGGTTTGTTTGTGTGTGTGTATATATATATATATATATATATATATATATATATATATATGAGCGGCCACATTTTTTTAACCCAATGCGGCCCCTGGGTCAAAAAGTTTTGGGACCCTGGTTCTAAAGTGTGTCACATGACTGTATTTCTCTTTCTACTCTATGTAGGCATCCCAATACTTTAGTCCACATGCCTGATCTTCCTTCATGACTCAGTGTCCTGGTAATTAACGCTAAGCTCGTGGCGCATCCTCGTCCTCATGGTGGGTCTCCATAGTGACCGAGCCCCTCCCACCTTTCGACGATCTGCACAACTTCCTGTTCTCCACACGTCCTGGCGTGCATTCACGTCATCCCTTGGTCGTTTGCCGCGCAAGCAGTGACTCGTCAAGCGTCCGGGTTGTCTGTTTTTTTTTTTTTTTCTAAAAAGAAGTATCAACATGACTCCTGGATGGGATCAATGAGCGATCAATCAGCAGAGGGCAGACAGTCAATAGGATGAGCGGCCGGATCTGCTTGTTCTTCAACAAATTAATTGAATATCTGTGAGCTGCGGCGTGTGACTTGTGAATAACTTAATTGCGTGGCGGTGGGCAGCAGCTGCCGAGCATTGTGGGTCTTTCCGGGCCGGGCTGGTCTCTCTCATCCTGCGATATCCGCCATCTGCTGTCTGCAAAACAACTCATTTATATACTGTCACTTCCAGCGGCGCCTTTATTTATCAAGTGGCCATTATGCAAATAACCTGCACAAGATTTGCCTGATCCTTTTTTCTTTTTTTTTTTTTTGTTATTCTTATTTAGTGAAGCTGCCAGTTGTGTAACTTTGAGAGCCGACAACGTGTGTTGGAAGTGTCCAATTGTGTCAACATCCATCATGGGCTTTATGGCTAATGGCAACTGGTGTGTTTTAACACCAATTAAGGCTCGTGTTGCTCGTGCGCACTCAGACTCTCCTGCTTTTTACACAATAACCTTTAAGTCTCAGCTATTCAAATATATGAATATTATTTCTGTTATAACATTTACAAAATTAAATATACTGTATTTTCACTGCCGATGAATGGTCTATTTTGTGTCCTTTTTCATATATAAAGCGCACTGGATTATAGGGCGCATTAAAGGAGTCATGTTATTATTAGAGATGTCCGATAATGGCTTTTTTGCCGATATTCCGATATTGTCCAATTCTTAATTACCGATTCCGATATCAACTTATATATACAGTCGTGGAATTAACACATTATTATGCCTAATTTAGTTGTGATGCCCCGCTGGATGCATTAAACAATGTAACAAGGTTTTCCAAAATAAATCAAGTTATGGGAAAAAAATGCCAACATGGCACTGCCATATTTATTATTGAAGTCACAAAGTGCATTTTTTTTTAACAAAACAGCAGCTTGGAATTTGGGACATGCTCTCCCTGAGAGAGCATGAGGAGGTTGAGGTGGGCGGGGTTGGGGGGGGGGGGGTTGAGGTGCAAAGGGTGGGTAGGGGTTAGCGGGGGGGTGTATATTGTAGAGTCCCGGAAGAGTTAGTGCTGCAAGGGTTTCTGGGTATTTGTTCTGTTGTGTTTATGTTGTGTTACGGTCCGAAATGTGTTTGTCATTCTTGTTTGGTGTGGGTTCACAGTGTGGCGCATATTTGTAACAGTGTTAAAGTTGTTTATACGGCCACCCTCAGTGTGACCTGTATGGCTGTTGACCAAGTATGCTTTGCATTCACTTGTGTGTGTGAAAACCCATAGGTATTATGTGATTGAACCGGCACGCAAAGGCAAAGTCTTTAAGGTTTATTGACGCTCCGTACTTCTCCCTACATTCGTACAGCGACGTTTTAAAATGTCATACATTTTACTTTTTGAAACCGATACCCATAATTTCCGAACCGATACCGATCATTTCCGATAGTACATTTTAAAGCATTTATCGGCCGATAATATCGGCAGCCCGATATTATAGGACATCTCTAGTTATTATTTTTTTCTAAATGTAAAACACTTCCTTGCGGTCTACATAACATGTAATGGTGGTTCTTTGGTCAAAACAATGCATAGATTATGTTTTAAAGATCATATTGAAGCCGCTATCTGACAGTCGCTTCCGGAAGCACCGTTTTGTGGGCGGTCTTATTTACGTGGCTCACCTCCGGCAGCGTCTTCTCCCCGTCATCTTTGTTGTAGCGGTGTAGCGTGCAAGGATGGGAGTGGGAGAAGTGCCAAAAGATGAAGCTAACTGTTTTAATGACTTTCAGACTTTACTTCAATCTATAACGGAGCAGCGTCTCCTCATCCGGAAACAACAACAACAGGAAATGTGTCCCGTGAAAAAACGTCCGACCAGAACTCTAATAACTATATTTCCTTGGGTGAATAATGTAAACTCACTATACCGGTATGTTTTAGCGCTTTCATGATGAGTTTACTGACAGTTATAAGTTAACAACCATACAGTGGAGGATGAATGTCCTATAACAAGAAGATAGAGAAACAGAAGCAGCTACTACGGTGTCGTCACGGACTACAAAGGCGGACGCGTACAATTTTTCAGGATTCATGCAGATCCCAAATACAGATCAGCAGTTACCAGAAGGTACTTGCTTTTGCATAATATTGCGAAACAAAACACCAGATAATGTCTTACTTTATACACACACCATAATAATAAATGATGCAGCCTACACTTATCTCTTATGTTTGGCTGCCATCTACTGGTCACACTTATCATTACACATGTACCAAATAAAACTGCTTCGAGGTGGGTAAGCTCAACCAAACGTATTCCTTATATTAGGCGCACTGTCGAGTTCTGAGAAAAAAAAGAAGTTTTTTAAGTGCGCTTTAATATCCGGAAAATACGGTAAGTAAATACAACTAATATTTAAATATTCAATAATAAAATATTCAATAAAATTATAAATTGACACATATTATATCAATATTCTTTCTGTAATATAGATTACAAAATTAAATAAGTAAATACAACTTATGTTTAAATATCAAACGATAAAATATTCAATACAATTTTAAATTGGCAGATATTAGGTCAATATTATTTTTGTACTAATGATTACAAAATTAAAAATACGTAGATACAACTACAATTTTAATAAACTATTCAATAGTAACATATTCAATAAAATGTATATATAATATATATCAATATTCATTCAGTTTGTAATAATGATTACACAATTAAATATAAGTAAATACAACTAATATTTAAATAAGTTATTCAATAAAATGTTCAATAAAATTAAAAGGTAATATGTATTATATCAATATTCTTTCCGTCATAATTGCAAAATTAGATTAAAGCAAATACAACAAATATTTTAATAAAGTATTTAATAATAACATATTCAATAAAATAAACATTGTATATATATATATATATATATATATATATATATATATATATATATAAATTGTTTGTAATAATAATGACACAAGTAAATACAAGTAATAATTAAATAAAAAGTTCAATAAAATTATGAACTAATAAATATATGCTTTCTGTAATCATAATTATAATAATATTCTGCTAAGTCATGTTCAGGCTCTTTATGCATCCACAAATGTTTCACTTTTGCACCTCATACATAATTGTAACTGTTGTGAGTTCAAGGGCTGCAGAATCAAGTGCAAAATCTTTATGAAGATCATTATCAATGAAACAAAGAAATAAACACGTCATACTGTGAATGAGTGATTCCTAACAGTTTAGTTTTTAGAATATGTAGTTGGACAATTAAAAATACTAATTAAAATAAAAAATGAAATTAAAAAGTGTCAGGCAGCTAATGTAATGGCCCCTCAGTCATATTTTGAACACACGATCATAAAAGGTTAATATTAAAGATTACAACAAAATATATTTTCAAGTAATGTTGGTGTAATTTATAAAAAATACTGATGAAAGAAAGTAATGTCTTACTATTAAAAAAATAAAACTGATTAATTCAAAATGGCCACCATATCGCTATGAAACACTTGCTGTGTATTTTGCCGTGATGTAAAAACTTTTTTGTGCAAAATCCGATGCAGTTTTTGTGACAACAATGTGTTTGTACATAAATAACAAAAAACATTTGTTATGAATGAAAATATGGTCGTCATAAAATAAATCTAAATTACAATAACTTCTACAATAGACCAAATTATTTATTTGGCTGTGAAAATGTTACAGTTTATATAATTACAAATACTTTAAAAAGAAATAGAATAAAAAAAATATTTTTTCATTTTTTGCCTATTATTTTGCTATCATAAACGCAATAATGTCCTTCATAAATCTAACACTTCCACTAAATGTGTTCTCTTTATTTGACCAATAACACCTTGGTAATTTTACGAAGAAAAATGTTGTAACAACAACAACAAAGACATTTTTACTAAAAAAAAGAATTTGCAAACAAATGTATTTATAAATAAAACTAAAATTTATAAAACTATTTTTAAAATGGAAAATGTTTTAGTTACAAATCATTTAAAAAATATATTTGCAAACGGAAAAAAAAAAAAAGGTTTGTAAACAATAAAAAACAAAAAAACATATACAACCAAAAAAAGTGCAAACAAAAATGTATTTAAAATTAAAACTTAAATGAATAAAATAAAAGTATATTTAAAATGAAATACATTTTGGTAACAAATCATTTTCAAAAAAGATTTGTAACAAAGAAAAAAATATTTGTAACCAAACAAAAAATTGCTAACAAACATTTATTTAAAATACAATTACATAAATAAAAGTATATTTAAAGTGAAAAAAGATTTGTAGCCAAACAAAAAATTTGCAAACATAAAATGTATTTAAAATAAAACAAACATAAATAAAAGTATATTTAAAATGAAAAAAGATTTGTAACCAAACAAAAAAATTGCAAACAAAAAATGTATTTTAAATAAAACTAAAATAAATAAAAGTATATTTAAAAGGAAAAAATATTTGTAGCAAAACAAAACAAAATATTTGAAACAAAATAAAAGTAAATAACACTATATTTCAAATGAAAAATGTTTTGGTTACAAATCATTTAAAAAAAATTATTTGCAACCGAGAAAAAAAAAAGGCAAACCAAAAATGTATTTAATAAAACTAAAATAAATACAACTATTTTTAAGATTAAAAAAACAAGTTTTGGTTGCAAATCACGGTCAAATAAGATTTGTAACCGTAAAAAAAGACTTGTAAGCAAAAAAAAAAAAAAAAGATTTACACCCAGAGAAATTATTTGTAACAAAAAAACTGAAAGATTTGCATCCAAAAACAATTCACATTCCTTCCAGTTTAGTCACCAGAATTTTTCCCAACATTCAATCCTGAGGTCGATAGCAGCAAACGCTAAAACACAGAAATGATTCAATACCAAAAACCTGACTTCTTAAAAATGTCCATTTCCTACCAATTTAAGTACGGTAAGTTTTTGTTTAAAATCTTACTAAAATATGAAGAAATGATGTACAGTAAAAATCCAAAGGTAGTGTCTTGTATGACATGAGCGTGGTAGTTCAGAGAGGCGGAGCTTAGCAAAGAGCACAATAAATAACCTCCTGAAATGTGGAAATATGGATTCATTGTTAGCTTGTGACCAATTGCATAAACAGCGTCCGTTAGCACACGTTTGGAAATGTCAGAAGATATCAGCGCACATCGTTTCCAGGATGTCATGTATAGGACACCTTGTGACACGAGGCCCCCTGGTGGAGGGAGGGATGACACGATCGTCCTGGAAAAAAACATGGCAGAATTTGATCCACGTGGTGTCGCTTTTTTTGTCCTCCTCATAAGCCCCGCCCCTTCCTGCATGAGCCAGCTTGACATTTGTGAGAAAATATTACCTGCCAACGGACAAGTCGTGCACGCCGTCGTTTGCACGCCAGCTCCTCAGCTGTCAATCACAGACGCCCTGCAGACAATCTAGAACTAAAAAGTCCTCGTCAGCAAATTACAATTGAATGAAGCCCGTTTAAAAGAGAAGTTGGTGCGATACTGCAAATGTTTGGTAATGATCTGATACCAAGTCAATCCAGGGATGATACTGATCAATAGTATTGATATTTAGAGCCGTCCTCCTCAAAAGGCCAGGGAGGGAAGAAAAGGTGTCTTCTGTGTGAGTTGTCAGCTCTCAGGTGTGTTGACGCTGCGATCCCACGCTGCTTAGCGGGTCAACTAAAGGCCGCGTCCTCCTTCTGTCTGACAGCTTGTTGTGTTGCTGCATCGCACGGGAGGAAGACCCTGATGCTGCACACTCTTCGCCTCTCTCGCCCGCCGCCACGTTAGAATCCCACGCAAAGTCTAAACCTAAACTAGATCGGCTGACACGTTGTTGATGATGTTGTTGTGGTTGACTTCTGCTGCTCACACGCATGAAATATCTGGCAGGAAGTAAAGCGTCCAGATTGATCCAAGGAACTTTTAACATTCCTTTACCACTTTTGACGTGTGTTTGCGGTCATTGTCCTGTTGGAACACCTAACTGCGCCCAAGTCCCAACCTCTGGGCTGATGATTTTAGATTTTCCTGAAGAAATTGGAGGTAATCCTCCTTTTTCATTGTCCCATTTACTCTCTGTAAAGC
>NC_084564.2:12845000-12867500 GCF_033978685.3 Nerophis lumbriciformis | reverse complement strand
CTTCAACATTACAGGTTAGCTGCAGTATTAGATTTAATTTTGTAATGCTTTAATGCAGTAAAGACAAGATGTCCCAGTGTGGTACTGCACTGGTCCAGATTGAGGACTATGAGGAGCCTTGGTGGAGGTATCTTCACTTCCAGTTGTAGTTTTTTTTTTTTTTTTTTCAGTCGAAGCGCATTAATTATTTCTGGCATGTAAACCAGCAACATTCTCGTAAATCACCTCCTGCACTTTTGCCTGCCTCTCAGCTGCATATTGTGTGTGTGTGTGTGTGTGTGTGTGTGTGTGTGTGTGTGTGTGTGTGTGTGTGTGTGTGTGTGTGTGTGTGTGTGTGTGTGTGTGTGTGTGTGTGTGTGTGTGTGTGTGTGTGTGTGTGTGTGCGTGCGTGCGTGCGTGCGTGCGTGCGTGCGTGCGTGCGTGCGTGCGTGCGTGCGTGCGTGCGTGCGTGCGTGCGTGCGTGCGTGCGTGCGTGCGTGCGTGCGTGCGTGCGTGCGTGCGTGCGTGCGTGCGTGCGTGCGTGCGTGCGTGCGTGCGTGCGTGCGTGCGTGCGTGCGTGCGTGCGTGCGTGCGTGCGTGCGTGCGTGCGTGCGTGCGTGCGTGCGTGCGTGCGTGTTCTTGTATTTGTACCCTTCTTGAGACATCAACAAGGAAAAGTACCTTCCAAATGAGGAGGTGTGAACAAGTTAGGACATAAATCATGGTCCCAATAAAGAAAACCATTGCATCTAATAGAGAATGTCTCATTTGCACCCCTGGTGGTGAAATCTATCAACATTAGGGTGGTCCCAAAAAGGATGGATATTTCAAATTGACCGTGTGTCGGTTTTAAAAGTGCTCCCCCTCTGGTCAACATATGAAATAACAAGTGTGTGTCAGAAATTGAAATGCGCCCCCTTTGGCCAAAATTAATTAAAAAAAAAAATAAAAAAATAAAATATAAAAAAAATAAAATATATATATATATATATATATATATATATATATATATATATATATATATATATATATATATATATATATATATATATATATATATATGTGTATATAGGGACATACTGTAATAACAAAGTAAATAATTAAGATTAAAAACCAATCACAAAAATATAATAATAATAATTTACTAAAAGCAGTCTTTTTCTCACAATGTGTCGACTTTTTTATTATAAAATTAGCAACGATTTCTCATATTCTTTCTGTTTCTGTAATATTGCAATATTTTCTCGTAAAATTATTACTTTTTTATGTAAAATTATTACTTTTTTATGTAAAATTATTACTTTTTAACGCAAAATGACGACATTCCATCCATCCATCCATTTTCTACCGCTTATTCGTCATATAAAATTTGGACTTTTATCACAAAATTGACAATGTTTTTGTTGTTCTTGTAAAACAGTGACATTTTTTAAAATTCAGATTATTATAATATTGCTAACGTTTTAAAGTTTTCTTATAAAATTGTGACTTTTGTACGACTCTTTTCGTAAAATTGCCACATTTTTTTAGCTTTTCTTGTAAAATTGCGACTGTCATTGAGTGAAATTCCAACTTTTTATCATAATATCGCACAAATGTTCAGTTTTTCTTGTGAAATTTTCTTGTTCTTGTAAATCAGTGACATTTTTTGAGTACAATTACGACTTTTGTCATTATTTTACCCAGTAAAATTCAGATTATTATTATAATAAACGCTCTGAAGTGGGAAAGGGGTAGGATTAAATTAGTTTTGCTTCTTCCTACTCCTTTTCCGACATGATGTAAAGTGAAATGATATGAAATTGTGTGATGTATTATACTGTAAGTGTGTTCATGTTCGAAATAAACTAAAGACAGAAAGATAATATTGCCAACAGTTTTCTTATAAAATTGTGACTTTTGTGCGACTCTTTTCATAAAATTGCCAAATTTTTTCGCTTTTCTTGTAAAATTGCGACTGTTATTGAGTGAAATTCCAATTTTTTATCATAATATCGCACAAATGTTCAGTTTTTCTTGTGAAATTTTGACTTTCGTTGAGTAAAATGACGACTTTTATAATAACACTGCCAAAATTCTATGTTTTTCTTGTGAAATCGCAACCAATTTTTCGCAGCAAGCTTTCTTATATTTGCATAGTATGTATGTATTATTAATGTTGTCAATACAAATCTTTATATAACTAGAAAGGCTGGTCCTACACAGGTAGGCATTTTTCTCAGGTCTCAAGAAGGTAACAAATACACGAGTGTGAGTGTGTGTGTGCGTGTGTGTGTGTGTGTGTGTGTGTTCTTGTATTTCTACCCTTCTTGAGACATCAACAAGGAAAAGTACCTTCCATATGAGGAGGTGTGAACAAGTTAGGACATAAATCATGGTCCCAATACGGAAAACCATTGCATCTAATAGAGAATGTCTCATTTGCACCCCTGGTGGTGAAATATATCAACATTAGGGTGGTCTCAAAAAGGAGGGATTTTTCAAATTAAAAGTGCGCCCCCTCTGGTCAACATAGGAGTGTGAAAAAATTTGAAGTGCTCCCCCTCTTGCCAACATATGTAATAACAAGTGTGTGTAAGAAATTGAAATGCGCCAAAATTAATAAATAAAAAAAAATTAAATATGTACATAGACATGCTGTAATAACTTGAAGTAAATAATGAAGAAATAAAAACCAATTACAAACATTTTTAAAATTAAAAGTCTTTTTCTAACAATTCAAAAAATTGGGAACGATTTCTCATATTTCTGTTTCTGTGATATTGCAATATTTTCTCGTAAAATTACTTTTTAACGCAAAATGGCGACATTCGTCATTTAAAATGTGGACTTTTATCACAATATTGCCAATTTTTTTTGCTGTTCTTGTAAAACAGAGCCATTTTTTAAAATTCAGATTATTATTATAATATTGCCAACGTTTTAAAGTTTTCTTATAAAATTGTGACTTTTGTACGATTCTTTTCATAAAATTGCCACATTTTTTTTAGCTTTTCTTGTAAAATTGCGACTGTCATTGAGTGAAATTCCAACTTTTTATCATAATATCGCACAAATGTTCAGTTTTTCTTGTGAAATTTTGACTTTCGTTGAGTAAATTGAGGACTTTTATTATAACACTGCCAAAATTCTACGTTTTTCTTGTGAAATAGCAACTAATTTTTCGCAGCAAGCTTTTTTATATTTGCATAGTATGTATATATTATTAATGTTGTCAATACAAATCTTTATATAACTAGAAAGGCTGGTCCTACACAGGTAGGCATTTTTCTCAGGTCTCAAGAAGGTAAGAAATACAAGAGTGTGTGTGTGCGTGTGTGTGTGTGTTGTATTTCTACCCTTCTTGAGACATCAACAAGGAAAAGTACCTTTCATATGAGGAGGTGTGAACAAGTTAGGACATAAATCATGGTCCCAATACGGAAAACCATTGCATCTAATAGAGAATGTCTCATTTGCACCCCTGGTGGTGAAATATATCAACATTAGGGTGGTCCCAAAAAGGAGGGATTTTTCAAATTAAAAAGTGCGCCCCCTCTGGTCAACATATGAAATAACAAGTGTGTAAAAAATTTGAAGTGCTCCCCCTCTGGCCAACATATGTAATAACAAGTGTGTGTAAGAAATTGAAATGCGCCAAAATTAATTTAAAAAAATAAAATAAATATGTACATAGACATGCTGTAATAACTTGAAGTAAATAATGAAGAAATAAAAACCAATTATAAATATTTTTAAAATTAAAATAAAGTCTTTTTCTAACAATTCAAAAAATTGGGAACGATTTCTCATATTTCTGTTTCTGTAATATTGCAATATTTTCTCGTAAAATTACTACTTTTTTATGTAAAATTATTACTTTTTAACGCAAAATGGCGACATTCGTCATATAAAATTTGGACTTTTATCACAATATTGCCAATTTTTTTTGCGGTTCTTGTAAAACAGAGCCATTTTTTAAAATTCAGATTATTATTATAATATTGCCAACGTTTTAAAGTTGTCTTATAAAATTGTGACTTTTGTACGACTCTTTTCATAAAAATTGCCAATTTTTTTTAGCTTTTCTTGTAAAATTGCGACTGTCATTGAGTGAAATTCCAACTTTTTATTATAATAATCGCACAAATGTTCAGTTTTTCTTGTGAAATTTTGACTTTCGTTGAGTAAATTGAGGACTTTTATTATAACACTGCCAAAATTCTACGTTTTTCTTGTGAAATCGCAACTAATTTTTTGCAGCAAGCGTTCTTATATTTGCATAGTATGTATATATTATTAATGTTGTCAATACAAATCTTTATATAACGAGAAAGGCTGGTCCTACACAGGTAGGCATTTTTCTCAGGTCTCAAGAAGGTAACAAATACAAGAGTGTGTGTGCGTGTGTTTGTGTGTGTGTGTGTGTGTGTGTCTTGTCCTTTGTGTGCAGCACAATAGCATGAAAAAGTGGTGCTGCGCTGCGAGCTGACACGTCAGTCCAGGTTAGCGTTAGTGCAGCGTGCTCCTGTGTGCCTGCAAATGGGAATGGTTAAGCCAAGCATGTTAATAGGAAAAGGCTTGTCTCTTCCATGCTAACACTTGGATGACTCTGCAGGGTGAAGATGGGGGTAGGGAGGGTACAGGGTGAGGGGGTGCACCCCGCTTTTCCTCTAACCCCCCCTCGCCCTCAGAGAGTTAGGATTTGCTTGCATTGTCAAGTAACGCATTGACCCATCACTTTGACGCCTATCTACTGTGACAGCCGCTCTCTCTCTCTCTCTCCCTCTCTCGCCCCTGCAGGCCACAGAGGCTCAGATCCGGAGCTTTGGACAGACGCCATCTCAGTTGCTTATTGAGCCACATCCTCCACGCAGCTCCGCCATGCACCTGGTATGAGCAGAGAGCATGCTGGGAATAGAGAGAGGAGGGGGGAAAAAAAGTCCTGTATAATGTGTACAGTTGTGATGTGTGTTTTATGCCATGTCTGCACACTTGTCACACTTTTGCGCCGATCAGCCGGCGTGATGTCATCACCGTGCGAGTCAACGAATTGACCAGAATTGTCTTGTCACTAATATTCTTATTTTTATTCATTTAATGACTCCGATACTGTCGTCCTACGTCAATCAGACATGCTCATCACAGTCAAAGATCGTCTATATGACAGGAGCATATACCGTATTTTTCGGACTATAAGTCGCAGTTTTTTTCATAGTTTGGCCGTGCAACGTATATATGTTTTTTCCTTCTTTATTGTGCATTTTCGGCAGGTGCGACTTATACTCCGAAAAATACGGTAGTTAAAGATCATCTATGTATGAGAGGAGTGCTGCTTCTGTTATGTAGACTTTTTACAAACTTTTCTACGACAGGAACAATCTGCTGTGTTTAAGGATCTATTGCAAAAAACACTAGTCAAAGATCATCTATACAAGAGGAGTGCTGTGGGTTTTTTTCAACGCTTTAAAATTGTTAGGCAATGACTGTTTGAATGAAAAAAGTGCTCTATTCTACTGTTATTAGGAATTTAAAAAAAATGCTGCTGTCATAGATCATGTATATTGAAAGTAGCACTGATTTTAGGACCTATTATAAACATGTTTGTCAAAGCTCATCTATACAACAGGAGCCATGTGTTGTTTTTAAAAACCTACTGCAAGAATGCTCGTCAAAGATAATTTATATAGGAAGAGCACTGGGCTGTTTTTAAGGATTAATATAAAAAAATGTTAGTCAAATATTCCCTATTTGAGAAGAGCGCTCTGCTATTTTTAAGGACCTCCTGCAAAAATGCTAGTCAAAGATCCTCTATAAGCCAGGAGCTCTCTGTTGTTGTCAAGGATTTATTTTATAATTGCTAGTCAAAGATCCTTTTTTAACAGGAGCATTTTGTTGTTTTTAAGGATTTTTTTGAAAAATGCTAGTCAAAGATCCTCTATATCCGGGTAGTTCTCTATTGCTTTAAACGACCTACTGCAACATGCTAGTCAAAGATCCTCTGAATGACAGGAGTGCTCTACTGTTTTAAAACATGTATCGCAAAAACGTTAGACAAAGATCCTCAAAATGACAAGTGAGCTGCTGTTTTAAGAACTATTTTAAAACATGCTTGTCAAAGATCCTCTATATGACAGGAGCTCTATGTTGTTTTAAGGATTTATTGTAAAAATGCTAGTCAAAGATCCTCTATACAAGAAGAGTGCTCTTGTTTTAAACGATCTGCCACAAAAATGCTAGTCATTGATCCTCTATATGACCAAAGTGTGCTGCTGTATTTAAGAACTTAAAAAAATGCTTTTCAAAGATCATCTATATAACAGGAGCATATAGTTAAAGATAATCTATGTATGAGAGGAGTGCTGCTTCTGTTATGTAGACTTTTTACAAAAAATACTCATCTTTTCTATCTAATTATCTGCTGTTTTTAAGGATCTACTGCAAAAACACTACTCAAAGATCATCTATACAAGAGTGGTGTGCTTTTTTTTAAGACTTCAAAATGGTTAGGCAATGATCATTTAAATTAAAAAAAGTGCTCTACTGTTTTTAGGAATTTAAAAATATACTGTTGTCATAGATCATGTATATGAAAGTAGCACTATTTGTAGGACCAACTGCAAAAATGTTTGTCAAAGCTCATCCATATAACGGGAGCCCTGTGTTGTGTTGTTTCTAAAAAACCTACTGCTCGTCAAAGATAATTTATATAAGAGGAGCACTGTGCTGTTTTTAAGGATTAATTTAAAGAAAATGCTTGTCAAAGATCCTCTATGTGACAAGAGTGTGCTTCTGTTTTTTAATAACTTATTTTTTTTAAGAAAATGCTAGTCAAAGATCCTCTATAGAGGATCTTTGACTAGCATTTTTACAGTAAGTCCTTAAGAACAGCAGAGCGTTCTTCTCAGGATATTTGACTAACATTTTTTTTCATTAATCCTTAAAAACAGCACAGTGCTCCTCCTATATAAATTATCTTTGACGAGCAGTAGGTTTTTAGAAACAACACAGGGCTCCCGTTATATAGATGAGCTTTGACAAACATTTTTGCAGTTGGCTGCTGTTTATAGGAACTTTAAAAAAATGCTTGTCAAAGATCCTCTATATAACAGGAGCACTATGCTGTGTTAATACATATATTGCTTGTCAAAGATTTTCTTATTGACAGTGTGTGCTGCTGTTTTTAAGAAATATGCTCGTCAAAGATCCTCTATATGACAGGAGCACTTTGATGTTTTTCATGATCTACTGCAAGAATGCTTGTCAAAGATCCTCTATATGATAAGAGTGTGCTTTTGTTTTTTTAAGAACTTTTTTTTTAAGAAAATGCTTGTCAAGATCCTTTATGAGACAAGAGTGTGCTTCTGTTTTTTTGATAACTTTCTTTTTTTTTTTTTTTTAAGAAAATGCTTGTCAAAGATCCTTTATGTGACAAGTGTGTGCTTCTGTTTAAGAACTTTTTTTTATGTAAATACTTGTCAAAGATCCTCTATATGACAAGAGCACTGTGCTGTTCCAATACATATATTGCAGAAATGCTTGTCAAAGATTGTCTTACTGACAAGTGTGTGCTGCTGTTTTTAAGAACTTTTTAAAGATGCTCGTCAAATATCCTCTATAAAACAGGAGCACTTTGCTGTTTTTCAGGATATACTGCAAAAATGCTTGTCAAAGATCCTCTATATGATAAGTGTGCTTGTTTTTTTTTTTAAGAACTTTTTTTTTTTAAATGCTTGTCAAAGATCCACTATGTGACAAGAGTGTGCTTCTGTTTTTTTAAGATTTTTTTTTAAGAAAATGCTTGTCAAAGATCCTCTATATGACAAGAGCACTGTGCTGTTTCAATACATATATTGCAGAAATGCTTGTCAAAGATTTTCTTTTTGACAAGTGTGTGCTGCTCTTTTTAAGAACATTTTAAAGATGCTCGTCAAAGATCCTCTGACACGAGCACTTGGCTGTTTTTCAGGATCTACTGCAAAAATGCTTGTCAAAGATCCTCTGTATGATAAGAGTGTGCTTCTGTTTTTTTTTAAGAACTTTTTTGTTTTAAGAAAATGCTTGTCAAAGATCCTCTGTGACAAGAGTGTGCTTCTGTTTTTTTTTAAGAACTTTTTTGTTTTAAGAAAATGCTTGTCAAAGATCCTCTGTGACAAGAGTGTGCTTCTGTTTTTTAATAACTTTTTTTTTTTAAGAAAATGCTTGTCAAAGATCCTCTATATGACAAGAGCACTGCTGTTTCAATACATATATTGCAGAAATGCTTGCCAAAGTGTGTGCTGCTGTTTTTAAGAAAATTTTAAAGATGCTCGTCAAAGATCCTCTATAAGACAGGAGCACTTTGCTGTTTTTCAGGATCTACTGCAAGAATGCTTGTCAAAGATCCTCTATATGATAAGAGTGTGCTTCTGTTTTTATAAGAACTTTTTTTTTTTTTTTTTTAAAGAAAATGCTTGTCAAAGGTCCTCTGTGACAAGTGTGCTTCTGTTTTTTTAAGAATTTGTTTTTAAAGAAAATGCTTGTCAAAGATCCTCTATAATATGATAAGTGTGCTTCTGTTTTTTTAAGAATTGTATTTTTTTAAAGAAAATGCTTGTCAAAGATCCTCTGTGACAAGAGTGTGCTTCGGTTTTTTAATTAAAATTTTTTTTTTAAGAAAATGCTTGTCAAAGATCCTCTATATGACAAGAGCACTGTGCTGTTTCAATATATATATTGCAGAAATGCTTGTCGAAGATTTTCTTTTTGACAAGTGTGTGCTGCTCTTTTTAAGAAAATTTTAAAGATGCTCGTCAAAGATCCTCTATAAGACAGGAGCACTTGGCTGTTTTTCAGAATCTACTGCAAAAATGCCTGTCAAAGATCCACTTGACTACATAAGACTGCACCGCTGTTTTTAGGACTTAATAACATAAATGTTAGTCAAAGATCCTTTATTTGACAGGAGTTTTGTTTTGAAAAGAAGTGGCAGCAAAGATTAGGAGTGAGTTTGCAGCAAAGTATGAATGTTAACTTCTTTTTCCACTTGCATGCGTGTTGTTGAACAGAGAGCAGACGAGGTTTGACCCTGTAACGGATGACTTGTGTTGTTCAGAGCCCGCTGATGTTCAAAGACCAGATGCAGCAGGACGTGGTCATGGTGCTCAAGTTCCCCTCCAACTCTCCTGTCACGCACGTGGCCGCCAACACGCTGCCTCACCTCGCTCTGCCCGCCGTGGTCACGCTCACCTGCAGCCGCGTCTTCGCCGTCAACCGCTGGCACAACACGGTCGGTGAGTTGGCGCTCCGTCACATAAATAGTCTCTGTGAGATGGAAAAGTTCATGGAAATATAAACATTAGTGATGGGTCAGACGATACTGGAGACTTGATGCGTTATGGACCGAGAGAAGCGATATCATCACGTGTGTATCACTTTAAGAAGCGATACAACTGTTGTGAAGCACCAAACTGTTTTTTATCAGGAAGCTAGTGACAGCTCCTACTGAAGGGGAGTGGATTCACCAAGAAACTGAAAAATAATAATTAATTAATTATTTGAACTAAGAAAATAAAAATATATATATAAAAAAATTAAAGGAACTAATAAAAAAAAAAAAGATTTAAAAAATTGATGGAACTCAGAAAATGATAAATAAAAAAACAAAGAAAATTAAAGGAACTAAGAAAATGATACATGAAAAATAGATAAAACATAATGGAACAAAAAAATAATAAGTAGATACAAAGTTAATGGAACTAATAACATTTACCGTATTTTACGCACTATAGGGCGCACCTTCAATGAATGGCCTATTTTAAAACTTTGTTCATATATAAGGCGCACCGCATTATAAGGTGCATAGAATAGACGCTACAGTAGAGGCTGGGGTTTCGTTATGCATCCCGTAGTTGCGAGACCTGTTGTGGCTCAATATTGGTCTCTATATAAGGCGCACCGGATTAAAAGGCGCACTGTCAGCTTTTGAGAAAATTGGAGGTTTTTAGGTGCGCCTAATAGTGCGCAAAATACGGTAATTAAAAATAGGTAGACAAGGAAACTGAGAAAATAATACATGAAAAATAGATTTAAAAGAATAATGGAACTAAGAAAGTAATAAATAAAAAATAAATACAAAATTAATAGAACTAAGGAAAATAATACATAAACAAATGGAAACAAAAAAAATATTGGAAAATAAATATAACTCGGAAAAACAAACAAACAAATAAATGGAACTAAGAAAATAAATACGTCGATAAAAAATAAACATAACTAAGGAAATAATACATGAAATATTGATTTAAAATAATGATGGAACCAAGAAAATAAAAAATAAATAAATACGAAATTAATGGAACTAAGAAAAACAATACATACATAAATGGAAACAAAAAAGTTTATGGAAAATAAATATAACTTAGAAAAAAAATAAGCATAGCAAACAAAACATATTTAAATAAAAAATAAACCAAACTAAGAAAATAATGAATACAAAATAATAAAATGAAACTTTATCAAATAAAGGAACACTTTTAAAGTGTAGGTTCATGTTGGTTTTATAACGCCAAACGAGGTAAAAGGTCTTCTTCTCCTGCTTACTATTTGGCTCATTGACCACTTGTGCACTTCATATTGTCTTTGTGCACAACTGTCCGTTTAAAAAACACGAAAACAAATATATTTGCTGTTATATAGTTAATTTGTATCTAACTATTTATATTTTTGTCTTTAAAATCGCACATATATTTTCTTTCCTGCACAGGTTGTCTACATTTCTTCATATAAGTATGAGTCTATTTTTGTTTTTAACTGCACATGTAAAATATTCTGAATCATAAAAGGGGTCTTTTAAGTCTTATTTCAGGTTTATTGAATACGGAAGGGAAGGGGGGACAGGACTTGTTTAATAGTTACTGTTTATTGTAACTAATCCTGCTACTGAATGCCGTGAATTTCCCTCAAGATCAATAATCTATTTATCTATTAAGTTTTTTTGCAGGTTAAATATGACTTTTTTTTAAATCCAGCAAATGGCCAATGCCCATTCCAACACATTAGCAGTAGTGTCAATGCAGCTAGTGAGTGTGCCACATACTCATCGAGGTGCCAGTTAGACAAATATTTTGTACATCACCAGTCAAAAGTTCTGAGACACATTCTCACGTTAGTGAAAGGGGAGGTGTCTCCAAACTTTTGACGGATAATATACAGACATTTGTTTCTCGTCCTTTGTAAATGTTTTACTTGGTAGTTTTTATTCGTCTTGAAATGTGTTATTTGTTATTCATTCAGAACATATTGAGTTTCAAAGCTGTCACAGATGTACTCACTTTCTAATTTCTTTGAGGTCAGTTTATCATTGAAATGATTGATATTGCGTGAAAGATGCAGTGGATATTTAATCACATAATAAACATTAAAAAAAAAACATTTATATATCTGAAGAGCTTTTTGGCATTTTGCAAAAATATATTTTGTTAATGATTTTATGGTATTTTTTTTATTATTTAATGATATAAAATAATTTTCAATGAGTTTATATTCAATGCAGTCTTATATGTAATATCTAACGGGAAAAATTGTACATCAAAATGTTGCATCGCATATTTCCATCACCTGCCAGGCGTGATGACCATATTTGGTGATGAATGTACTTCCTGTGTCGTTGCAGGCCTGAGAGGCGCACCAGGTTACTCCCTGGAACAAGCCCAGCATCTCCCCATCGAGATGGACCCTCTGATTGGTCAGTAGCCTCGTTAACGTTCTCACCGCCGTCTTCGCAAACGCAAACATTTCTCGCCAATGTCCACTGAGTGTCCTCGCCGCGTGTCTTCCTCACCCATCCTCGCCTTCTCTGTTGTCGCCGCCAGCCAACAGCGCTGCGAGCCACAAGCGTCAGATCACGGACTTGGTGGACCAGAGCATCCGGATCGGCACCCAGTGCTTCGTGGTGACAGCTGACAACCGCTACATCCTGGCGTGCGGGTTCTGGGACAAGAGCTTCCGCGTGTACTCCTCTGAGACAGGTGGGGGAAGCGCTCGTCCGTGGAAGGACCGCCGGCTCACGCCTTGTTACGATAATCCATGGATGATACTAAAATCTGTTCCGGGAGGGTTTTTTTCCCCTCAGAGAAAATAAGAAAAAGGGAAATAGTCTGTTCCAGAAGTCACATTCTGAAGTGTCACTCAAGTGTAAAAAAAAGTTAAGCACTGCAAAGTAGGTTAAAAAAAAAACAACCAGCACAAAAGATCACTCATGCATATGCAAACATTCCTAATTCTCATTGACCTCACATTCAAGTGTAAGAAGAAGCTAGCCACTGAAAATAAATCTTATTGCGCAAGTTAAAGGTGCTGTGACGATTTACCGTATTTTACCGACTATGGAGGGCACTGGTATACAAGCCACACCCACTCAATATTACAAAAAAATATTTTTTCCCATATATAAGCCGCGGATATATGCATCGTTAAATGAGTTGTTTACAAAGAAAGGTTTTTAAAAGATTAATTTGCATACCTTAATTGTATCCAAAAGGCAGTAAAACGGCTGGTCAAAAAAACCAGAAGTCATCGTCATGGACCCACTAGCTGCGGAAGCTAGTTCTCCACTCAGTTAAACAGACTCAATAACTCCACGGCGACGTTTTGGTGAATTTACTGAGGAATTTGTGACACTGAAACAATCCCAAAATAATGTTGTTGTAAGTTAATAATCCTAACACAGACACTTTTAAATGTGTTTTTTTTCATTTTTATTTTTTTTAAATCAACACAGTAAAAACACAAGATACACTTTCAACTAGTGCATCAACCCAAAAAATATCCCTCCCCCATTCATTTTTGGCACTCAGCATCAAGGGTTGGAATTGGGGGTTAAATCACCAAAAATGATTCCCGGGCGTGGCACCACTGCTGCCCCCTGCAGGGGGTGAACAAGGGGATGGGTCAAATGCAGAGGACACATTTCACCACACCTAGTGTGTGTGTGTGACTATCATTGGTACTTTAACTTTGACTTTAACTCAATTTTACAAAAAAATATTTGTTCCCATATATAAGCCGCGGATATATGCATTGTTAAATGAGTTGTTTACAAAGAAAGGTTTAAAAAAAAAAAATAATTTGCATACCTTAATTGTATCCAAACGGTGTCTGTAACAAGGCAGTAAAACGGCTGGTCAAACAAAACAGAAGTCATCGTCATGGACCCACTAGCTGCGGAAGCTAGTTCTCCACTCAGTTAAACAGACTCAATAACTCCACGGCGACGTTTTGGTGAATTTACTGAGGAATTTGTGAGACTGAAACAATCCAAAAATAATGTTGTAAGTTAATAATCCTAACACAGACACTTTTAAATGTGTGTTTTTTTTTTTTTTGTTTTTTTTTAAAATCAACACAGAAAAAACACAAGATACACTTTCAACTAGTGCATCAACCCAAAAAAATATCCCTCCCCCATTCATTTTTGGCACTCAGCATCAGCAAATATGTTTTCCCATATATAAGCCGCGGATATATGCATTGTTAAATGAGTTGTTTACAAAGAAAGGTTTTAAAAAAAAATAATTTACATACCTTAATTGTATCCAAACGGTGTCTGTAACAAGGCAGTAAAACGGTTGGTCAAACAAAACAGAGGTCACCGTCATGGACCCACTAGCTGCGGAAGCTAGTTCTCCACTCAGTTAAACAGACTTAATAACTCCACGGCAACATTTTGGTGAATTTACTGAGGAATTTGTGAGACTGAAACAATACAAAAATAATGTAAGTTAATAATCCTAACACAGACACTTTTAAATGTGTTAGCATATTAGCTAATGATGCTAGCTTGATTACATTGCGATAGCACGTACGAGTATGCATGAAAACACTGGTTTAGTAAGTAAGAATTGATTTAGTTATATTGTAAAACTTTCAAACGCTGCTTTGAGTGATGAACGAAGCATTTATACGAGTAGGACCGCTATGGACGGCTTAAAGATGGAACGGCACTTCTACTTCCGGTTAAAAAGCACTGAATGGCACCAGTGAGCGAACTAGTCCAAAAGATGGCGCCATAACACAAACACACCTTTGCAGCGTGTTTGCGTTTGAATATTTGTATTATGACCGTCAGCAAAGAAAAATCCATAAATTAGCTGCACGGTTTTGTACGCCGCAGGGTGTAAAGTGTTGGGGAAAAAGTAGCGACTTTAGCCCTGAATTTACAGTAGTAGTAAACATCAATAGAATGTTATTAGCAGTGTTAAAGTTAAAAACAGTCAGTGGTACCCTGTGATGCATTCAGGGACCTTCACTGTCTACTATGCACTCCCTCCTAGGATTTGTGACGTCGCGATCCCGCCAATTCACGCAAATTCAACCAATCGCTGAGAATTATCAAGGCCTTACAACATCCCCGCACATTTTGGCCAATCTGCGTTATTTTTGCCGATGGAATTTGTGTCTGAGCGGCGCTCAAACGCGCGCGTCAACTGTCTGATCAAAACGTACGTTTCTTTCCTGTGTAGCAATTTATCGACTCTTTATTGCTGAAATGGCACAATTGTTCTATTTTCCTGTTCCTGTCTAGGGCGCTAAGCCTTCTGGGTAATGTAGTACCTCCTAGTTTATACATGTATTTAACATTCATTTACTCAGGGTAAGACAATTGGGAACGGATTCTCATTTGCAATGCTGACCTAACATGTTAGAGATGTTGATGTGTGATGATAATTATAATTAATTATTTCTATTAACTATGATTATTTGGAACTAGAGATGTCCGATAATGGCTTTTTTACCGATATCCCGATATTCCGATATTGTCCAACTCTTAATTACCGATACCGATATTAACCGATACCGATATATACAGTTGTGGAATTAACACATTATTATGCCTAATTTTGTTGTGATGCCTCGCTGGATGCATTAAACAATGTAACAATGTTTTCCAAAATAAATCAACTTAAGTTATGGAAAAAAATGCCAACATGGCACTGCCATATTTATTATTGAAGTCACAAAGTGTATTATTATTTTTTAACATGCCTCAAAACAATAATAGTGCAATACTTTTTCATAACATGGTCACTACTGCTTAGTTTCTCTTGTTATATTCTTATTTTACTGTTATATTTTTATTCTCATTGTTGCTTTTTATTTTTATTCTTATTGTAATATTTTGCTATTCTGTTTCCATTTATACCCCCATTATTTACTTTTTACTTTTTAAATTCAATCTCAATTCTGAACACTGCTGCTGGAATTTTAATTTTCCTGAGGGAACTCTCCTGAAGGAATCAATAAAGTACTATCTATCTATCTATCCAAACAGCAGCTTGGAATTTGGGACATTCTCTCCCTGAAAGAGTCTATGAGGAGGTTGCGGTGGGAGGGTAGGGGTAAGCGGGGGGGTTTATATTGTAGCGTCCCGGAAGAGTTAGTACTACAAGGGATTCTGGGTATTTGTTCTGTTGTGTTTATGTTGTGTTACGGTGCGGATGTTCTCCCGAAATGTGTTTGTCAGTCTTGTTCGGTGTGGGTTCACAGTGTGGCGCATATTTGTAACCGTTTTAAACTTGTTTATACGGCCACCCTCAGTGTGACCTGTATGGCTGTTGACCAAGTATGTCTTGCATCAATTTGTAATGAGTAAAGCCGGTAGATATTATGTGACTGGGATGGCATGCACGTAAAGGAAGTGCCTTAAAGGTTTATTGTCTCTCTGTACCTCTCCCTACGTCCGTGTACACAGCGGCGTTTAAAACGTCATACATTTTACTTTTAAAAACCGATACCGATAATAACGAAACCGATACCGATAATTTCCGACATTACATTTTAAAGCATTTATCGGCCGATAATATCGGCAGCCCGATATTATCAGACATCCCTATTTGGAACAGTACAGTAGTTTGACATTGAGTTCAGAGTATGTGCCATTACTGCCATCTAGTGTCTATCTGAGGTATAAAACGAGTAAAACATCAATACAGTTCTTGTTTTTTCAAATTGTGTAGATTTTTTTTTTTTTTTTAGGTAAAAGAAACACTAAAACATTGATCTTTAAGTCACAAGTTGATTCAATGTTATTGAAAATCAATAAAATCCTGGGTTTGAGTGGATGTGTGCTGCTTGTGTCACCAGGCAAGCTGACCCAGATCGTGTTCGGCCACTGGGACGTGGCCACGTGTTTGGCCAGGTCCGAGTCCTACATCGGCGGCGACTGCTACATCGTGTCGGGCTCCAGGGACGCCACCCTTCTTCTGTGGTATTGGAGCGGCAGGCACCACATCATCGGAGACAACCCCGTCAACAGTGAGTAACGCTGGCTTTTACCAGCGCCCTCAAAGTGTGCACGCGTCCCCAATTAGCCCGCCTTTTCTCCGCCAGCTCCGACGTCGCACCGTTCTTCCATAATTAACTCCGCCAAAGCGCCGACACTTCATTAAGAGTTTCGGCTCGGCTGCGTCCAATTAGCGCTCAGGTTCCTCCGAGGAGAGGAAATTAATTCCCTGGACGTCGTCGATGCTTACAAAGGGAAAAGACGATACAAATATTATCTCCTTCAGATTCTTGGTCAGACACTGTAACAAAATGAAGCATCATTAAGAATTATCACATTTATTAAACATGCGGTTACATTATTTAGAACAATTATTGATATTATAATAATAAAGCTGTGTAATTAGTTTTAATCAATAATACTCATTATCTTCATTGTCATCATCATTTAGTATCATGGTAGCATTTTGTCAAGTCATTATCATTATCAAGACAATAATATATAAATCCTAATTGTATTCTTTTTATTATCTTTCTTTTCAAGTCTTAGTTTATTGGCTGGGAGAAATCACATGGTTCTTTCAAAATTACAAAACATTTTTTTCCCTCTGCAGGTAACCTTCATGTTAAACATTTATCAGTATGATTAAAATGCCTCTATTTGAATACAATTGTTACAATATTATGGCTAATATTATATAATACAAATGATGATAATTGTAATAATAATAGTACACATTTGTTTTACTAAATTATGTTTTTTTGCTGGTTGGCTTGGAGGAATCACATATTCTGGCAGTTGAAATATTACATTAAAGTTATGAAATTGCAAAATTGTTTATTTTCCTGAAGCAATAAAAAAACGTGTATAATTATAAAATCCATACTTAAATGTAGGGATGTCCGATAATGGCTTTTTTGCCGATATTCCGATATTGTCCAACTCTTAATTACCGATACCGATATCAACCTATACCGATATATACAGTCGTGGAATTAACACATTATTATGCCTAATTTGGACAACCAGGTATGGTGAAGATAAGGTCCTTTTAAAAAAAAAAAATGAATAAAATAAGATAAATAAATTAAAAACATTTTCTTGAATAAAAAAGAAAGTAAAACAATATAAAAACAGTTACATAGAAACTAGTAATTAATGAAAATTAGTCAAATTAACTGTTAAATGTTAATACTATTAGTGGACCAGCAGCACGCACAATCATGTGTGCTTACGGACTGTATCCCTTGCAGACTGTATTGATATATATTGATATATAATGTAGGAACCAGAATATTAATAACAGAAAGAAACAACCCTTTTTTGGGTTGGTGCACTAATTGTAAGTGTATCTTGTGTTTGTTATGTTGATTTAATTAAAAAAAACAACAAAAAAAACGATACCGATAATTTAAAAAAACGATACTGATAATTTCCGATATTACATTTTAAAGCATTTATCAGCCGATATCGGCCTGCCGATATTATCGGACATCTCTACTTAAATGCAACTGTTACATTATCGTGACTAATATTTGATAGTAATATTGATGGTAGTTGTAATAACAGTACACAATACTACACATTTTTTTCAATATTATATTTTTTGCTGGTTGGTTTGAAGGAATCACATGATATTCTGGCAATTAAAATTTCAAATTAAAGTTACGAAATTGCAAAAACATTTTATTTTGTTTTCCTGCAGCAATAAAACAATGTGTATAATTATAAAATTTATACTTAAATGCCACTGTTACATTATTGTGACTAATATTTGATAATAATATTGATGGTAATTGTAGTAACAGTACACAATATTACACTTTTTTTTTCAATATTATATTTTTTTGCGGGTTGGCTTGGAGGAATCACATGATATTCTGGCAGTTCAAATTTCAAATTAAATTTATGAAATTGCAAAACTTTTTATTTTGTTTTCCTGCAGCAATGAAAAAAAAAAGTGTATAATTATCAAATCAATACTCCAATGCAACTGTTACATTATCATGACTAATATTTGATAATAGTATTGATGGTAATTGTAATAACAGTACACATTTTTTTTCAATATTATATGTTTGTGCTGGTTAGCTTGGAGAAATCACATGACTTTTCTGGCAGTTCAACTTCCAAGTTAAAAGTGACCAAATTGCAAAACTCCTGCAGCAATATATTTTTTCAAAAGTATATCATTATAATTATAAAATCGATAATTGGTTGCAATTGCTACATTATTGTGACTAATATTATATATTAACATTGATGATCATTTAAATAACAATAGTGCACATTTTCTTCCGATGTGTTTTTGGTATGACTCACATGGTTGAAGAAGCAACATAACATGGGAAATGAATTTTAAGTGCAAATGAGTCACTGTTATGTTAATATAGTGACTATGATTAGTGTAATGCAAACATATTATTAGAGTGAAGCTGGCTAGGTGTACCTAATGTTGTGTCCGGTGAGGGCACGTAAACATATATTCTTCATATTAATATTAGCACATGACATTTATTTGGACTTTCATCGTTTTCTAAAAGTGCACAAGACTGCGTTCCGCCTGCAATCATTGAAAAATGTCTGGTTTAATCGCACCCCCAACCCCTTGTCCCATGACAAGACGCGGATTTGCCCGTGTCCCTGAGGGTGGACGCCACGCCACGCAGAGATTGAATCTTTTGTGCGGAAGGTGAGCGGCTTCCAGCTTCCCTTTTTTTTTTTCCTTCCTTCCTCCCCAGAGGTTTTTTGCTGACACTCGTCCTCGTCAACCGCACACACACACACACACACACACACACACACACACACACACACACACACACACACACACACACACACACACACACACACACACTACCAGCAGCACCAGAGCAGGTGTGGTGGGACTGACAGCTCAGGTCCTGGTCTCTGTGGGACCACATCCATCACAGTCCTGCAGCAGAGACAATATGGCCAACGTGAGGACTGACTATGTTGGACACCTATTAATTTGTGAATATCCCATAATTCTGAACATGTGATTATGAATATTATTTATATATCCGCTTAAAACATCTCGACTGTCACAATGTTAGGACGCGGTGGAACAGTGGGATACATAGTGGTCGTCTACTACCGTGTGGTTCTGGTACTTCAAAATGTTTACATTTATAAAGAAATAAAATATGGAATCAAAGTTGAAAAAATATATATTAAAAAACAAAAAAAATCATGATTGAATTTGAAAAATTAATTTTTTTTGTAATATATAGATGGATAAAAAACTACGGAGCCCCTAAAGGGACATGGGGGACATTTTTTATTTTTTTATAAAAAATTTTTTTTTAGACATGCATCTCGTGCGCATGAGAAACTTTCTCGTGCTCACGAGATACATGTCAAAAAAAAAAAAAATTTAAATAAATTATAAAAAAATTTTTTTAATTTTTTTATAACTTTATAAAAGGTTTCTTGTGCACACAAGAACGTTTCTCGGGCACACGAGAAACTTTTTATAAAGTTATAAAAAATAACAATTTATAATTTATAATTTTTTTTATTTTTTTTATTTTTTTTTTAGACATGTATCCCGTGCGCACGAGAAACTATAAAGTTATAAAAAATAAAAAATAAAAGTGTATAATTTTTTTTTAGACATGTATCCCGTGCGCACGAGGAACTATAAAGTTATAAAAAATAAAAATGTATAATTTTTTTTTAGACATGTATCCCGTGCGCACGAGGAACTATAAAGTTATAAAAAATAAAAATGTATAATTTTTTTTTAGACATGTATCCCGTGCGCACGAGAAACTCTCGTGCGCACGGGATACATGTCTAAAAAAAATAAAAAAATAAAAATTATAAATTTTTATTTTTTATAACTTTATAAAAAGTTTCTCGTGCGCACGGGATACATGTCTAAAAAAAAAAAATTCTAAAAAAAAAATGTTCCCCCATGTCCCTTTATGGGCTCCATAATAAACAAAAATGAACAAATATAATTATTATATACAAACTTCATATGTTTAAAAATTAAATAAAGAACCTAAGAATGGCCACATTTGTTTTGGGTCGGGAAGTCTCCCGCCCTCGCTAACCTCTCATCAATCATGTGACACATGGCGTTGGAGGCGAGCGGCTTGGCGGCCATTCCTGAATTTACATGACAATCTGAGCCCGCCTCCTGCGTGAGCAGTTGTGCGTCACTGTCATGCTTTGTAAGTCACATGATCAACTTCATGCCAAACGTTTCGAATCAATAATACGTCGCATGCGTGCTCGCTATGATAGGCTGTGATGTATTTAGGGATTTGTCTTTCACCTTATAGCTGATTACCCGGCGCCGCGGGCGGTCCTCACGGGTCACGACCAGGAAGTGGCGTGTGTGGCGGTCTGTGCAGAGCTGGGTCTGGTCATCAGCGGGGCCAAAGGTCAGCAAATGTCCTCCACACGTCCTTATCATATAGCACAAAGATAAGTGTTAATATTTGGGTATGTTTGTGTTGCTGCCAGACGGTCCATGTTTGGTCCACACCATCACAGGAGATCTCCTGCGAGCTCTGGAGGCTCCTGAACACTTCAGGTGTCCTCGCCTCATCTCAGTGTCCAGTGAGGGACACTGCATCGTTTACTACGAGGGAGGACGCTTCTGCAACTTCAGCATCAACGGGAAACTTCTGGCCCACATGGAGATCAGTGACAGCACCAGGGTGAGAAAACTATTAATTCATATATATATAAAAGTCAAGAGATTAATCACACTTTGAACCTGTGATTAATCACGGGTTATTATTTGCTTGCATAAATAACATTTACTGAAGAAAATATCCCAATATTTTGATACAAATGCATTTTAGTAGTCAGCATGTCATACAGGAACGTTTTTTAAATGTCGATTTGCTAAAAAGTTGGTTAAAAAAAAGTAAAGTAAAAATTAAGTGCACATTTTAAAAGTCCTTGCAGCTTGCAATAATCTTGCAAACAAGGTACAGTTACTAATCGATAATGTAGTAAACGCACTCATAAACAATTGAACATAGTGCACCATTTACTCTTCTTTAGTTGAAACAGTTGTGTATGTGATTCCTTACAGATGTCCAACATTCGCCAGGAAGCAAATTGAATTCACGTTCAGTCTGTAGTTGCAAGTTGATGCTCTTGTTTGTGTAGTACAGTTGGTGGATCCTTCCTGTAATTGTGCCTCTTCAAGGTATTTTACAACAGAGCACCAGGTGCACTGCAAAAACTGAAATCTAAGTAAGATGAAATATCTCAAATAAGGGTGATATTTGCTTATTTTCTGTCTGATAAGATAATTCTTCTCACTAAGCAGATTTTATGTTAGAGTGTTTTACTTGTTTTAAGGGTTTTGGTCCTAAATGATCTCAGTAAGATATTACAGCTTGTTGCTGAGATTTGATGACCTATATTGAGTAAAACATGCTTGAAACTAGAATATCAACTGATGCAAAGCTGTGTCAACAACACTCACAAGTATAAAACTACTTTTTTAAAGTAATCATTTCTTGTTTCAAGCGTGAAAAAGAAAAAATGCTGCCGAGTGCATATCATTATGTCAAGATAATGGCACTAGCATTTACTTATTTAAGAATATTTTCAACATATTGAGCAAAAAGGTCTCTTTTTTTTCTACCATGAAAAGTGCACTTGTTATTAGTGAGAATATACTTATTTTAGGTATTTTGGGGTTCATTGAAGTTAGCTAATTTTACTTGTTTTGGAAAGTCTTGACAAGCCAAATTTTCTTGTTCTATTGGCAGATAATTTTGCTTAGTTCAAGTAAAATACCCCTCATTTTTTTCTTTTTTTTTCTTGTTTTTGAACACTGACTTTTTGCAGTGTGTTGCTGACCGACAGCAGCCGTCACTGCTCGCTGAGGGCGGTGACTGCTGCTTGCTTTCACCTCAGTCTCCAACACACAAAAAAGTCTCCAATATCCCCGGGAAAATTCATTAGATTTGTCGCTAGTTGCTGGTTACAAAAGAAGTCTCCAAGAGGATTGGCAACACTTGTCAGCGCCATCCTGGAGTACGTGTTTCACTTTTAAGATGGTGTTTTAAACTTGATGTGTGGCAATAACAAAAACGTTTGTCGCGGCAATACCAACAAGTTACCTTAGTTTTATCCAAAGTACTGTTTTGAAACGGAATTGGCCGCCTCTCATTGTGATCACAAACTGTGGAACAAATGCGCGCATCTTTAGGGTTACGCCTCAACCCGGAAGTGATTAATCATCATTCATATTTGATAACGCGAAAATTTATTTTTATTAATCA
>NC_084564.2:12635000-12842500 GCF_033978685.3 Nerophis lumbriciformis | reverse complement strand
CCCCCTCATGAAACAGGCCTGTAGAGATGAAATAGTCTTGTGATTTTTTTTCCCACACATACATATATTGCGCTCTACTACGGTATCGAGCACTATTTTTTGGATAACCTTATTAAGACATATATATATATATATATATATATATATATATATATATATATATATATATATATATATATATATATATATATATATATATATACATACATATATACATACAGTCGTGGTCAAAAGTTTACATACACTTGTAAATAACATAATGTCATGGCTGTCTTGAGTTTCCAATACTTTCTACAGCTCCTATTTTTTTGTGATAGAGTGATTGCCGCACATACTTGTTGGTCACAAAAAACATTCATGTAGTTTGGTTCTTTTATTAATTTATTATGGATCTACTGAAAATGTGACCAAATCTGCTCGGTCAAAAGTATACATACAGCAATGTTAATATTTGGTTACATGTCCCTTGGCAAGTTTCACTGCAATAAGGCACTTTTGGTAGCCATCCACAAGCTTCTGGTTGAATATTTGACTACTCCTCTTGACAAAATTGGTGCAGTTCCGCTAAATTTGTTGGTTTTCTGACATGGGCTTGTTTCTTCAGCATTGTCCACACGTTTAAGTCAGGACTTTGGGAATGCCAGTCCAAAACCTAATTCTAGCCTAATTTGGCCATTCCTTTACCACTTTTGACTTGTGTTTGCGGTCATTGTCCTGTTGGAACACCCAACTGCGCCCAAGACCCAACCTCCGGGCTTATGATTTTAGATTGTCCTGAAGAATTTGGAGGTAAATCTCCTTTTTCATTGTCCAGCACCAGTTTCATTGGCAGCAAAACAGGCCCAGAGCATAATACTACCACCACCGTGCTTGACGGTAGGAATTGTGTTCTTGGGATTAAAGGCCTCACTATTTTCTCCTCCAAACATATTGCTGGGTATTGTGGCCAAACAGCTAAATTTTCGTTTCGTCTGACCACAGAACTTTCCTCCAGAAGGTCTTATGTTTGTCCATGTGATCAGCAGCAAACTTTTAGACGAGCCTTAAGGTGTCACTTCTGGAGCAAGGGCTTCCTTCTTGCATGGTAGCCTCTCAGTCCATGGCGATGCAAAACACGCTTGACTGTGGACACTGACACCTGTGTTCCAGCAGCTTCCAATTCATTGCAGACCTGCTTTTTGATGGTTCTCTGTTGACGCTTGATCATCCTGACTAATTTTCTCTCAGCAAAAGGTGATAGCTTGCGTTTTCTTCCTGATCATGGTAGTGACAAAACTGTGCCATGCACTTTATACTTATGAACAAGTGTTTGCACAGTTGCTCTTGGGACCTAAAGCTGCTTTGAAATGGCTCCAAATGACTTTCCTGACTTGTTCAAGTCAATGATTTTTTTTTTCAGATCTGTGCTGAGTTCCTTTGACTTTCCCATTGTCGCGTTTGTAACCGAGTCTAATGACTGCATCACATGAGCCCTATTTAAATGGGCTCAGAGAAGTCAACAGGTGTCGTCAATCATAATCACTCACATGAAGTTAAGAGGCCATGTCATGAAGCTAATTTGATTTGATTTTAACTTTTCTACATTATCAAAATGTATAATGTATGTTGCTGTATGTATAATTTTGACCCAGCAGATTTGGTCACATTTTCAGTAGACCCATAATAAATTCATAAAAGAACCAAACTTCATGAATGTTTTTAGTGACCAGCAAGTATGTGCTCCAATCACTCTATCCCAAAAAAATAAGAGTTGTAGAATGTATTGGAAACTCAAGACAGCCATGACATTATGTCCTTCACAACTGTATGTAAAATTTTGACCATGACTGTATATACATGTACAGTACAGGCCAAAAGTTTTGACACACCTTCTCATTTCAATGCGTTTTCTTTATTTTCATGACTATTTACATTGTAGATTGTCACTGAAGCCATCAAAACTATGACACCTGTGAAGTGAAAACCTTTTCAGGTGACTACCTCTTGAAGCACATCAAGAGAATGCCAAGAGTGTGCAAAGCAGTAAATCAGAGCAAAGGGTGGCTATTTTGAAGAAACTAGAATATCAAGCATGTTTTCAGTTATTTCACCTTTTTTTTGTTAAGTACATAACTCCACTTGTGTTCATTCATAGTTTTGATGCCTTCAGTGACAATCTACAATGTAAATAGTCATGCTAATAAAGAAAATGCATTGAATGAGAAGGTGTGTCCAAACGTGTGTGTGTGTGTGTGTGTGTGTGTTTGTGTGTGTATATATATACAGTATATATATATATATGTATATATATATATATATATATATACGTATATACATATATATATATATATATATATATATATGTATATGTATATATATATATGTGTATACATGTGTGTGTGTGTGTATATATATATATATATATATATATATATATATATATATATATATATATATATATACATGTGTATATGTATGTATATATATATATATATATATACATGTATATATATGTATATGTATGTATATATGTATATTTATGTCTATATATGTTTATATGTATATTTATGTATATATGTATATATGTATGTGTATATATGTGTATATGTATGTATATATATATGTGTATATGTATGGATATATATATGTATATATATGTGTATATATGTGTATATGTATATATATATGTATATATATGTATGTATGTATATATATGTATGTATATATGTATGTATGTATATATATATATATATATATGTATATATATATATATATACATATATATACACATATATATGTATATATATATATACATATATACATATATATATATATATATACACATATACATATATATATATATAAACCTTAATAAATACACTAATGCAGTGGTTCTCAAACTGTTTTTACCAAGTACCACCATAGTGACCAACATTAAAATACAGTAGCATAGTAGGCCTAGGCATTCATTAAAAACAAGGCAGATGTTTGTTTTTAACAAGTATATATGTAACATTACACACCGTTTGAACAGTAACACTATGTTTGGATATATGAAAATAAAACACTGTACTTTAAGTGATTCTTTGGCGTACCACAGTTTGAGAATCACTGCACTATAATAATTCCATGTAATATTATTACTCTTTATGAAGGCAGTTTGTGCATGTGTACCTAATGGAATGTTATGATTGTGTACTTATTGTGTGCTGTACTGCACTCTAAACAATGTGTGTTGTTCCTGCAGTCTGTCCTTCTGAGCAGCGACGGTCACAATCTGGTGACGGGCGGCGACGACGGCGTGGTGCAAGTGTGGCAGGCGTGGAACTTCAAGCGGCTTTACGTGTACCCGGGCTGCGACGCCGGCATCAGAGCCATGGACCTGTCACATGACCAAAGGTCAGAACAGTTGTTGTTTTTGCCAGGGGTGTGATCAGGACAATTATTTAAGCTGCGGCAACCACCAAGTGAAAGACGTGTCGATAACGCTGCCGGGAGGGGGGAAACAAATTCATGGTGCCTGTGTGACTACGTCATGGTTGTCACTGAGACTTTTGATTAGCGGATCATCTTTTTTCAAACGCAGCCTCAAGCAAGTCATCTTCTGGGAAAACAATTCTTATATTTTTCTCTTGCAATGACCGCAGTACACACAGACACACACACACGCCGTGTCTCGGGCCTACAAACGGTGCCGCCATGTCGCACGCTCGGGGGGCTTGAGGGCCTGGACAGTCAGGAGAGTTTTGAACGCCGTTGATCTTCATCAGCAGATAGAATGAATAATCACTGTGATGACTAAACGACATTTCAAACACTGAGTAAGCGGGAAGGGATTAGGGACCCGAAAGGGGCGAAGGTTTGAATCCCAAAAACAGGTTGATCTTCAAAAAAATTTGAAATATCATCTTAGTAATTAATCTGTTTTTAAAGTCCAACACTTTTCCATCGGAAATCATGTCAGTTAGTCTGTTCCAGGGTCAAACTGTCAGCATAAAGAAATACATTTACAGGCAATGTATCGCGTTAGTCATCCCTTTTTTATCGCTGTCAATTGGTGCCGTGATAAATACATTTCTGCAAAGGAGGAATTAATAATTATAGATCAAATATTTTCATAGCTAAAGTATAAAAAAACGGTTTGCCTGCCCCAAAAAACATTTTATTACCATTATGAGAGCTTTTTAGACATGAAATAACACCCACATAGTCACCTTTACACTACTTTAAAGGGGAACATTATCACCAGACCTATGTAAGCGTCAATATATACCTTGATGTTGCAGAAAAAAGACCATATATTTTTTTAACCGATTTCCGAACTCTAAATGGGTGAATTTTGGCGAATTAAACGCCTTTCTATTATTCGCTCTCGGAGCGATAACGTCAGAACGTGACGTCACATCGGGAAGCAATCCGCCATTTTCTCAAACACATTACAAACACCGAGTCAAATCAGCTCTGTTATTTTCCGTTTTTTCGACTGTTTTCCGTACCTTGGAGACATCATGCCTCGTCGGTGTGTTGTCGGAGGGTGTAACAACACGAACGGGGACGGATTCAAGTTGCACCAGTGGCCCAAAGATGCGAAAGTGGCAAGAAATTGGACGTTTGTTCCGCACACTTTACCGACGAAAGCTATGCTACGACAGAGATGGCAAGAATGTGTGGATATCCTGCGACACTCAAAGCAGATGCATTTCCAACTGGACTGGACAGATCAGCTTTCAGGAAAAGAGAGCGGATGAGGGTATGTCTACAGAATATATTAATTGATGAAAACTGGGCTGTCTGCACTCTCAAAGTGCATGTTGTTGCCAAATGTATTTCATATGCTGTAAACCTAGTTCATAGTTGTTAGTTTCCTTTAATGCCAAACAAACACATACCAATCGTTGGTTAGAAGGCGATCGCCAAATTCGTCCTCGCTTTCTCCCGTGTCGCTGGCTGTCGTGTCGTTTTCGTCAGTTTCGCTTGCATACGGTTCAAACCGATATGGCTCAATAGCTTCAGTTTCTTCTTCAATTTCGTTTTCGCTACCTGCCTCCACACTACAACCATCCGATTCAATACATGCGTAATCTGTTGAATCGCTTAAGCCGCTGAAATCCGAGTCTGAATCTGAGCTAATGTCGCTATAGCTTGCTGTTCTATGCGCCATGTTTGTTTGTATTGGCATCACTGTGTGACGTCACAGGAAAATGGACGGGTGTATACAACGATGGTTAAAATCAGGCACTTTGAAGCTTTTTTTAGGGATATTGCGTGATGGGTAAAATTTTGAAAAAAACTTCGAAAAATAAAATAAGCCACTGGGAACTGATTTTTAATGGTTTTAACCCTTCTGAAATTGTTATAATGTTCCCCTTTAATGCAATATAGCCTGAACCAATCAGAGGACACAATACTGAACATCTGTGATTATTTTGGTCTCCTCTAGTGATCAATGCTCCTGTAGTGTTGATATTTTTTAGTATATCTAGTCATTTTTATGCTTGAAAATGCTTCATTTAAGACCAAAAAAAGTATAGAATATTAAGAGTGTGAAACTTTGGGCACCTAACGATTCTATTATGATTCCATGGGTGACTATTCGGTTCAGAATGGATTCTCGCAATGTAATATTTGGTATAATAATAATTATTCAAAACATGATTGCATGGGGATGGCCTAATAATCTATTTTATAAAAAATGGATTCTTATGAGGAAAAAAAAAAAGGCTAACAATTTTGAAAACTTTTTTTTAATAGATTTTTTGGAAATTATGAATCGAGTTAGATTCAGGATGAATAATAATGGAGATACTTAATTGCAATGTTTGAAGCGTGATGTGACAGGTGTAAAAATAAGCTCACTGCTGTAAAAAGTATGCAGCCTTTGAAGGCAGTAATGAGACCTAAGCAGGAAGCTGTTTGCAGAGCTCTACTGTCACCTAGTGGTGCTTTAGAGCTATTGCTGGAATTCAACTGCATCGCAGTAAGTTTAATGTGTGGTTCTGTGGTTACCATCACCTTCCTCCCTCCACCAAAAAAAAAAATCACATATAACTCACCCTGTTGATGACGGTTTGAGCTCCATAGTCCAACACTTTCAACTGGGGAGAGGTTGCTGCTCACTCAGCAGACAGTAGGGGGATTTCTGCTCTGTGTTCTTTGTGTTGCAGTCTTAAAAAGCCTTCAGGCTGCAATCAGCTGCTTTAGTCAAGGGAGTGCATCATAAAGTCACAGGCAAGTCTGCAACTGTCACTCTGCAGACCATTTACTGTCCAGACCCTCGTTGGCCTTCTGGACGCCGTTTGAACAAACCGCTCCGTCTGTTGCCATGGCAACAAGTCCAACAACTTGAGTCTTTGATCCTGCTCGGCTTAAAAATCACTCAGAATCAATGCGCTTCTTTGTTTGGACAAGAATACAAATGTAAGAGCTTGACTATGTGGGTTCTTGCTGCAACTTTAGATTATTAATCATTTTGATTAATAATGACCATGAACAGGTCATCACTTGACCTTTAACCTCCTGTTGTATTGTCAGTCAAAATCAATAGGCTTCTTGCTCTACAATATAACATTCTGTATAACTGAATGAACATAAACACATCAATACAATTGTATGTTTTTTTCTTACCCACAAAATAGACAATATTAAAACTTAGTACGAGAGAACTCATGTGATTAATCACACAAATAGATTGCAATAATCACGTATAAAGGAAAATTAATCATGCAGTTTATTTTGAGTGCACATGTTCTTACCTTTAAGAGCAGCATGAGTTGTTAGACGGTCAGTGATCAGGACAATATGTCAGACCAGTGAGGACACTCCGATTGATGGATTTTACCTTCAAATAAACCCTGACGCCAGTTTAGTTCAGGTGAGTCCAAAAGGTGGCCCGGGGGTCATTTGCGGCACGCAGCCAATTTTTTAATGGCCACTGGCAATTTCTAAAAATACTATTAAAAAGAAAAAACATAAGAGGAAAGAGGTGAAATGTAACGAGAAAAAGTTGCGATGTTGACTCGAATAAACACAAAGCTGACACGTAGGCTGTTTTTTTTCCTTTAAAACTGTCATTTCTCAAAAATTAATAATGAATTAAAATCAACGTTGTTATGAAAATATTGACCTGTTGAAGGTTCCAATTATTGCTCATCAAATATTCCACTTTGAAAATTTTTTGGGGGAAAATATTGTCATACAAAACTAAGTATTCTTTAAAAATATAAATAAAAGGGACATAAAACAAAGATCTAAAGTTGATCAAGAGATTTAAGCGTTGAAAGTTATAAATAAAAATGACTTATTTTTAACATTTTCATTAGCTTGGATCCCCAAGAATGTGAATGGGATTTTTTTTTTTAAACCGTCATTGCTCAAAAAAAAAAAAGCATTAAAATGAATGTTGTTTTGAATTATTGACCCATTGAAGGCTCCAATTACTTCACATTAAATATTCGACTTTGAAATATTTTTTGGGGAAAATATTGTATATTTTGTGTTTGCCATATAAAAAAAAAAGAAATTTTAAAGGTGAGGTTTATAAAACAAACAAAAAACATTGAAACAAAATATAATAGATTGATCTGAAGTTGATCTGGAGATTTTAGCGTTGAAAGCAAAAAAAAAAATGTATGACTTATTTTTAACACCTATGAGTGGGGCCCTTTTTTAAAATGTCATTGCTTAAAAACAATGAATTAAAATCAATGTTATGAATTATTGATTTATTTAAGGCTGCGATTTCACCGCATCAAATATTACATCAAATATTGCAGTTTTTTTGGCATTAAAACAGGGTTTTGATTAAAAAGTAATAATAGTAATAATTTTAAACATTTTTATGACCGAGACCCTACATTGGCGAAGAAAATTACGAGAAAGCAGCTTTCTCTTGGTCCTTTCTATTGGTTTTAAAAATTTAAAAAAATATCAAAGTGGCCCCACATGCTTTGATTTGAGCAAATAAATGACGTGCGTTCAAGTTCATTATGTTGCTAAAATTGCATTGTGTACAAATATTGGGGTCTTTTTTTCCAGGTAATTTGAATGATGCAAGCGGGTAATAACCTGTGATTAAAGGGGAACATTATCACAATTTCAGAATGGTTAAAACCATTAAAAATCAGTTCCCAGTGGCTTATTATATTTTTCGAAGTTTTTTTCAAAATTTTACCCATCACGCAATATCCCTAAAAAAAGCTTCAAAGTGCCTGATTTTAACCATCGTTATAAACACCCGTCCATTTTCCTGTGACGTCACACAGTGATGCCAATACAAACAAACATGCCGGAAAGAACAGCAAGCTATAGCGACATTAGCTCGGATTCAGACTCGGATTTCAGCGGCTTAAGCGAGTCAACAGATTACGAATGTATTGAAACGGATGGTTGTAGTGTGGAGGCAGGTAGCGAAAACGAAATTGAAGAAGAAACTGAAGCTATTGAACCATATCGGTTTGAACCGTATGCAAGCGAAACCGACAAACGACACGACAGCCAGCGACACGGGAGAAAGCGAGGACGAATTTGGCGATCGCCTTCTAACCAACGATTGGTATGTGTTTGTTTGGCATTAAAGGAAACTAACAACTATGAACTAGGTTTACAGCATATGAAATACATTTGGCAACAACATGCACTTTGAGAGTGCAGACAGCCCAATTTTCATCAATTAATATATTCTGTAGACATACCCTCATCCGCGCTTTTTTCCTGAAAGCTGATCTGTCCAGTTTTGGAGTTGATGTCAGCAGGCCAGGGAAGCTAGGGTCAATATTCTTCTCTTGATGATCTTGGGACGGTGTGAGCCAAGACATCCAGGGGGTTTAGCTCGCTCGTCTGCGGGATCAAACTGCCGCCATTGCTTGCCGTGCTACCGAGGTCCTTTGTCCCTGAATTGCTCACACACTCCGGCAGATTCAATGGGGGTCTGGCGGCAGATTTCTTTGACTTTATTGTTGGAAATGCATCTGCTTTGAGTGTCGCAGGATATCCACACATTCTTGCCATCTCTGTCGTAGCATAGCTTTCGTCGGTAAAGTGTGCGGAACAAACGTCCAATTTCTTGCCACTTTCGCATCTTTGGGCCACTGGTGCAACTTGAATCCGTCCCTTTTCGTGTTGTTACACCCTCCGACAACACACCGACGAGGCATGATGTCTCCAAGGTACGGAAAACAGTCGAAAAAACGGAAAATAACAGATCTGACTTGACTCGGTGTTTGAGAAAATGGCGGATTGCTTCCCGATGCGACGCCACGTGACGTCATCGCTCCGAGAGCGAATATTAGAAAGGCGTTTAATTCGCCAAAATTCACCCATTTAGAGTTCGGAAATCGGTTAAAAAATATATGGTCTTTTTTCTGCAACATCAAGGTATATATTGACGCTTACATAGGTCTGGTGATAATGTTCCACTTTAATCATGATTAATCAAACTTCAAAAGTGTAAAATCCAATTTAAAATATATAATTACACCACTTTAATATTAGCTTTGATTAGGGAGGGGTCTAATAACTGATACATTGATTGTTGAATAGATTGAGTGCACTACATGGCTGACACCAGCAGAGGCGCTGTTGATTCAGTGCCTATTAGTTTGTCAGTATAACGGATAAAGATGAGATTCCTGTTAAAAATAGTCCCAAAAATGAAAATGAATGGTTAATTTGATCCAAAAGGTCCACTGCTACTATGTTGACTCTTCTTTTGTTTACTCCTCAGGACTCTGATCACAGGCATGGCTTCAGGAAGCATCGTAGCGTTTCACATCGACTTTAACCGCTGGCATTACGAGCACCAGCACAGGTACTGACCGAGGACCAGGACTCTCCCTGGTAGACCGGCCAAGACACCGACACGTCACACAGCTGGGCGGGCTTTGGAAGGGAAAGAAAGCTAAGTGATACAAAAGAACTTGGTGTCACTAAACCCCGACGTGTACAGATGTTTTTAAAACGGTGCGTTCAAGTCCCTGGCAGGACCTGGTAGCCAAGAGAGGTCAGCAGTCACTTAAAGCTAACGCAACTAAAGCAAGGCGCTGTAATTCATGTCTAATTTGTATAGTTGGGAGGAAATATAGAAAAACAGCAATAAGATTTCAGCAGCGTGTCAAGTTTCCATGGAAGTGAAACAAGCATAAACAAACACCAGAGGCGCAGTTAGGATGGAAATTAATGTGACTTTTACAGGAGAGAAAATCACTTTGCCAACTTGTTTTTTTCCCCACATTCACGGCGTGTTTAGGTCACTGCGAAAAGGACGCAATCATGCTCTCAGGAGCAACCACAAAACGTGTGAGTTGTAACATCTTGGACTAACGCAGGTTAAATGAGGTCTTGGATCGTCACGTGCGTTAACACCACATGTCATTCAGCAGTGTTTCTTACTTCCACTTTTAATTGTTTTTGAAGCAGCGAGTTAAAAAGCAGCTTGTGTTGTCACTTCAACATGAATTTGACAACAATGTAAGACATTCTGGTGGCAAACATGCAAAGACTTGATTAAATAGTGGATTTGTTCATTTAGTTCGATTTTGGACCAGAAAGGACATTTTAATGTCGCCAACTTGGTTTGTCAGCATTCCTTGTGGCTTTTATGTGCACATGAACGTGTTTGTGTGTCAAAGAAGACTATTTATTGTGTAACTGTCAGAGAATGTGTTTTGTCCTGCGTGAATTGGGGGTGGGGGTAAAAAAAATGGAACTGCAATTGTGCACAACGTTTGATGACTGCTTGTTTACGTGTCGTTAGGATGTTTTGATTTCAGTGCTTTTTGGACGTGTCGGTACTTTTGTCTCAGTGAACAACTTTCTGGCTTCATGCTGTACTTTGTGCACCAGGAAGCAATACTACGGTTTTAAAGAAATGACCAGTAACAGCATCAACAGCTGCTGCCACCTATTCGAAGGACCGTGACAATAAAATATGCAAATACCGTAGAATCATTTTGTAGCAGAGAAATACTAAAGGAAAATAGCTTAAGATGTTTTTTTTGTGTATGTATATATATATATATATATATATATATATATATATATATATATATATATAATATTAATTTGTTCATATAAAGCAGTGCATTCACTTGTTTGAGTTATATTCATTTTAAATATATTTTACTGTACTGTAGCTGTTCAAGCATCATTTGTTGTGAAATAATTTATGCCATTATGTAAAATTATTTAAATATATTTTGCCTTTTAAATTTGAAATTGTAATAAAAATGTATTTGAGGAACAAAAACGTGTACTGAAACTAGCTGATGTCAACTGAAAAGTACAAGTGCTTATACTGCCATCTTGTGTCTAAACTTGGTGATGCAGATATTTTATAGAATTTATTTTTTTTGTTAATCCCAATTGAAAATATTTTTTTCTAACATCGAAAAGGAGTCCACAGGTTAGGTTGTGTTTTTTGGACATGAAATGGACATTCTCTATGAGAGGAGACTTTCACATTCATTTCTGTTTGAACCTCTTCTGGTCAGCCCTTTTAAGAACAAAGTGATGTTTTGACATTTCCTTCAGCATGTACAGTATGATACAATACAAACAACAGCTGCAGACATTGATGAACATTTCGAGAAGGAATAATCACTTTAGAGATGCATATCGGCACACGTGCAGATGACAGTCCTCACATTTACTCACGTTCACCTGACAAACGTTCCTTTTTTCTTTTCTTTCGTGGAAGCACCGTGCTACTTTTGTTATGTAACTTTCTTATTGACATTTATCACCGCCAGTATACAAAAATTTGCATTCAACACTGTGCTTTTTTTGGTGCAGTAATTGCACTTCAATCCATGTGCTCTTCAAGAGGTACTGCACTTTTTTTAAAATTTGCCTTTGTTTTTCTTTTTTTATGTATTCTAACTCGTAAACAAACTAGCAAAATTCAGCCAACAATGGAGTCATTGGGAGTCGCTGTAAAAAACCTCCAAAAACCTCCATTAACGTTTTATATACACACTAAATAAATATGTAACGTAGTAACAAGCTCATTCATAACAACATGTAAAATGTACCTGTTTTGCTCATATTTGAGCATACGCCCGCATATTAATTTCACAGACACAGCACAACTTTCGCTTTTTCCTTCAACAACAACACTGACTACAACTCATGACAGACTTCATGAGAGACAACAAACATAAAACAATCACTTACTGTACAATGTCTGCTCTCACTGTGATGCCGACTGATGCAATGTTTATATCTTCCTGTTTAGATGAAGAATTAATCATAATCCTCGCGAAAGATTAAAATAAAAGGTGGGTGCTAACGTAAAATACGCATAAATAATTGTATGTAATAGCTGCTATCTACTTTCCTTTAAGTTTTAATTATGCAATTTAGATGTATATTATTTATTTATGTTAAGACGTTTCATTAGTTTCAACGAATCATTAAAAAATTTTGTGTTTTCTGATTTATTTTGTTTGTGTTGGCTGATTATAATTTACATTAAATTATGGAGTTTAAAGTAGAAATATTTTAAAATTTAAATAGTTTTTGTAAATCTTATAATTTATTTATTTTAATAGCTGTACTTGAATAAATAAATAAAACTATTTACTTAAAGTAACTTGGGATGATCATTTATGATTAGTTTTATTTTATCCACATTTATGTTGAATAAAAACGTTTTTTATACTGTGCATATTTTTCTCCAGTCGATATTTTATGTTGCCATAATTTTCATTTAATTTTCCTGTATCAATATTTTCTTTCAGGGCAGCACGGTGGCAGAGGGGTTAGTGCATCTGCCTCACAATACGAAGGTCCTGAGTAGTCTTGGGTTCAATCCCGGGCTCGGGATCTTTCTGTGTGGAGTTTGCATGTTCTCCCCGTGACTGCGTGGGTTCCCTCCGGGTACTCCGGCTTCCTCCCACCTCCAAAGACATGCACCTGGGGATAGGTTGATTGGCAACACTAAATTGGCCCTAGTGTGTGAATGTGAGTGTGAATGTTGTCTGTCTATCTGTGTTGGCCCTGCGATGAGGTGGCGACTTGTCCAGGGTGTACCCCGCCTTCCGCCCGATTGTAGCTGAGATAGGCTCCAGCGACCCCAAAAGGGAATAAGCGGTAGAAAATGGATGGATGGATGGATGCTAACGAGCAACTTTTCGCGTCCTTCTCGCCAACTTCTCGGTTTATAGGCACAACCTTCAACTATCCAGGTGAGAGGCATGATTTCTCATCTAGAACTAACTTTCACCAACTCGGAGGCGAGAAACCAGCTCACTAGTTCATGATGTCAAAATAGCAGCATAAGATAGATGCCTCTTTTTTAACATTTGTTTTTGAGTTTTTTTCGACATATACAATTAACATTGATCCAATAAACACATGCCAAATGTGATCAAAGATCTAAAAGTAGGTCCTTAACAGCGCTTATAACAACAATATGGCTAATACACTTATGTGATTACTGTGATTTTTTGTCTTGGTGTGCAAAACGGACGTTAGTCTTTTTTTGATTTATTTGACCTTTTATCTACCGTATTTTTCAGACTATAAGTCGCAGTTTTTTTCATAGTTTGGGGGGGGGTGCGACTTATACTCAGGAGCGACTTATGTGTGAAATTATTAACACATTACCGTAAAATATCAAATAATATTATTTAGCTCATTCACGTAAGAGACTAGACGTATAAGATTTCATGGGATTTAGTGATTAGGAGTGACAGATTGTTTGGTAAACGTATAGCATGTTCTATATGTTATAGTTATTTGAATGACTCTTACCATAATATGTTACATTAACATACCAGGCACGTTCTCAGTTGGTTATTTATGCCTCATATAACGAACACTTATTCAGCCTGTTGTTCACTATTCTTTATTTATTTTAAATTGCCTTTCAAATGTCTATTCTTGGTGTTTTTTATCAAATAAATTTCCCCCAAAAATGCGACTTATACTCCAGTGCGACTTATGTGTTTTTTTCCTTCTTTATAATGCATTTTCGGCCGGTGCGACTTATACTCCGAAAAATACGGTATACATATCGGTGCGCAATATGTAGTATTTATCACTATGTGTTTGAATTATGTTACTGTATGTAAACACCTGCACTGCAACAATGTAATTTCCCTATTATAGGATTAATAAAAGTCTATCCTATCCTATCCTATACTGGGTAATATTCAGGTCACGAAATGTAGAGTATTGTTGTTGCTTTTTGGATGTTTTTATAGTGGGCTTAATGGGCACACAAGGCACAACGTCATGACTCCAGTTAGCTTAATTGTTAGCGTATATTTACGAGTTAAATTAATTAAAAGACATGCGTTCATGTCTTATATAAGGTTTTGAATGATAGGCAACCTTCCAAAAAAAAGTGCAGTCTCTTTACCAAGTGATGCTAATATGTAACTAACTGGACCATCACTAGTTAATAATATTACTGTTTTTAAATTGTATATGTTATAGCAGCATACTCACCACCACCTCCTTTTGCAGCACTAAAGTAACAGTTGCTGAAGTCGAGTACCATGATGCCGCATGTAAAACAGCTTTCTGTAATATACAATATTGACCACAAGAGGGCGGCAGAACACTAAATTGGAGCAGTTCTTCTCCCATACAGTCAAAAGGTCAGGTGGGTTAGGGGTGAAAACTGTCCCAAGGATGTCGCTCACCGTGTCCAGCGGCTGGATGGCTTCCTGCATGCACTTAGAAAGGAGAGATGGGGGAGCGCACCGTGTCCGCCGAACCCGGGGAATAGTCTTCGGACTCGGATGTGAAGTCGGCGGGCGACAGGACGGCGTTAGCACCACGCGATGAGGAGGAGGAGCTGGCGCCGTGCGGGAAGTGGGCGGCGAGATTAGCGTCGGGTTGCTGCTGCTGTCGCCGGAAAACCTGCTTCTCCTTATCAAGCGGAGTATTCTGAGAGGGAAGCAAAGTCTTCATTAGAAACTGTGATGGCGTCCATCACCAACAGTGAAGCGAATCCCACGTACACTGATGACCTTGACACCTGCAGTTGTACTGTTGCTCTTCGGTCCCATGTTAAAGTGCTTCCTGATCCTCATGGCCACAGGGAGCTGCTGCTGGTTCTCGGACACGCCATCATCCTGTGCAAGCAAATACCCCGCACACCACTGCTGTGTTGTTTGTAAAATGCACACAACAAAAACCTCCAAAGTCTCCATCAACTCACGTTGACCCAGGGGTGCTCCAGCGCTTGTGCGGCTGAGAGTCTTTGGTCCACGTCCACCTGCAGCATCCCGCTGATGAGAGCCTGAACAAAACACGCACGTTCATGTACGAGCACCGGCGGGTTCTGAAGGGTCCCGAGGAGCACAGACCTTGGCCGAGTCCGACACGTTGTCCCAGTGCGGCGCGGGGAACTCCAGATCACTCCTCAAGATGTGTTCCAACAGAACCTCTTGGTCCTCTCCACTGACATGGGAATCAAAACACAACTTATTGACATAAGAGTGTATTTAGTAAATGACTACACATCTGGAAATAATACTGTCAAAACAGTTCTTTATCTCATACTTGCCAACCTTGAGACCTCCGATTTCGGAAGGTGGGGGGGGTGGTTGGGGGCGTGGTTAAGAGGGGAGGAGTATATTGACAGCTAGAATTCACCAAGTCAAGTATTTCATATATACAGGTAAAAGCCAGTAAATTAGAATATTTTGAAAAACTTGATTTATTTCAGTAATTGCATTCAAAAGGTGTAACTTGTACATTATATTTATTCATTGCACACAGACTGATGCATTCAAATGTTTATTTCATTTAATTTTGATGATTTGAAGTGGCAACAAATGAAAATCCAAAATTCCGTGTGTCACAAAATTAGAATATTGTGTAAGGGTTAAATTTTGAAGACACCTGGTGCCCCAAACTAATCAGCTGATTAACTCAAAACACCTGCAAAGGGCTTTAAATGGTCTCTCAGTCCAGTTCTGAAGCCTACACAAACATGGGGAAGACTTCAGATTTGACAGCTGTCCAAAAGGCAACCATCGACACATTGCACAAGGAGGGAAAGACACAAAAGGTTATTGCTGAAGAGGCTGGCTGTTCTCAGAGCTCTGTGTCCAAACACATTAATGGAGAGGCAAAGGGAAGGAAAAACTGTGGTCAGAAAAAGTGTACAAGCGATAGGGATCACCGCGCCCTGGTCAAGATTGTGAAAAAAAACCCATTCAAAAATGTGGGGGAGATTCAGAAGGAGTGGACAGCTGCTGGAGTCAGTGCTTCAAGATCCACCACCAAGAGACGCTTGAAAGACATGGGTTTCAACTGCCGCATACCTCGTGTCAAGCCACTGTTGACCAAGAAACAGCGCGCAAAGCGTCTCACCTGGGCTAAGGAAAAAAAGAGCTGGACTGCTGCTGAGTGGTCCAAAGCCATGTTTTCTGACGAAAGCAAATTTTGCATTTCCTTTGGAAATCGAGGTCCCAGAGTCTGGAGGAAGACAGGAGAGGCACAGGATCCACGTTGCCTGAAGTCTAGTGTAAAGTTTCCACCATCAGTGATGGTTTAGGGTGCCATGTCATCTTCTGGTGTCGGTCCACTCTGTTTCCTGAGATCCAGGGTCAACGCAGCCGTCTACCAGCAAGTTTTAGAGCACTTCATGCTTCCTGCTGCTGACCTGCTCTATGGAGATGGAGATTTCAAGTTCCAACAGGACTTGGCGCCTGCACACAGCGCAAAATCTACCCGTGCCTGGTTTACGGACCATGGTATTTCTGTTCTAAATTGGCCCGCCAACTCCCCTGACCTTAGCCCCATAGAAAATCTGTGGGGTATTGTGAAAATGAAGATGCAGAATGCCAGACCCAAAAACGCAGAAGAGTTGAAGGCCACACTATCAGAGCAACCTGGGCTCTCATAACACCTGAGCAGTGCCAGAAACTCATCGACTCCATGCCACGCCGCATTAACGCAGTAATTGAGGCAAAAGGAGCTCCAACCAAGTATTGAGTATTGTACATGCTCATATTTTTCATTTTCATACTTTTCAGTTGGCCAACATTTCTAAAAATCCCTTTTTTGTATTAGCCTTAAGTAATATTCTAATTTTGTGACACACGGAATTTTGGATTTTCATTTGTTGCCACTTCAAATCATCAAAATTAAATGAAATAAACATTTGAATGCCTCAGTCTGTGTGCAATGAATAAATATAATGTACAAGTTACACCTTTTGAATGCAATTACTGAAATAAATCAAGTTTTTCAAAATATTCTAATTTACTGGCTTTTACCTGTATACATATATATATATACATCCTGAAAATATGCAAACAAAACTGTGTTTGGATAATTGATACTTCAAACTTGCATAAATACATTTTAAGGAATATAACATAACTTGGCTTCTGAGAGCTTCAAAATGTAATGAATAAAATGCTAAAGTTGTTGATAAACAAGAAATTATTTTAATAATTAAATATGGTCATTTTAAATGAATTATTATGATAATTTAAAATTAATTATTTCAAATATGTTTATTTTAATGTATAATTCTATGGCTGGATGTAATAAGGAGTCAGAAAAAAAAATACAATTAATTTTGATGTTTTTAGCAAAATATAGTAAAAATGTATTTAGTTTTTTTTTTTTTTTTAATTAATAAATATATTAATTTTTAGGTAAGATAAACATAATAATACAATTTATCTCTAGTCTGGATGCTTTAGTTCTTGTCACCCTGTTGTCCTCACTCAGGTCGCATGGAGCTGGAGGGGGCGTGGCCTCCAGCTCCGGCTGAAAATCGGGAGATTTTCGGGAGAATATTTGTCCCGGGAGGTTTTCGGGAGAGGCGCTGAATTTCGGGAGTCTCCCGGAAAATTCGGGAGGGTTGGCAAGTATGCTTTATCTTTTCTTACTAGATATAATTATTTTACATTTTGACAGAAAAACTGAAGGCTGTCAAAAATAAATTAACTCTTAAAAACTACTGCATCAATCATGTATGCATGCAGACTTATCAGGAAGTAATTGCATTTGTGTCAAAATATTGGGGTCTTTTTTTAAACTAATTTAAATTACGCAAGCAAGTAAAAATTTGCGATTATTCATGATAAATATGATTAGAACATTTAGTCATTTGACAGCACTAAAAATACATGCAATTGCATATCTTTTCAACTTTAATATCTAATAATAATAATGCAACAAATATATATTCCAAATATTGTTTTGAATATACAAATATCTGCTTGACTTATGATTCCTGAATCATAAGGTTATTCGAGAAAGTGTACACTCAAAACATTTTAATCAAAAACCTGTTGCTCATTCGCCAGAATTTTAGCATTAAAAAAACAACTGTTACCGTTTTTCCATTTACAGTATTATGCAGTAAAAACATTGTAAATTCCATCCATCCATCCATCTTCTTCCGCTTATCCGAGGTCGGGTCGCGGGGGCAGCAGCCTAAGCAGGGAAGCCCAGACTTCCCTCTCCCCAGCCACTTCGTCCAGCTCCTCCCGGGGGATCCCGAGGCGTTCCCAGGACAGCCGGGAGACATAGTCTTCCCAACGTGTCCTGGGTCTTCCCCGCGGCCTCCTACCGGTCGGACGTGCCCTAAACACCTACCTAGGGAGGCGTTCGGGTGGCATCCTGACCAGATGCCCGAACCCCCTCATCTGGCTCCTCTCGATGTGGAGGAGCAGCGGCTTTACTTTGAGCTCCCCCCGGATGGCAGAGCTTCTCACCCTATCTCTAAGGGAGAGCCCCGCCACCCGGCGGAGGAAACTCATTTCGGCCGCTTGTACCCGTGATCTTGTCCTTTCGGTCATAACCCAAAGCTCATGACCATAGGTGAGGATGGGAACGTAGATCGACCGGTAAATTGAGAGCTTTGCCTTCCGGCTCAGCTCCTTCTTCACCACAACGGATCGATACAGCGTCCGCATTACTGAAGACGCCGCACCGATCCGCCTGTCGATCTCACGATCCACTCTTCCCTCACTCGTGAACAAGACTCCGAGGTACTTGAACTCCTCCACTTGGGGCAAGATCTCCTCCCCAACCCGGAGATGGCACTCCACCCTTTTCCGGGCCACATTGTAAATTGTACAGTAAAATTATGGCCACTGAACATCCAGTTTTAATAATAATATCATGAGGCCGAATCCTTTATATCCTTTATATTTGTATATTATTCCGTGTTACAAACGGCTTTCTGAGGGCAGCCATAACTGCAAATGAAAACCAGTTTGACATCCATGTGTTAAAGTGTCGGGATGCAGAGGCACCTACCAACTGAAGGGCGGGAAGCCACACAGCAGAATGTAAGTGATGACACCGGCAGCCCAAATGTCCACCTTGAGGCCATATCTGGTATGGCACAGAGAATACACTTAACCACAACATTAGGTACACTTGCATCCATTATTATCAGAAGATCGCTGCACTCCGTCATGTTAGTACTTGTTTTCAATATTTCGGTTACTTTACAACCATGTTATTTAAAATGCATTCATTTATTTGGGGCGGGCTGTCACAGCACGACCTGCCTATAAACACATGACAATGGGACTGTCTGAATGCAGATTGTTGTTACAACTCTGTCCAGCAGGTGATGGTACCCACTGTGACTGCTTCTTAACCATCACACACATGTTGTGCAGCCCTCTAGATAGCATTTTTGTTTCAAGCAGCTGGTGAGAGACTTTTGGAGACCGACATGAAAACATGTATCGCTCTTCTCACCTAAAAGCCCTCAGTTAACTCTGTCTTGTTTGTGACTTAAAAAAAAAAAAACAGACAAAAACAAGTAACAGAAGAAAGTTAATTTGTAGTTCTAAATCAGGGGTGTTCAAATAGCGGCCTGAAGGACATTTGGGGCCCGCAGCACCAGTTGTGTCATGTTGGGGAGGGGTGGATTTAAAAAATGTATGAAGAAAGAGCAAAAATAAGTATTGTAATGAGAAAAAATCTGGAATTTTTTTAATACAAAAATTGTGAAGTATGCAGGGGATATTTAATATATTTTTTACAACGCTACAAACAGACATTGACCATTAAACTTAGTGCCAGCTTTGTGTGATAAGTATCAAAATGTCAGCTTTTTTTCATTACATTACATCATTCAGCTCATTTTTACTGTTTTTTTCTGAGAATTTGCAGGCCAACAAAATCCATGCTGGTGTCCGTAAATGGCCCCTTAGCCACACTTTGGACCCTCCTGAAATAACTAATGGTACACTTTAACACCTATAACACAAAGCTGACACAATGTTTTGTCTTTAAATATATACCGTATTTTTCGGAGTATAAGTCGCACCTGCCGAAAATGCATAATAAAGAAGGAAAAAAAACATATATAAGTTGCACTGGAGCCCGGCCAGACTATGAAAAAAACTGCGACTTATAGTCCGAAAAATACGGTAGATGGATCTGTTTTCAGCATTTTTATTTTTTTTTACAAAATACCGTATTTTCCGTACTATAGGGCACACCGGATTATAATGAATGGTCTATTTTCGAGATTTTTTCATATATAAGGCGCACCGGATTATAGGGCGCAGTAAAGGAGTCATATTATTATTATTTGTTTCTAAATTGAAAACTTGTGGTCTACATAACATGTAATGGTGTTTTTTTGGTCAATACGATGCATAGATTATGTTTTACAGATCATCTTCGAGTCGCTTTCTAACAGTCACTTCCGGATGCGCTGTTTTTTGGGCGGTCTTATTTACGTGGCTCACCTCCGGCAGCGTCTTTTCCCCGTCATCTTTGTTGTAGCGGTGTAGTGTGCAAGGACGGGGGTGGAAGAAGTGTCAAAAGATGGAGCTAACTATTTTAATGACATTCAAAACAAATTTAAAAATGGCTCCCGCATACTTTGACTATTCGTTATGCGGCCCTTGGTGGAAAAAGTCTGGACACCCCTATTCTAAATATTTTTGTAATTAGTCACTTGTTTTGTCTCTCCCACGGCGTCCATTACAATTCCATGCCAATGCAATTAGGCATCATTATGTCACAACTAGGGATGTCCCGCTCCAGGTTTTTGCACTTCCGATCCGATACCGATATTGTTTTTGCACTTCCGATCCGATACCAATACTGACCGATACCGATACTGACCGATAATGGCCTATCCGAGCATGTATTAAAGTTTAAAGTTATTTAGCCTACTTAGTTGTCAGAATCATGTTGAAAAGGGTTTTAGTACTCTTGATAACAACTAGCCAGCTGAATTAGGGGAGTTTGAATAATACACAATGGTTGGTAACAAGAAACTGACCTGTTTATTCAAGGATAAACACAAAATAGACAAAATTATACATGACAAACAAAAATGGCATCATTGAAACTAGGGCTGGGCGATATGGCCTTTTTTTAATATTGCGATATTTTAAGGCCATATTGCGATACACGATATATATCTCGATATTTTGCCTTAGCCTTGAATGAACACTTGATGCATATAATCACAGCAGTATGATGATTCTATGTGTTTTGATTGATTGATTGAGACTTTTATTAGTAGGTTGCACAGTGAAGTACATATTCCGTACAATTGACCACTAAATGGTATCACCCAAATAAGTTTTTCAACTTGTTTAAGTCGGGGTCCACTTAAATTGATTCATGATACAGATACATACTATCAGATATATACTATCATCATAATACAGTCATCACACAAGATAATCACATTGAATTATTTACATTATTTATAATCCAGGGTGTGGAGGGGGGCGCCGGATGTAAGTGTCAAAAAGACAACTAAAAGAGTTTGATATGAGAATAAATCTAAAGTTAAAATATAAGGTAGAAATGCACCCATTTGCAGGAAATGTAGTCTTGATTTTCAACATTTTCTTTCAAGGCTTGCATGTCTACATTAAAACATTCTTCTTCATACTGCATTAATATATGCTACTTTTAAACTTTCATGCAGAGAGGGAAATCACAACTAAAAAAAATCACTATTTTTTTTCATACGGTGTTGATGTGGAAATGTTTGCCTCGGCGATGGTGTGGACGTGTGGCACCGAATGGAGATAAGCGTCTCGACAGACCTTACAATATTTGAACAATGATGACGAAAACTGTTTTCTCTGTCGTGTCCGTGTGTCGAAAATTGTTATGCGCTTATTTTTTTATTTGATTTTGTGCGTGGCATAGATTTGCCGTGCGCAGAGGACGTTTGAGCAGGCGCGCACCTTAGCGGCTGCGCTAGCATCACAGCTAACGTTAGCCATGCTGCTACCTCGCTCTCTGCTGGGAGAGGGCGTATACGTATATGACGTGTGTAAGAAGGTGCGCTCGCTGTCTGTAAGAGGGAGACACAGGAAAGAGTGAGAAGAGCCTGTCGTGTAATGCCAGCAGCTAAAAGCAACTGCGTTAGAATCCACAGACCTGTGGATGTGTTGAAGGTGTGCTGGAAAATGCGGAACGGAGCTTAGGGAACAGCAGAAAAGTGGAATGTATTATTTAAATCGGTGCGTTGGAAAACACGGACCGGAGTTTTTTTTTAAACTGGATCTGGATCGGCATTTTCCCATGCCTTGCCGATACGCATTTTTTTGCGAATATCGGCGGCTGATCCGATCCAAATATCGGATCGGGACATCCCTAGTCACAACCCACCATCACCACAAATAGATTGCAGTCCTGTGTCATCTTTATAAAAGGATGAGTTTAGGATCTAGGTCCTCTATTGGTTCTTATTCAGACACCTATGTTGTGCATTTTAGGTTCTGGATTAAATGTCTCATCTATTATGTATCAGAGTTAGACTCACCCTTTCTCGGCAATGATCTCAGGTGCTACGTAGGTCGGCGTGCCACACACAGTGTAGAGGTAACCATTGACAACGGTGGCCAGGCCAAAGTCCCCCAGCTTGAGAGATTTACTGCCGTCAGGGTGCTGGTAGACCTGTGAAGAAAAGAAGCAGCTTTGGGCCATCACTGTGGGCTCACTGGGTGCAGATGCATTTTTTTGTTTTTATTGAGATTGTTGTTCACCAGCAGGTTCTCGGGTTTGATGTCTCTGTGCACGATGTTGAGACTGTGCAGGTACTTGATGGCGCTCGCCAGATTGAACAGCATACAGCTGGCGTCCCTCTCCGTGTATTTGTTGGAGGAGGTGATGGCGTCAAAGAGGTCGCCACCCTTGAATGACATTTAGTAATGGGAAATGAGGTTGAGTTAGGGCTGCACGATTGTGGTAATCTAATTGGAATAATGGGGTTCCTTAAGTGTGTTAAATAAATGTTATCCATATATTGCAAGCCAAATCTTTGTTTTTGTTCTTTATTATAATAACATGTCATATTTTCTCATTTGATGATATTTTTAGCTCCTATTTATTAGAGGGTGGAATCTTTGGGCACCTCACAATTCGATTACGATTCAGGGGCTACGATTTGATTAGAAATCTTTTTTTGCATCTTTATTTTATTGTATGTAATTATTATATTGAATATTGTTAATATATTGTATGTTATTATATTCAATTATCAATAATACGCATAAAGGGCTTCTCCTTTGTTAGTGTGCGTAGAATAGATTCACATGGTGTATTTGACATAATTTCAAAGGCAATTATCTTGTAAACTACTGTGTCTAGCTCAGGGGTCGGCAACCTTTACCAGTCAAAGAGCCACTTTGACCAGTTTCACAAATTATAGAAAACAATGGGAGCCACAAAATATTTTTGAAATTTTATATGAAATAACACTGTATACGAAGTTTTTGTTTTGCTTTGTGCTATGTATAACCAGGGATCTCAGACACACTGCCCACACCTTTATGTGGAATTTGAAAGCTGGTGCGGCACGCAGGTTTTAATTGAATGGCGCTTGTCAGCGTCATGCGTGCCGTAATGGTTCAGCATATAGCATCCACTACAGTCAGCGTGCCTGATCAGCCATACGTTGTATGGGACTCCCGCTTTGCTCACGTAGGTGACAGCAAGGCATACTTGGTCAACAACCACACAGCTCACACTGACGGTGGCTATATGTGGGCTTTGTACCGAGGATGTCGTTGTGGCTTGTGCAGCCCTTTGAGACACTTGTGATTTAGGGCTATATAAATAAAGATTGATTGATTGATTGATTGATATAAAAAAAAAAAACTTTAACACTCTTACTAATAATGCGCCACACTGTGAACCCACACCAAACAAGAATGACAAACAAATTTCAGGAGAACATATGCACCGTAACACAACATAAACACAACAGGACAAATACCCAGAATCCCATGCAGCCCTAACTTCCGGGATACATTATACACACCCCCCCTTACCAAACCCCGCCCACCTCAACCGTCGCACGGGGGGGGGGGTTGATGTGTGAGGGAGCAGGGTTGGGGTAGGGGCGGGGTTTGGTGGTAGCAGGGGTGTATAATGTAGCCCGGAAGAGTCAGGGCTGCATGGGATTTTGGGTGTTTGTTCTGTTGTGTTTATGTTGTGTTAAGGTGCAGATGTTCTCCCGAAATGTGTTTGTCATTCTTGTTTGGTTTTGGTTCAAAGTGTGGCGCATTATTAGTAAGAGTGTTAAAGTTGTTTTATATGACCACCGTCAGTGTAACCTGTGTGGCTGTTGACCAAGTATGCCTTGCTGTCACGTACGTGTGCAAGCAGAAGATGTATATTGTATAACAAGTGTTGGGCTGGCACTCTGTTAATACAGACCCTTATTATAGCCAAGGGTGAAAATCGATGAATATTAATCCCGGGAGTTTTCTGCGAGAGGCACTGAAATCCGGAAGTCTCACGGGAAAATTGGGGGGTTCAGCAAGTAATCTGCTGAGCCGCATCAGAGTGATCAAAGAGTGATCAAAAAGTGATCAAAGCCGGCTCCGGAGCCGCATGCGAGTTGCCGACCCCTGGTCTAGCTCAATGAAATTGAACAGTTTAGGTATTGAACATACTGGTAAGTTTATTCTGAAACCGATTTCATAAGTGTTCAATATGTGCACTGCCTGTGAGATGGCACACATCCAGTCGGTGGTGAAGACTCTGCTCTGATGAACTCTGCTTGAGTTCATCAATTCTAGCAGGAGGGGGACAGAAAGAAAGTCTTGATCTGTTCCTATACATTCTGTGAAAATTTGAGGTTATTTGAACAAAAGTTGCTAAAATGATTGACCTGCAAAAATATTTTTTTGGGACACCCTGTATATATGGAAGACTAGATGCGTGACAACTGAGGGATAAAATAAATAAACGTCCCTACTTGATTACAATTTGATTAATTGCGCAGCCTTAGTTTCGAGAATTGTGTATCCTTTTTTTTGTTGACGAGTGACAAGAGTTTTAGAAAAAGAGAAACATACCTTAACCAACTCCATGACGAGATAAAGTTCATTGCCGGTGTCCACTTCTTCAATTAACAGTACAATGTTGGGATGCTTGACACGTCGGAGAATGGACACCTCGCTCTGGATCATGTGTTCCTGCGTGGTGTAGAAAATTCAAGGATGGATATCAATAACGAGAAAAGCACTCAAAGAAGCGCTAACTTTCTCTAGGCTCGATCTTCTGATAGTAAAAAAAAAAAGTCCTGAATCCAGACAACCATCCGGATCAGCCACAAAATGTAATAACTTGTTCCTTATCCCATTTCTGACAAAGGTAAATTAAAACTCATCCACTGTTTTTGTGGGGCTGCACACACACACAAGTGTAATTTTAATTTTGAGTTAGTTTGCAAAAAGACAAAACAACTGCCACGATTACATAAACTCCTGGCGGAGGTAATAATATTAATAACAGCAGAAAGTAGCACAGACGTTATGTGTTCTCACAGGCACCTTTCCTCTGCACTTCTCCTTGCTGATGATCTTGAGGGCATATTCTCTTCCAGTGGATCTCTCAACACACTCCCGCACCACAGCAAAGTTCCCGCTCCCCAAAGTGCGGCCCACTTTGTACCTCTCTGCTATGGCGACAGGAACGGGGGTCTCGTCCATGGGCTCAGCTATGTGAGGGGAAAATACACATTTTCATATTCAATGGCTAAACACCAAGTCCAGTGGTGTCAAACTCATTTTCATTGACATATAATATTTGAATTTGCCTATGCATTACCGGTAGATTTTTTTTTTTTAATGTAGGCTACACTGTAAACAATATCTATAGATTTTACAGTAAAAAACTGGCAGAATTTTACTGTAAAATATACAGTTTTTATAACATATTACGGTAAATGGAAAACGGTACCACTGTTTTTTTACGGAATAAAATAGCAGTTTAGTCGCCAGAATTTTACTAAAAAATTTACACTGTTTTTTTTTGTTTTTTTGTTTTTACAACATACTGTATTACTATCAGACTTAGCTTTGTCGTGGTTTAACTCCGGATGCAGTGCGTCTCCCATAATAATGTGACCTCAGACTATGTTAAGGTAACGTGCGGAGTTCCTCAGGGTTCGGTTCTTGGCCCTGCACTCTTTAGTATTTACATGCTGCCGCTAGGCGACATCATACGCAGATACGGTGTTAGCTTTCATTGTTATGCTGATGACACCCAACTCTACATGCCCCTAAAGCTGACCAACACGCCGGATTGTAGTCAGCTGGAGGCGTGTCTTAATGAAATTAAACAATGGATGTCCGCTAACTTCTTGCAACTCAACGCCAAGAAAACGGAAATGCTGATTATCGGTCCTGCTAAACACCGACATTTATTTAATAATACCACCTTAACATTTGACAACCAAACAATTACACAAGGCGAATCAGTAAAGAATCTGGGTATTATCTTCGACCCAACTCTCTCCTTTGAGTCACACATTAAGAGTGTTACTAAAACGGCCTTCTTTCATCTCCGTAATATCGCTAAAATTCGTTCTATTTTATCCACTAGCGACGCTGAGATCATTATTCATGTGTTCGTTACGTCTCGTCTCGACTACTGTAACGTATTATTTTCGGGTCTCCCTATGTCTAGCATTAAAAGATTACAATTGGTACAAAATGCGGCTGCTAGACTTTTGACAAGAACAAGAAAGTTTGATCATATTACGCCTATACTGGCTCACCTGCACTGGCTTCCTGTGCACTTAAGAAGTGACTTTAAGGTTTTACTACTTACGTATAAAATACTACACGGTCTAGCTCCGTCCTATCTTGTTGATTGTAATGTACCATATGTCCCGGCAAGAAATCTGCGTTCAAAGAACTCCGGCTTATTAGTGATTCCCAGAGCCCAAAAAAAGTCTGCGGGCTATAGAGCGTTTTCTATTCGGGCTCCAGTACTATGGAATGCCCTCCCGGTAACAATTAGAGATGTTACCTCAGTAGAAGCATTTAAGTCCCATCTTAAAACTCATTTGTATACTCTAGCCTTTAAATAGACCCCCCTTTTAGACCAGTTGATCTGCCGTTTCTTTTTTCTCCTCTGCTCCCCTCTTTCTTGTGGAGGGAGGGGGGGGGGGGGGGGGGGGGCACAGGTCCGGTGGCCATGGATGAAGTGCTGGCTGTCCAGAGTCGGGACCCGGGGTAGACCGCTCGCCTGTGCATCGGCTGGGAACATCTCTGCGCTGCTGACCCGTCTCCGCTCGGGATGGCGTCCTGCTGGCCCCACTATGGACTGGACTCTTACTATTATGTTGGATCCACTATGGACTGGACTCTCACAATATTATGTCAGACCCACTCGACATCCATTGCATTCGGTCTCCCCTGGGGGGGGGGGGTTACCCACATATGCGGTCCTCTCCAAGGTTTCTCATAGTCATTCACATCGACGTCCCACTGGGGTGAGTTTTTCCTTGCCCTTATGTGGGCTTTGTACCGAGGATGTCGTTGTGGCTTGTGCAGCCCTTTGAGACACTTGTGATTTAGGGCTATATAAATAAACATTGATTGATTGATTGATACTGTAAATGGAAAAACAGTACCACTGGTTTTTTTTTTTATTCTGGCAACTGAGCTTCCAGTCTTTTACCGTAAAAAAAAAGTGGCACTGTTTTTACATTTACAGTAATACACCGTAAGAACAACCATAGATTTTAAGGTTAAAAAAAACTGGTAGCTTTAAAAAAACAAAGGTAGTGTTTTGTCAATTTACAGTAATGTTGTAAAAAACAGTTAATTTTACACTAAAATGTATTGTAATTTTTACAGTGTACAATTCGATGGATAACTTGCTTTGAAGTCATAAATCAAGCAGATAATTTATCCATCCATTTTCTACTGCTTGTCCCTCTTGGGGTCAAGGGGTGGCTGGAGCCTATCAGCTGCATTCGGGTAGAAAGCGGGGTACAACCTGGACAAGTCGCCACCTCATCGCAGGGCCAACACAGATAGATTTTTATTTTATTTTAACCAAAAAATGCAGTTTTGAATAATATTAAAGTTTAAAATGTATTAAATTTCATGTAGTACATATATGTTTTCTGTCAAAATAGCAAGAACGAAGACATTAAATAAGATTACTTTATTGACGCATGCTATTTCCTGGCTTCTGCAGGCCATTTAAAATGATGTGGCAGGCCTTGAGTTTGACAGCAGTGACCTCACCTTCACTGCTGGGTCCGTCTCCTTCATCCATAGAGCTGCACACCTTGGTGGAGGCTAAAGAGAGGGACGAACTGCTGTGCTGAGAACCCTACAAAAAAGAAGAAGAAGACAATGGAAAAATTGTGATCTGGTGCTGTAATAAAATGGTGTGTCTGACCTGATGTCTCCTGAGGCTTGCAGGACTAGTCGGAGAGCGACAGGGGGATTTTCCAGACCGAGGGGTTGACAGCTGGCTTCCTGCTGTCCCGTTAACTATTGGGTAGGACAACAATTAAAAATAAAAATTCAGATGTAAATTGAAATTTCAACAACTTTTGCTTTCTCCACATCCTGCCTTTGACTCACCAGAGCCAGTAGATGAGGGAGACTTGCTCCTGCGGGACATTCCGCCACTTCTTGGAGAACAGCGGCCGTGCACAGACGGAAGTCGACCGTAGGATGAAGACTTGGCCACCCTGCAGTCTGTAAAGTAAAGAAACCAATAAGGATGCTGTGAGTTTACCTTTTAATGTTAATTACAGTTATATGTTCTGCATTAGTCTAGTAATGTGTATTTTCGATATTGCTGCCAAATCGGTACTTTTGTAACTACAATTGTGCTTAAACTGCGTCTGAAACGGTACTTGGAACTTGGTACTTAAATGGAAAACATACGCCTTAAATGGTAAACATGCGCCTTGTTTACTTTGACTGATTTTTGTGACACGCAAGTTCAACAAAATAAGTTTAACAATACAAAATAAAATCTGCAACTAATTTTAAAAATTATTGCAGCAAAAAACAAAACAGAAAATGTGGGAAAAAAACTTTTGTGCTTGTGATGTACTGTTGATGATCAGAATTCCAAGGTTCATGAATGCATCTTGTTTGTCGTGACTGTATTGGTTGCATTATGAGAGAGAGTTGTGCAGCTGCTGTGAGGAGTGCGGCAATAAAGTGTAAAAATAATGTCAGACTACAGAATGCCTCTGTCAGGTCGCTACATAAATTACATGATGTTACTTTTACACAATATCACAATCCCGATTTGCACTTGTTACAGGTGGCTGAGTCTGCATTCATTTAACACCGAAAAGAGGCATAATGATAATAATAATAATAATAATCTGGATGCAAGGTTAAGCAAACCTTGTTTTTGGTCTTGGGCTGCAACTAACGATTATTTTGATTAGTCAACGATTATCTTAACGATTCGTCGGTTAATCGGATAATAAAGCGTACACATATTTAATGTCTGTAATTTTTCCATCAACTTCTAAATGCAGCTTAAGTTATTCTAAGCAAGTGCTTACGAACAACAAAAATGACTCATTCATAAATATGTATTTTTACTGTAACTGTGCTGCTCATTCAGCTATTACAAACATTTTAATGTTGTCCATTTAAAATAAAGGAATGGCAAAAAACAATTAACCTTGTTTATATATTTGCAAAACAGTTAAAACAAATATATATATACATATATTTAATATATATATTTTTGTTGTTGTTGTTTTTTTAAATCTTTTTATGGCTGTTAAGTAGAGGAGACACGGACATTAGCGTGGATCTACAGTACGTTAGTTTTATTTATCCTGGATGCAACTGCGCCACAGCGTACACATCAGTTCCGGTCCTTTAACAACCGCCTTTTTTTTTTTAGGAATTAAAGTATATATATATATATATATATATTATAAAGCCTATTATTTGCACACTATTGGCTATTGATGCACTGGAATTCGGCCGCCGAAAAATACTTTGATCACCAAAACAGCGATGCCGAAACCAGATGTTGTGATGTCGTAAGCAATACATACGCGACTGTCTGTAGTGAACGCAGCATGTATCCAAGATATACTCGCAGACAGCAATCTACATAATGTGCAATGTGCAAATATGGAGAAGACAGTAAGAAGACAAGGAAAGAAAATGCAGTTGGAGCAGCAGTGTGAAGCAGATGGGATGTCAGGCTCGCTGTTCGTCGCATGCATTGAGTGACAGACGTAAAGAGTCTCCAAACACAAATACAGTCTTCAATAACACCAGAAAAAGATGCTAAATTTGTTGCCAGTTGTTTTCCATCCATCCATCCCATCCATTTTCTACCGCTTATTCCCTTTTGGGGTCGCGGGGGGCGCTGGAGCCTATCTCAGCTACAATCGGGCGAAAGGCGGGGTACACCCTGGGCAAGTCGCCACCTCATCGCAGGGCCAACACAGATAGACAGACAACATTCACACTCACATTCACACACTAGGGCCAATTTAGTGTTGCCAATCAACCTATCCCCAGGTGCATGTCTTTGGAGGTGGGAGGAAGCCGGAGTACCCGGAGGGAACCCACGCAATCACGGGGAGAACATGCAAACTCCACACAGAAAGATCCGGAGCCTGGGATTGAACCCCAGACTACTCAGCAACTTCGTATTGTGAGGCAGACGCACTAACCCCTTTTTCACCGTGCTGCCCTTTTTTTATTTTTATTTTATTTTTATTTTTTTTCCACATTCACCCACACACACATTCACACACTGATGGCGGGAGCTGCCATGCAAGGCGCTAACCACGACCCATCAGGAGCAAGGGTGAAGTGTCTTGCTCAAGGACACAACGGACGTTACAAGGTTGGTAGAAGGTGGGGATCGAACCGGGAACCCTCAGGTTGCTGGCACGGCCACTCCCCCAACTTCGCCACGCCGTCGCCAGTTGTTTTCATTAAAGAAAAATCACTAAAAGAATTGGAGAAGTCTCTAAAAACTTGAAAAATGATCCAAGTAAATTGTACAATAAGCAGCAGCAATTAAAAAATAGAGCAAATCAATATAAACAAAAAAAAAGTTGATATTAATTGGTAATACCACAGATTCATTTTTAAAAATATGCATAAATTTTTTAAAGAAAATATATGCATCATTGCAGATTAGGCAAATTATACAATGACATCATGTTGACCACGCCCCCGCCGCCACAGGTATGTTGGCAATATGGGGGAAACCCTGCTTGCTGCATGTTAATGTCATGTTTCATTTAACAGTAGAGTATAATAATAATAATAACAATACAGTCCTACCTTGTCACGTGATCCAATCCAATCCACTTTATTTATATAGCACATTTAAACAACAAAATGTTTCCAAAGTGCTGCACAACAATATTAAAAACAATATTCAAATATTATCCTTAGCTCCACCAATGACTGAATAAAAACAAAAAATAAATACATATAAAAACAATATAAAATAAATATGATTGCTTCAAAACAGACAACAATTAAGCATATTTTACATATAACTAGCCTAAATAAAGTGGTAAATTGAGTCATATTTATGTCTTGTACTGTATGTCAGTGCAATATTTGTCTTATTTTTAATTATGTTGTGGCGATTGATAAAGATTAACATCAAGCAGGACTTCCGTTTCTGGGTTAAAGGTGAACACTACTAACAACACGGCGGTAAATCTTGGCGCTACTGTATCTTTACCGCTACAATCAAATTGAACAACTTTTTGATGCACTACATCTTCAACTCTCATCAATGACACATCTCCATTGGTGAGTACTGTCAAAAGACGAGATGTAGCAGTATCGGCGCGCCACTTAATACAAGACTGTTATCAGCCATCATCAGCTGTACGGGCAATGCTAAGTGGATGTGAACTCTAGTGATTCAAGGATACATTTAATCTTTGACACCAATGGCAGCTCCACATAACATTGGTGAGCCTTGTGAGCCATGTGGACTGACAACACGGAATGTTAACAACATGGCTAATGATCGTAGCTGCAACTGTCAAGTTGACAAAGTTTTTGGCGCGTACACGGCCAGTTCTAACTAAGAGGAATTACCCAGGATAGGATGAAATATTTTCATGTACTGGCCGTGTCTTAGTGACTGGGCGACAGCCATAGCAATGACACTCGGAGGACCCGTTGTAATCTACAGAAGAACACACTCAAGGTTACTATATTAGGTCAAATTAGTGTTCAAGTGACAATTTGTGTTTTAGTTCATGTTTAGAGGGCTCTAATTTTGTTAAAAAAATATCTAGATGCTCATAAACAGTTATTTTGCTCTAACAATGAAAATATCCGATTTTATTTATAACAATCCTACTTCTCGAAAATGTGTTTACCACGGTTAAGCCTGGAACCAATTTGCCACGATAAACGAGCATTTACCGTGATATCAATCTACAAAGACAACACTTACCACTCTCATCCAAACTGAAGTCGTCTTGGTATCGATACTTCTCGGGCCCACAAGCAAAGAATATGTCGTCCTCCCCAAAAAAGTCCTGAAGGCATGTTACCTGCAAGGAATAACGTCTGTATCAACATAAATATCACTTTTTTTAATGGAAAATAAACTAATGTCTTAGTGGATGCAGCTTATTTTCTCATTAAAAGGAAGCTAAAGCCAGCTCATAAATAAATAACACTGATGGAGTCCTGACCTTCTCCTTAAAAGCGGTTATTGATACTCTTAACTACTGTTCCTTTGTTTGCTCTCACAGGGAGAGCACCCCTGCCATCATAACCAAAGCAGTTAGTGCTTATGGATTTGATTTGGCGACTTCAAAAAGTCTCCGTAAACTGAAGATTTAATACATGTATTGTGTAAGTGGGTGGCAAAACAAGCGTTCCGAATGGCAAGATATCAAGAGAGCAGATGATGACAGGGAAAACAAAACCTACTAGAAGCGTTCAGAGCATTATAATACATTATTCATAATTTAAGTGTCAATATTAGGAGGTTCTTTGCAAGGATACACAATGTAAGTGAAGGCCACACCAGAAACCCAACATAATGTCCTTAAAATCAATCCTTTTTATCTAATGGCTCAAATATAAATTTATAGAAGTGGGAATTTTTGGGCCCTTCATGATTCAATTTGATTCAGAATCGATTCTCGATTCAACATGATTCTCGTAATATATTATTTGGTACCGGTATATAAATAAAAAAATAAAAACTTTTCCAAACAGGTTACAGTTTACAAAACACCGTCTTGGATGCTGACATGCGACTTACATGCGCAATGTTGGTGTAAAAAAACCCGCCTTTTTAAAGTCTATTTTTAAAGTCTATTTTTAAAATGTATTTACAAAATCTCAAAATGTTATTACATTTAATAAAAAAAGATAGGGCAACTCCAACTCCTATCCAATCCATTTTTACAATACTTATAAAGAATAATAAGTACTAACAATAGAAATTTACAAAGCAATTGAGAAGACTTGCCAATTCTATTAACAATTTTATTAAAAGTTCAACACTAAAAAAAAGGAACATAAATGATTAAAAGCAACAGTATCAATAATAATAATAATAATAATAATATTATTATTAATATCAAAAACACTTGATTGTTTTTAGTCAAAAAGATTGATTCTTAAAAAAAAAATTTAACCGCAAAAAAAAAAGGATATATATTTTAAATTGATTCTGGAACATTAGGAGGTTAGGATTTTTTTTAGCACCCCTAATCATTTCTATTGTCTGAATCTTACATAAAATAAGCAAATGAGCAAAAGGGAGTGGCTTTATTAAATCTCAACCAAAAAGGTCTGCCAGACAATGTATATATTGGTTTAATGTGGGCTTTTGCACACCAGACACGCCCACCGACTCAGATGGACCCCTGCCCCCCACTGGTGTGCTGTCTGGCTCCCATAGGGAGGGGAGCGTTGCCAAGGAGACCAGAAAAAAAAAGAGAAGAAAACAGGGAGTGCTGACCAGTGAAAACCAAACAAGCGTGAATCATAATAAGGCATCCTCACAACAGACGTGCAAATGCTCAGTGTATGTAGGCCAGTTGTGATGGTGCTGCTTTTTATTGATCACTTGTGCCTGCTGGCTCCATCAGGCCTGCCCCCACCCTATCCCAGCATCACGTGCAATTATCGACTGGCTCACTTTTAAATCATTTGAACCAAATGACTTATCTGGTGTCAAAGAAGGTCATCATTATGAGGCGTGTGACGCACGAGAGAGCCAATGGACAGGTGGCGCTCTACGCGGTGTTGAAACGTTTGTTTGAAGTGAGAGACTGAGCGCGGCGGTCGGCCGGTCAGCACGCCAGAGAAACCGGACTCATTTTCACAGTAAATTCCTAAAAAGATCTAAGTGTTTTATACCGGAGTCTACACTCTTGAGAAATACTTTGGTGTCATCAAGATGATCCAGGCAAAAATAAAAGTGCTGCATTTTAGAATTCCCTAGATCCTGTTTAGTTATCTGAATACAAGCACAGTCACATGTTCAGCCCTGCTAATTGCACTTCTTATCTAGCCCCTTCTATATTTAGCCCTCGGGTAGCACCAACTACGAAAAGCTATTTTCGAAAACTTTCATCTTTATAAAAGACATTTACATTTTCTGATGCAATATCGCAATTAATATGAAGATGATGCCTAAGTTGTGGCTTTAAAATAAAACTATTTCTGGGCTCCTGGGTGAGGATGACAGGGAACATCTCCTGTGTTCAACAGCCAAGTCACAGCGAGCAAACGCATCTCCTTCTTCCTCATTTAGTAACAGTCACTGAGTTCACAATTGGGATAAGGAAATAATAGCACAAAGTATCTCCTCTACAGCAGGGGTGTCAAACTTTTACTGAGGGACGCACACTGAAAAATCAAAGCACCGTTACAAAACATCAGGGTTTTTTCCATCTATAGGGCTCCACTTAAGTTTGGTCCCGGATACCCAGAAGGGTCTCAGTCTCGTGTGAACAAATACGTCATATATAATATTTTTATGGTTAAATCTCTAGATCAACTTCAGTGCTATAAATCGATATAAAGTTGTATTTTTTTTAAAAATAAAACCCTGTTTGTTATGGCAAAAACACAACATTTACAATATATCCACCCTCCAATTAAAGTGGAATATTTGATGTGAAGTAATTTGAGCCTTTAATAGGTCAATAGTTCTTAACAACAATTTGATTCATTATTATTGTTTGAGCAATAACAGTTAAAAAAATCCCACCTAAATTCTTAGATATCCAAAAGGGTACTGCCCAACTCATAAAAATGTTAAAACTGAGTCATACATTATTTTTCTTTTTTTACTTTCAACACTTAAATCTCCAGATCAACTTCAGATCTATCAGTCAATTATAGGTTTTTATTAATTTATTTTTTTTGGTTTGTTTGTTTTATGCCCTTTTTGTCATAAAAAAAAACTTAATTTTTATGGCAACGACTCAAAACATGTAATATTTTCTCTTAAAAATATTTTAAATTGGAATATTTGATGTTAAGTAATCGGAGTCTTCAATAGGACAATAATTCATAACAACATTGATTTTGATTCATTATTTTTTTGAGCAATGACAGATTTAAAGAAAAGAACAGCCTGCATGGCAGCTTTGTGTTTATGCTCTTTTACTCCACTTTTCTGTGTTTTTTTTGTAATAGTATTTTTTAGAACTGTTAAGAAAAATAGCTGTGGGCCGCAGTTTGGACACTCCTGCTCAACAGGGAGTGGAATTCATTTGAGAGGAGATGCTACTGTTTTGTATGCACTCTAATACAGTGGTCCCCAACCACCGGGCCGCGGCCCAGTACCAGTCCGTGGACCGATTGGTACCGGGCCGCACAAGAAATTTAAAAAAATAAAATGTTTTTTTTTTGTTTTTGTTTTTTTAAATCAACATAAAAAACACAATATATACATTATATATCAATATAGATCAATACAGTCTGCAGGGATACACTCCGTAAGCACACATGATTGTATTTCTTTATGACAAAAAAATAAATACATACATTTAAAAAAAACATACCGGTCCGCAGCTACAAAAAGGTTGGGGACCACTGCTCTAATAGACCGATATTGTCTTTGTGTGTATGTATGACTTAATCAGAGTGCAGAAATATGCTGATAAAGATAAGTTAGGGTGCCATAAAAATGTTGGTTATGTAATGCTTGACTCGCATTACTTTTGCATTATTTCACAATAGAGGAGTGAGCAAGTATGCGTCCTCGGGTGCAGAAAAAAACGTTGACATTAACATAGAGACGTGTGCATAATACAATTACAGAGCGGCGGGGCAAAGCCGCATCCATTACATGTGGGGTGCGAGATGCCACAAGCCACCTCAGGACAACTCGGTCATGCAAATGTTTACATTTTAACAGCTGGCTCCCAGCATGCCATTGTAGTCTTGCCTGCACGGGTCAGTTTGCCCATCTTCTACCCACTAAAGAGCACCCAATTAATTGCCTCATAGTTAAAACTGTACTTTCTAACCTCCAATACAAGCACTGTGACACACAGAGTAAAGGTTTGTCAGTACACAGCGAGTATGTAGTGGCAAGCAAAGGGGATTCATTATTATATTAAGGGTGCAGCAGAATGCTAACATTGCAACAACTCAAATAGCCAGGGGATCTAAGCAATAATCTCACTGAAAGCTGATTTTTATTTGCTCTAGTCTCATGCAAGGCGCCAGCTGTTCCTTCTACACAAAATTGCAGAAATGGGTCCCGTGTTGGGATGGTGGGATTAGAACTTGGCCATGTGCTCCATCTTGCTACCGCCGCATCCCACAGCCCTTTCACACACACTACTACACTTACAGCGCTGATATCACCGGCCACTGCACCGCTCTGCAGCAGTTCCTTAGCAACCGGCTCAGGAAACCATGTCACCATGGAAACCATGAACACCATCAGAGACGAAGGGAAGAGGTTTTTTTTTATATTTTGTAATAATGTCCTGAGCACAGTCACGAGTTTGTGGACATGCTGCGTTAAAGAACTCAGTGGGATGTAATTGCGTTGTTCATTAGTGAATGAGTTAAATAAAATGTCATATGACAATACTGTCAAGTAATATAAAGTAATATAAATTACAGAAGTTGTTTCGGTACAGAGGAAAAGAAGAACATGACAGTAAAGTCACTAAATGAAATTGATCACCAGGCGTTTTAGCGGATACATCCATCTAACTTCCGCACTGGCAGGAAGTACCGGTACATTAAACCGAGCCCTGGAAATCTAATTTACCATCCCCAGTGGATGTATGTTTAAGAAAACAAGTCTCTGAACTGGTTCAAAGGCCTGTGAAAGTGAACTCTTAATCAAAACACAAGAAATAAGATTTATCACACAATTTGTGAATATATAAGTGCAAACAAGTTTTTTGTGTGTCATTTATTAATTTATGTATGGTATTTTATTCTGGCTTGTCCCAAACTTTATCAGATGGTGATTTTATATTCTATCCTCTTTATGGGGAACTTTGAATACATTTTACAATTTATAATCAAACCAAGTGTTTGTATTGCTTGTTATGTGGTACTGTTAGTCTTTGCATTGCACGCATGAGATTTACTGTATGTTTGATGGATGTCCTGATTTTGCTGGCTGCAAAACAAGTTCACTAGGAGTGGGAATCTTTGGGCACCTAAACTATTCAATCTGATTTTGATTCCTGGGGTAACGATTTGATTCAGAATCGGTTCTTTATTCAAACTGATTTTCGCAATGTATTATTTGGTATAATAATTATGAAAAAGGGTTTAAGAACAGATTACAGGTCAGAAAACTTCTGGTTACATGGAGATAGCCTAAAAACGTGTGTGTGTGTGTGTGTGTATATATATATATATATATATATATATATATATATATATATATATATATATATATATATTGTTTTGCAGGTTTCCCTCAGGGGATTTTATACATATATATAAAATCCTGCGAAACAGGCTTGTAGGGATGATATAGCCTCTTGTGTTTTTTCCTGACCTAACGTGTATGTATATATATATATATATATATATATATATATATATATATATTTATATATATATAGTCGAGGTTTCTGTGGTTTGTCCGTTATACAGTCCTCAATACCGGGGTAGAGTGGAATATACGTTAGGTCAGGAAAAAACACAAGAGGCTATATCATCCCTACAAGCCTGTTTCGCAGGATTTTATATATATGTATAAAATCCCCTGAGGGAAACCTGCAAAACAATATATATATATATATATATATATATATATATATATATATATATATATATATATATATATATATATATATATTATATATAAACCTGCAAAACAATATATATATATTTGCAGGTTTCCCTCAGGGGATTTTATACATATATATAAAATCCTGCGAAACAGGCTTGTAAAACAATATATATATATATATATATATATATATATATATATATATATATATATATATATATATGCCAAATTTTCAAAGAGAACGGCCTACGGATCACGATTGAAGCCAACAAGCAAACCGTCAACTTCCTTGACGTCACTTTCAACCTGAGAAATAACAGCTACCAACCATTCACGAAACCCAACACAACAACACTCCAATATGTGCACCATGACAGCAACCACCCACCCACCACCACGAAAAGAATACCTACCGGAATTAATAAAAGGCTATCGATGCTGTCATCTAGCAAAGCTGAATTTGACCAAGCAACCCCCCCGTACCAAAAAGCCCTTGATGAAAGCGGATACAATTTCACCCTCACCTATGAACCCACGCCAGGAAACCAGCCAAAAAAGAACAGAAAACGAAACGACATCATCTGGTACAACCCCCCATACAGCAAAAACGTCTCAACTAACATTGGACACAAATTCCTCAATCTGATTGACAAACACTTTCCCAAAGACAACACCCTAAGAAAAGTATTCAACAAGAACAACATTAAATTGAGCTACAGCTGCATGAACAATATACGACAAATCATCTCAAACCACAACAAAACAATTGCAAATGAGCCGTCGGCCCCCGGACAGAGCGACTCCAAAACCAACAAAGGCTGTAACTGTCGAAAGAAACCTGATTGCCCTCTCAACGGGGGGTGCTTACAAACATCAGTTGTCTACCAATCTAAGGTAATACGCAAGGACATTAACACATCCGACACATATGTAGGATTAACCGAGGGAGAATTCAAAACCAGATGGAACAATCACAAGGCTTCTTTCAGGAACCAAAACCTGCGGAATACTACAGAACTCAGCAAACACATTTGGGACCTCAAAGACAATAATGTTGAATATTCAATAACATGGCAAATTCTTGCATCCAGCACACCTTACAATAGTGGTAATAAAAGATGCAACCTATGCTTGAAAGAGAAACTGTTTATTATTTACCGTCCAGACCTGTCATCCCTCAACAAGCGCAGCGAAATTGTAACAGCATGCCGCCACAGACGGAAACACCTCCTAGCCAATCACCACGCCCCTACGCCAGCCTGTACCCACCCACTCTGTGCCCTATATAAACCATGGTATGTGAATGCTCCCATTAAAATCTCCTGATGATTGAGGGTACCCCCCCTCATGAAACAGGCCTGTAGAGATGAAATAGTCTTGTGATTTTTTTTCCCACACATACATATATTGCGCTCTACTACGGTATCGAGCACTATTTTTTGGATAACCTTATTAAGACATATATATATATATATATACATATATATATATTGTTTTGCAGGTTTCTCTCAGGGGATTTTATACATATATATAAAATCCTGCGAAACAGGCTTGTAGGGATGATATAGCCTCTTGTGTTTTTTCCTGACCTAACGTATATTCCACTCTACCCCGGTATTGAGGACTGTATAACGGACAAACCACAGAAACCTCGACTATATATATATATATATATATATATATATATATAAAAACTATTTTTTGTGCAGCCCTAAAGTTTATATTTGGGTAATAATAAAATAACCTAACTTAACAAACAAGTAATGACCTGGCTAATTATGCTGCCAAACAAGAAAAAGAGGCTTGCATGGTACCTACCATCTTGCCATCAACAGTGAACAGCCTTTTCACGGTGCCGCTGTCCAACTTAATGGCGTCCGTGATGTCGGTCATGACCTGCTCGAACGAATGCGCCGTCTTCTTGTTGAGTAAGACGCGCACGGCCTTGCGAGGCTTCACTCCGCTGCGAACTATGGTGACCAGTTTGGGCTTGATGAAGTCTTTGCTTTCCCGAGTCTCCGGAGATCCGGCTCTGGCGCTGCCAAGAGAAGGAGGGTCGCGGGAAGACGCGGCTGTCTTCGCTGCTGCGGACCAGTTGGGGTTGACGTTTTTGGTGTATTCCACCGTCTTGTAGGGCTCGAAGGAGGCACACACGTAGCTTTCTCCTACAGAAGATGCAACAAGACATTTATTTGGCTTTACGTGAACTTGCATTAGTGTGCACCTGTTCAGGAACACAGCCCACCTTCCACCAGTTGGTCCATGCTCATAATCCTTGTCGTCCCATCAATGGAGTATATGGTCCGAACCCCTTGGGGTAGGTTGACGTTATCAGACAGCGCTCGCGTGAGGTCGGCCAGGAGTGCGTCGATGGACCGGAATCTCTCCTGAGAAATGGCGTACACAACCCCTTGGAAGTAGCGATCCCCGTTGCGGTAGAAGCGAACCTTTTTGGCTTTCTTCTCCGACGTCAGCGCTTGTAATGTCTTGGTTCTGTACAAGCTGCAGTGGGCGCTGTGAGTGGGACTGGGGAGCCCGTTGCCTCTGGAACCCCTGCGGGCGTACCTCTGTGTTTTGTCCCGCCTGTCAAAGTGCTCCAGCTCCATGCTTTGTGATGCTTTTACACCCTGTAAGATAGAGAGAGATGCTGGTAACGCTAATAAGTGAAGTGTAGGCACTTTCCTTATGGAGCAGGTCCAGAAGCGCACTCCTGATACATAAAAGAAAAACAACTAGAGCTCAGGTAGGCCTGGGCACTATGTCTAAAAAATTGTATCACGATATACAGTGGGTACGGAAAGTGTTCAGACCACTTTAAATGTTTCACTCTTTGTTTCACTGCAGCCATTTGCTTAAATCAAAAATGTTTATTTTATTTCTCGTTAATGTACACTCAGCACCCCACCTAGACAGAAAAAAAAAAAAAAAGTATAATTTTTTGCAAGTTTAATAAAATAAAAATCACACGTACATAAGTATTCACAGCCTTTGCTCAATACTTTGTTGATGCACCTTTGGCAGCAATTACAGCCTCAAGGCTTTTGAATACGATGCTACAAGCTTGGCACACCTATCTTTGGCCAGTCTTCCCCATTCCTCTTTGCAGCACCTCCCAGCCCCAGGCTCCATTAGGTTGGATGGGAAGCGTTGGTTTGTATCGAGGATGTCTCTGTACATTACTGCAATTATCTTTCCCTCTATCCTGACTAGTCTCACGGTTCCTGCCGCTGAAAACCATCCCCTTGCCACCAGCATGCCTCACTGTAGGGATGTTATTGGCCTGGTGATGAGTGGTGCCTGGTTTCCTCCAAACATGATGCCTGGCATTCACGCTAAAGACTTCAATCTTGTCTCATCAGACCAGAGAATTTTGTTTCTCATGGTCTGAGAGACTTTCAGGTGCATTTTGGCAAAGTTTTTACAAAAAATGGCTTCCGTTTGGCCACTCTACCATACAGGCCTGATTGGTGGATTGATGCAGAGATAGTTGTCTTCTGGAAGGTTCTCCTTTCTCCACAGAGGAATGCTGTAGCTCCGACAAGAGTGACCATCGGATTCTTGGTCAGCTACCTGACTAGACTAAGATGAATGCAGCAATTTACAGAGACATCCTGTACGAAAATTAACACTTCTCATCCAACCTGATGGCGCTTGAGAGGTGCCGCAAAGAGGAATGGTTGAAACTGCCTTGTGCCAAGCTTATGGCATTAAATTCAAAAAGACTCGAGGCTGTAACTGCTGCCAAAGGTGCATCAACAAATTATTGCGCAAGGGGTCGGAATATTTTTTTTTTTTTTTAATACATTTCCAAAAAATTCTACATTTCTGTTGTTTTCTGTCAAGATGGAGTGCTAATGAGACATAAAATGAACTTTTTTGATTTAAACAAATGGCTGCAATAAAAAATATTGAAACATTTAAAGGGGTTTGAATACTTTCCGTACACGCTGAAGGTGTTTTACATCGGTCAATATCAATAGCTATCGATATTTTTTATGACCTACTGAAAATAAGAACCAGTCTAGGAAGAAAAAAAAACAGTAAATGTGAACATTTTCATTTAACCTTCCATTGATTATATCCCCTCAGCTATCAAGGCAGAGAGGAAAGAAAATGTCAACACAAACCTGGAAAACAATCAATGTCAACAACATTTTAAAAAAATCACATTGAACACTTAACCATAACAACTTAAAATTAAGGTGCAAAAATAAGGAATATGTAAGAATTCTTTAATATAGTGCACTGAAATAGTGAGAGATAGAGAAACCTGAGAAGAACTATTTTCTGCAGGTTTAGTGCCGGCTCAAAGGTGAACGTGGCTAAGGTGGTGTGGTCTTTGGTCTGACCACACACAAAAAAACTGCCATACTGTTGACATGAAGAATCATCCGCGGGACAACAAGATGGCGCAACAAAACATGATAGTTAATACTGTTACCTGATTGGCAGTTCACGTGTGACTCCCACTGATCAGTAATCACTTCCTGCCTTTGTTCGTGCAACCAACATTGCTTCACAACTTCCGGTTTCTTCCGACGAAGAAAAGAAAATATATCAAACTTTTTATCGAATACAGGTTTTACTGTTATAAATTACGTGTCTATCGCGATATATGTTGATATCGTTTTATCGCCCAGCCCTAAGCTCACGAATGGAAGTACTTTGGCGACAAAAAAAAGGAAAACTCCCCTCTGCAGAGGAAACCTTAAACAGAATTGACACATCTCAATTTGGAACTTAACTAAAGTGATCGGGAAAATGTTCCAGAAGTAACACAATAAGTTGTCGGTAGAACAATAATGTGCAACATCCAGACACTTATGCTCATGTTAACTGCTAGCTTGAGCTTGTTTGTTTGTACAGTGCTACCTAGGGATGTCGGCCGCCGATATTTGCAAAAAAATGCGTATCGGCAAGGCATGGGAAAATGCCGATCCAGATTCAGTTTAAAAAAATAAACTCCGGTCCGTGTTTTCCAACGCACCAATTTAAATAATACATTTCACTTTTCTGCTGCTCCCTAATTTCCGTTCCGCATTTTCCAGCACACCTTCAACACATCCACAGGTCTGTGGATTCTCACGCAGTTGCTTTTCGCTGCGGACATTACACGACAGGCTCTTCTCACTCTTTCCTGTGTCTCCCTCTCACAGACAGCAAGCGCACCTTCTTACACACGTCACATACTGTCACGTCATACGTCACATACGTATACGTCCTCCCCGAGCAGAGAGGTAGCAGCATGGCTAACGTTAGCTGTGATGCTAGCGCAGCCGCTAAGGTGCGCGCCTGTGCAATTGCGCTCTGCGCACGGCAAATCTATGCCACGCACAAAATCAAATAAAAAAATAAGTGCATAACAATTTTGGACACACGGACACGACAGCGAAAACAGTTTCCGTCATCATTGTTCAAATATTGTAACGTCTGTCGAGACGCGTATCTCCATTCGGTGCCACACGCCCACACTATGAAAATGCCGAGGCAAACATTTCCAGATCAACACCGTATGAAAAAAATAGTGATTTTTTTAGTTGTGATTTCGTTCTCTGCATGAAAGTTTAAAAGTAGCATATATTAATGCAGTATGAAGAAGAATGTTTTAATGTAGACACATAGAATCATTATACTGCTGTGATTATATGCATCAAGTGTTCATTCAAGGCTAAGGCAAAATATCGAGATATATATTGTGTATCGCAATATGGCCTTAAAATATCGCAATATTAAAAAGCCATATCGCCCAGCCCTAGCTCAATGATGCCATTTCTGTTTGTCATGTATAATTTTGTCTATTTTGTGTTTATCCTTGAATAAACAGGTCAGTTTCTTGTTACCAACCATTGTGTATTATTCAAAACTCCCCTAATTCAGCTGGCTAGTTGTTATCAAGAGTACTAAAACCCTTTTCAACATGATTCTGACAACTAAGTAGGCTAAATAACTTTAAACTTTAATACATGCTCGGATAGGCCAGTATCGGTATCGGTCAGTATCGGTATCGGATCGGAAGTGCAAAAACAATATCGTTATCGGATCGGAAGTGCAAGAACCTGGATCGGGACATCCCTAGTGCTACCTCAACTTATAAAAGTGCCCTGACTAAAAAATGGTTTGAGATAAGAACTGTCGCTCGATAAATGTTATGTTACAAGCATCCCCGCCATTAGTTGTGGTAGAAAAGGCCGAGTGAACTCCATAGGATCCGCCTAAAACATCTGGTCTTACTCGCTAGCATTAGCTTGCAGCTAGAGATTGTGCGTACCTTTATTTTTTCAACCGAGGTACAGTAAGGAAAAAAGTATAAGACCGTGCTAAAAAGAAAAAGTGGATGATATGCATTGGATAAAAGAAAGAAACATGACTGAGCCTGTCGCCAACTTGGCGAAGCAATTCGAGTGTAGCACTACTCGTCTACACCATACTGAAGCAGAATTAGTCCAACGCCAGCCAGAAATCTTAAAATATTATCTAAAACGCCAGACATTTATTCATGAAAATATGTAGAAGCTGGTCAAGGTGTGTTTGACGGAGCCGAACCTGGAAGGAGATACTCTAGAACAGTGGTTCTTAACCTGGGTTCGATCGAACCCTAGGGGTTCGGTGAGTCGTGCTCAGGGGTTCGGCGGAGGTCAAGACACACCCGACTCATCGTGTGAATAAAAACTTCTCCCTATCGGCGTATTACGGATACGGCAACAGCAGAAGTCACACTGATTTGCAGGTGTGTAATTTGTTGTGAGTTTATGCACTGTTTTGGTTTTTTTCTTTGAACAAGGTGATGTTCATGCACGGTTCATTTTGTGCACCAGTAAAAAAACATGGTAACACTTTAGTATGGGGAACATATTCACCATTAATTAGTTGCTTATTAAAATGCAAATTAGTAACATATTGGCTCTTAACTCGGCATGGCCTTATTATAACCCTAGCCCTAACCCAGGGGTTGGCAACCTTTACCACTCAAAGAGCCATTTTGACCCGTTTTACAAATTAAAGAAAACAATGGGAGCCAAAAAACTCTTTTGAAATTTAAAATGAAATAACGGTGCATATAAAGTTTTTTTTTGCTTTGTGCTATGTATAAACAAACTATTATGAGTTACATTTATGAAATCAATGAACGACTGTAGAGAAAATGAAATTAAATTTCTGCACGCAACAAAACGTTTTTAACTCCCATGATTTACGTGGACCCCGACTTAAACAAGTTGAAAAACGTATTCGGGTGTTACCATTTAGAGGTCAATCGTACGGAATATGTACTGTACTGTGCAATCTACTAATAATTAGCCCGGAAGAGTTTGGGCTGCAAGGGATTCTGGGTATTTGTTCTGTTGAGTTTATGTTGTGTCACGGTGCGGATGTTCTCCCAAAATGTGTTTTTCATTCTTGTTTGGGGTGGGTTCACAGTGTGGCGCATATTTGTAACAGTGTTAAAGTTGTTTATATCTCCACCCTCAGTGTGACCTGTATGAGTGTTGATCAAGTATGCCTTGCAGTCACTTACCTGTGTATGCAGAAGCCGCATACAACTTTTGACTGGGCCGGCATGCAGTTAGTATGGTGAAAAAGCGGACGCGATGACAGGTCGTAGAGGACGCTAAAGGCAGGGCCATCACGGCACGCCCTCAATATCGTTGTACGGGTGAAAATCTGAGAATGGTTGCCCCGGGAGATTTCCGGGAGAGGCACTGAAATTCGGGAATCTCCCGGAAAAATCGTGAGGGTTGGCAGGTATTCAGCTGAGCCGCATCAGACTGATCAAAGAGCCGCATGCGGCTGCGGAACCGCGGGTTGCTGACCCCTGCCCTAACCAAATAACTCTAAATTAAGTCTTTGTTACTTAGAATATGTTCCCCTAGTGTCCAAAAAACTCTAAATTAAGTCTTTGTTACTTAGAATATGTTCCCCATACTAAAGTGTTACCAAAAACATATAACTTTGTCTTGAATTTGAAAAAAAAAAACATTTTATTTTTCACTAAAGAAGGGTTCGGTGAATGCGCATATGAAACTGGTGGGGTTCGGTACCTTCAACAAGGTTAAGAACCACTGCTCTAGAAGTCCACTTTCCAAGGTAAATGCTTTACATTATTATTACATGAATTCATAAAAATACTGTAATTGTTAGTAGTACATCTATTGTATTGTTTAGTCCCATATTTCTTATCTAAAAGGTTTGTTTTTTGTTACATGTTAAAATTGAGCAGGTTTTTTTTCTTCAATGATTTGAGATACAAGTGTTTTGATTTAAGAGCTCCGTCACAGAACCAATTAAGCTCAGATGTTGAGGTACTACTATATTGTTTGTATCAATTAAAATTACTTTAGCGGTCAACTTCTTTTAACACTTATACATGTTAAAAATATACATTTGTGAGGCAATTTCTGCAACATCCATTAAAAATCCAGCGTTCTGTTGTTTTGATGTATTATTAATCCAGTAGTTAGGCTATTTTTACATTTGTACGAGAGTTATGAATGTTTACCTGCAATTCAAAGGTATAGGTATATTGGACACAGACCCTGGGACAGATTATTTCTATTTCAAATACTTTCTATGCGAAATCCAAACAAATAAGAGGTTGACCAGCGTCACGGAACAGATGTTGTCTTTGAGCGCCTATTCATACAAGCTATTCTGCTGCCAGGACACATAAACAGCATGGGGCATGTCACACCCATCCCATGCTTCTTGTTCGGACATTTACAATCTGGACATTTCTCAGTCTATTACGGGAAATAATGTAACGCTGTACAGTAGCACAGTATAAAAGCATGGACGTTCTTGCAAAGTATAAACACAAAATACAATATAAAGCCACTAAATGCAATTTTTAAGTGCATTTTTATCCTACCTTTAAGATGCAATCAGAAGCCAAAAAAAGGTGAAACTTCCTTCAATGACTCCTGTATTCATTGGATGTCATAGATGGACAGTGAGCCCCTTTGTTGCTGCGTGTGAACGCCCGCCCGCCGTGTGCTTCCACGCCGAGGGAGAGGAGGCAGGGATGGAGGATGGAGGATGGTGGATGGTGGATGGAGCCGGTGTCCTCCCCCCCACCCTGCTCGTCACAGTCCTCCTTCCTCCCCCCTCCGACACTGCGGTGATCACAGGGGCGCCCTGGCTGTGTGCACTCAAGTAAAGTGCGATAAGACTGCAAAACAAATGGATTAGTTTAACATACTTCAACATGACCTCAAACGTAGTGTATGCAACGAATCACTCAACAAGAGGACTTGTCTAGGGCAGTGTTTTGCAACCTTTTTTGAGCCAAGGCACATTTTTTGCGTTGGAAAAATCCGGAGGCACACCGCCGGCAGAAATCATTAAAAAAACGAAACTCAGTTGACAGTAAAAAATCGTTGTCGCAATTGTTGGCTATGACTTTAAACCATAACCAAGCATGCATCAGTATAGCTCTTGTCTCAAAGTAGGTGTACTGTCACCACCTGTCACATCACACCCTGACTTATTTGGACTTTTTTTTCTGTTTTCCTGTGTGTAGTGGTTTAGTTTTTGTTTTGCACTCCTATTTTAATGGCTTTTTCTCTTTTTTTGGTATTTTCCTGTAGCAGTTTCATGTCTTCCTTGGAGTGATATTTCCCGCATCTACTTTGCTTTAGCAATCAAGAATATTTCAGTTGTTTTTATCCTTCTTAGTGGGGACATTGTTGATTGTCATGTCATGTTCGGATGTACATTGTGGACGCCATCTTTGCTCCACAGTAAGTCTTTGCTGTCGTCCAGCATTCTGTTTTTGTTTACTTTGTAGCCAGTTCAGTTTTAGTCTTGCTCTGCGTAGCCTTCCCTAAGCTTTAATGCCTTTTCTTAGGGGCACTCACCCTTTGTTTATGTTTGGTTTAAGCATTTGACACCTTTTTACCTGCACGCTGCCTCCCGCTGTTTCCGACATCTACAAAGCAATTAGCTACCGGCTGCCACCTACTGCTATGGAAGAGTATTACACGGTTACTCTGCCGAGCTCTAGACAGCACCGACACTCAACAACAACACATAATTTGCAGACTATAATCACTGGTTTGCAAAAAATATTTTTAACCCAAATAGGTGAAATTAGATAATCTCCCAGGGCACACCAGACTGGATCTCATGGAACACTAGTGTGCCGCGGCACAGTGGTTGAAAAACACTGGTCTAGGGCAGGGGTCGGCAACCCAAAATGTTGAAAGAGCCATAATGGACCAAAAATACAAAAACAAATCTGTCTGGAGCCGCAAAAAATTAAAAGCCATATTACATACAGAAGTGTGTCATGGGATTAAGAGGACTTAAATGAAACTAAATGACCTCAAATATAGCTACAAATGAGGCATAATGATGCAATATGTACATATAGCTAGCCTAAATAGCCTGTTAGCATCGATTAGCTTGCAGTGACCAAATATGTCTGACTAGCACTCCACACAAGTCAATAACATCAACAAAACTCACCTTTCATGCACAACCTTAAAAGTTTGGTGGACAAAATGAGACAGAAAAAGAAGTGGCATAAAACACGTCCTAGAAAGTCGGAGAAAGTTATACATTTAAACAAACTACGGTGAGTTCAAGGGCCGCCAAAATTAGTAGGACAAAACGGCGCTCGCCAAATATACTCGAATCAGTGAAGCATGTTTAATATAAACAGTGTGCTTGGTAACAATTAGGGAAGTTTGTGTCATGTTTGTCCTGCTACAGAAACCATATTAAAACAAAAATATTTTTTTTTCCCCTCATCTTTTTCCATTTTTCATACATTTTTTGAAAAAGCTCCAGAGAGCCACTAGGGCGGCGCTAAAGAGAGCCGCGGGTTGCCGACCCCTGGTCTAGGGCAGGGGTCGGCAACCCGCAGCTCTCTTTAGCGCCGCCCTAGTGGCTCTCTGGAGCTTTTTCTGAAATGTATGAACAATGGAAAAAGATGAGGGGAAAACAATCTATTTTTTGTTTTAATATGGTTTCTGTAGGAGGACAAAAATGACACAAACCTCCCTAATTGTTATAAAGCACACTGTTTATATTAAACATGCTTCACTGATTCGAGTATTTGGCGAGCGCCGTTTTGTCCTACTAATTTTGGCGGTCCTTGAACTCACCGTAGGTTGTTTACATGTATAACTTTCTAGGACGTGTTTTATGCCACTTCTTTTTCTGTCTCATTTTGTCCACCAAACTTTTAAGGTTGTGCATGAAAGGTGAGTTTTGTTTATGTTATTGACTTGTTGGAGTGCTAATCAGACATATTTGGTCACTGCATGACTGCAAGCTAATCGATGCTAACATGCTATTTATGCTAGCTATATGTACATATTGCATCATAATGCCTCATTTGTAGCTATATTTGAGGTCATTTAGTTTCCTTTAAGTCCTCTTAATTCAATTTATATCTCATGACACACTATCTGTATGTAATATGGCTTTTAATTTTTTGCGGCTCCAGACAGATTTATTTTTTGTATTTTTTGTCCAATATGGCTCTTTCAACATTTTGGGTTGCCGACCCCTGGTCTAGGATGTACCCCGCCTTCCGCCCATGTACAGCTGAGATAGGCTTCAGCAACCCCCGCGACCCCGAACGGGACAAGCGGTAGGAAATGGATGGATGGATGGCATCAGTTAGCTTTAAACTTGAGTCTAAATTGGCTACGTCAAAATGCCACTAATTAAAATTAGTTTTGCTTTTGGTCATAAGAAGTCACTAAAAAAAGACTTTTGACCAAAAAAAATATATCCAATATGACAATGTTACGTAGCTAGGTGTAGCCTACCTGCGTAAATCGTTTGATACCAACTCTACGGAGGCGCTTTTAGTTGACACAAACAAGTTAATTGTATAGTTTAAAATTAGACATTTTAGTCTTAAACGTTATTTAAGTCAAGGTTAAAAAGAAGCACATGTAAAATTAATGTGACTGTATAATTCCGATAAACATACCCTGGCTAATAAATGACACAGCGAGCTACTAGCTGGCTAACCTTCAGTTCTTTTATGTGTTACGGAAGCCGACAAGCATTTTCTTTTCAGCGCACAGCTCTAATATATATATGCAACATTTTTGGAAGCCTGTTTGTTTACGCCACTAAAAAACTACCCCGGTGGTAACTTAGTCATAGTTATGGGAGTCATAATGTTGAGGTAAAAAGTCGAAATTATGAGATAGAAAGTCGACATTGTGGTATTGAAAGTCAAAATTATGAAATATAAATTTGTAATTATGAGAAGTATTTTTTTTTGCATCTAATAATTTTATTTTTGTATCTCATAATTTTGACTTTTCCTCTAATTTCGATTTTTGTCGTACTTTGATTTATTATATCATGGTTATGATTATTTATTTTTTAATCTCATAGTTTGGACTTTTTATCGCATGATTAAACATTTATATCTCATAATTTCGATTTTTTTTTTTTTTTTATCTCACAGCGTCGACTTTCTATCTCAGGGGTAGGGAACCTATGGTTCTCGAGCCAGATGTGGCTCTTTTGATGACTGCATCTGGCTCTCAGATAAATCTTAGCTGACATTGACACGATAAGTAACGAATAATTCCGCTGGCAATCACAGTGTTAAAAATAACGTTCAAAATATAAAACATTCTCATGCATTTTAATCCATTCATCCGTTTTGAAGTATTGAAGTATTTTATTTATTATTGGTTAGCTTCAGAATAACAGTGTTATTAAAAAGAATAAGAGACTTATTATACTCTAAAAATGTTGGTCTTACTTAAAAATGCACGCATTTAGTTGTATTCAGTGTTAAAAAAATATTATATGGCTCTCACGGAAATACATTTTAAAATATTTGGCTTTCATGGCTCTCTCAGCCAAAAAGGTTCCCGACCCCTGTTCTCTCATAATTTCGACTTTTTACCTCAAAATTATGACTTGCACTGCAAAAAGTCAGTGTTCAAAAACAAGAAAAAAAAATACAAAAATTAGGGGTATTTTATTTGAACTAAGCAAAATTACCTGCCAATAGAACAATAACATTTGCCTTGTCAAGACTTTCCAAAACAAGTAAAATTAGCTAACCTCAATGAACCCAAAAATACCTTAAAATAAGTATATTCTCACTAATAAGTGCAGTTTTCTTATTAAAAAAAAAGAGACCTTTTTGCTCAATATGTCGAAAAATATTCTTAAATGAAATAAATGCTAGTGCCATTATCTTGATATAATGATATGCGCTCTGCATTACATATCTTGAAACCAGCAAACTTATACTAAAAACTAATTTATAGTTCTTAATGGAAAGGCAACCGCTCCTTACTCTCGGGGTCTACTAGCCGCTCAGGCAAATCATATTGTTTAAAAATTCATTTTTCCATCGACAACATGACATCATCGCGCCAAGTGCGTGCTCTTTCAGTCAATTAGTGCGCATATACACAGCCCGGCCAAAATTGTTTATATTGTAGTTTTGAAGAATTAATCTGAATGTGCATGAACTATCTCTGTTCAAAATTGTTTGAAATGTTAAATGTTTAAATATTAACTGTCAGTTTACTGTACTGTGCCAACTGTACTCCTATGAGTACGTATTTTCTATTGTTTCATTGAAAATAAAACAGCAAAGTCCATTTGGCTGTCATCTGTTTTAATTATGAGACACAATTTGTGTAAAAATCATGATTTTTTTTTTCATGCTTGAAGTAAGAAATTATTACTTTTAAAAAAAGGAGTTTTATACTTGTGAGTGTTGATGACACAGCTTTGAAACAGTTGATATTCTAGTTTTAAGCATGTTTTACTCCAGTGTTTTTCAACCACTGTGCCGTGCGAGACAGTTTGGTGTGCCGTGGGAGATTATCTAATTTCACCTATTTGGGTTAAAAATATTTTTTGCAAACCAGTAATTATAGTCTGCAAATGATGTGTTGTTGAGTGTCTGTACTGTCTAGACCTCTTCCATATCAGTAGTTGGCAGTAAGTAGCTAATTGCTTTGTAGATGTCGGAAACAGCGGGAGGCAATGTACAGGTAAAAAAGGTGTCTAATGCTTAAACCAAAAATAAACAAAAGGTGAGTGCCCCTAAGAAAAGGCATTGAAGCTTAGGGAAGGCTATGCAGAACGAAACTAAAACTGAACTGGCTGCAAAGTAAACAAAAACAGAATGCTGGACGACCGCAAAGACTTACTGTGGAGCAAAGACGGCGTCCACAATGTACATCCGAACATGACATGACAATCAATGTCCCCACAAAAAAGGATAAAAATAACTGAAATATTCTTGATTGCTAAAACAAAGTAGATGCGGGAAATATCGCTCAAAGGAAGACAGGAAACTGCTACAGGAAAATACCAAAAAAAGGGAAAAAGCCACCAAAATAGGAGCGCAAGACAAGAACTAAAACACTACACACAGGAAAACAGCAAAAACAACCTCCAAATAAGTCACGGCGTGATGTAACAGGTCGTGACAGTACACCTACTTTGAGACAAGAGCTATAGTGATGCATGCTTGGTTATGGTTTAAAGTCGTATCCAACAATTGCGACAATGACTTTTTACTGTCAACTGAGTTTCGTTTTTTAATGATTTCTGCTGGTGGTGTGCCTCCGGATTTTTTCAACGCAAAAAATGTGCTTTGGCTCAAAAAAGGTTGAAAAACACTGTTTTACTCAATATAGGTCATAAAATCTCAGCAACAAGCTGTAATATCTTACTGAGATCATTTAGGACCAAAACCCTTAAAACAAGTAAAACACTCTAACATAAAATCTGCTTAGTGGGAAGAATGATATCAGACAGAAAATAAGCAAACATCACCCTTATTTGAGATATTTAATCTTACTTAGATTTCAGTTTTTGCAGTGTACCATTGGGGTATTTTTTTTTTGTGGCGGAAACTAGCTGTGATAAAAATTTAATTTGAAAATGGGTTCACGAGAAACTTTTTAAAATAGCAACTTATTTTGCGTATCTCAGCAGATGTTTGGGGCCAAGGTTAGATAATTTACATGTCCTTAGTTGGGAAAAGGTTACCCATAAATGTTTGCTGATTGAACTTTAAAGTTAATCAATAAATTTATTTTTTCAAAAAAAACTTCTTTTTTTTATCCAATATACATGTAAGAAGAGTTGTAGACATCAACGTCAGGTTATATAGTAGTTATACAATACAAAGTTCATGTGTAAACAATAAAAAAGGACATCCAAAACAGTGTTTAAATCTCAGTGTTTTAATATATTCAGAAGACAAATAATAATTTAAAAGTGGTCCTTGAGAGAAAACATACTGTGTGTACTTGGGACAAAACAACAAAAAGTTACATAGCTTTGGTTTTAAAAATATTTCTTTGTTCATTTTTTTCAAAGACAGTAGTTGATACAGTAGTTAAAGGCACAGTGATGACAAGTACAGTTAAACTGCAATAATCACAAAGCAGATACATTGTATTAGCAGCATTATGATTAAAAATTTCCTTTAGTGTATTCTTAAAAATAAGGCTGTGAACACAGATTACTACTTACTTGTCAATATATAAAATCATCCAATACATATATTATTTGCTTTACAGTATAATGTTCTCTACATCAAAGACTTGTTTAAACAAAAAGCTTAAGTATTTTAGTTTTTGCCATTTTTTTTACACAAATATTAATAAATATAGAACTATTTTAGTTGAAGGCAAGAGTGGTTGAAGGTGGCGGAAGTTTTATTTATCAGATTTCTCTACTTGTTTCTGTCCGTCCCCTTGCTCCTGAAGCTTGTAGTCCTCCAAAATGGCCTTCGCCGTCTGCTTGCCCGTCCTTTTGGCCACTGCTTTGATGCCCAGGTTTTCGATGTTAAAGGCGGTGACGCCCACATTGATGGCCGAGTTGAAGGCGTGATCGGTGGCCTGGCCCGCCGCCGCGCCGTACCTTTTTGATTGGAGGTTAGATTGGAGTAGCCGGGTTGGAGAGGGAAAATGCGGGACAGAAAAAAAGAGGGTTTGGATGGAATTATTATGAAGACACCAAAGATGGCATGCAGCGTGTTCCAGCATGCATACCAATTTTTGTATTTTTTTTAAAAAAAATTTTAAGGGACCTGGAAATTAAAGGCAGCAATCAAGCAGTGTGGAAGTGATGGAATTAAGCAGAGCCTGCATTTTTTTACTTTGCTGAAACTATATGAATATTCAAAATTGGAGTTGTCCGCACTTTTAGGCATTTGACCCAAATGATTTTAGGGTTTTGTACACACAAACACCGATATTGTTTTATATACAGTACAGGCCAAAAGTTTGGACACACCTTCTCCTCATTCAATGCGTTTTCTTTATTTTCCTGACTATTTTATTCACTATTTGTGAGTTTTTCCCTTGCCCTTATGTGGGCTCTGAACAGAGAATGTCGTTGTGGCTTGTGCAGCCCTTTGAGACACTTGTGATTTGGGGCTATATAAATAAGCATTGTAGATTGTCACTGAAGGCATCAAAACTATGAATGAACACATGTGGAGTTATGTACTCAACACAAAAAGGTGAAATAATGAAAACATGTTTTATATTCTAGTTTCTTCAAAATAGCCACCCTTTGCTCGGATTACTGCTTTGCACACTCTTGGCATTCTCTCGATGAGCTTCAAGCACACCTGTGAAGTGAAAACCATTTCAGGTCACTACCTATTGAAGCTCATCGAGAGAATGCCAAGAGTGGGCAAAGCAGTAATCAGAGCTAAGGGTGGCTATTTTGAAAAAAATAGACTATAAAACATGTTTTCAGTTATTTCACCTTTTTTTGTTAAGTACATAACTCCACATGTGTTCATTCATAGTTTTGACGCCTTCAGTGACAATCTACAATGTAAATAGTCATGGAAAATAAGAAAACGCATTGAATGAGAAGGTGTGTCCAAACTTTTGGCCTGTACTGTATTTGTCCACAAATATTTACTCCCTAGAAATTGTGCTCGATGGTGAAGATCTTTAAGTACTCTCGATGTTTGTGTATGGACTGGTTTACAAGGACCTATGCGACATATTGCCATGATTTTAAACCTTACTTAACACAGACCACAAGTACAGCCGTGCCTTAGATGTTGTAAGCCCCGCTTTTTGGCAAAAGATTTTGGCCAAATTTTGCCCTGGTTTTCGTATTCTGTCTTGGTCATCGTACGTTCAAAAATTGCATGGAACAAACTAGTCTGTTTGCACGCGTAAAAGGTGTGTCCGAACAAAGAATACCATGCGTATCGAAAAAACTCTTCCGCCTGTCTTTCTTTGCTTCGGACCTGCATTCGCCCCGATACATTCTTGGTAGTGGCGTCATGTTCGTAGCGCAATCCAAGATAATTTCTTGACACTGTTTGCTAGCCATTAGAGACGTAATATTTGTAATCTGTGCCAATATTACAAACAAGTTGTAAAGACCCGCAAATCCGAGAGTGACATCATAGTTCGTGACATCATAGGTCAACCGGAAAAGTAATTCAGTTATCCGGGCTAAAATGAAATAAGCACCCCATAGTGTACAGGAGGCACATGGTGTATACCATATTTTTCGGACTATAAGTCGCAGTTTTTTTCCATAGTTTGCGACTAATACTCAGGAGCGACTTACCGTATTTTTCGGAGTATAAATCGCACCGGAGTATAAGTCGCACCTGCCGAAAATGCATAATAAAGAAGGAAAAAAAAACATATATAAATCGCACTGGAGCCCGGCCAAACTATGAAAAAAACTGCGACTTATAGTCCGAAAAATACGGTATGTGTGAAATTATTAACACATTACCGTAAAATATCAAATCATATTATTTAGCTCATTCACGTAAGAGACTAGACGTATAAGATTTCATGGGATTTAGCGATTAGGAGTGACAGATTGTTTGGTAAACGTATAGCATGTTCTATATGTTATAGTTATTTGAATGACTCTTACCATAATATGTTACGTTAACATACCAGGCACGTTCTCAGTTGGTTATTTATGCCTCATATAATGTACACTTATTCAGCCTGTTGGGTCACTATTCTTTATTTATTTTAAATTGCCTTTCAAATGTCTATTTTTGGTGTTGGGTTTTATCAAATCAATTTCCCCAAAAAATGTGACTTATACTCCAGTGCGACTTATATATGTTTTTTTCCTTCTTTACTATGCATTTTCGGCTGGTGCGACTTATACGCCGAAAAATACGATAACCATTAGTCGCATTCGAGAGAGTGCATGGACACTTGGACTTCACTTGTCGGTGAAAAAATACAAAAAAAAAAAGTTTCACAAATCAGACGAATTTACTGCATGGACACGTAGTGAGTAGTGTTTCCTTGCCAAGCGTTTGAGCCGGTGTTTAGTCTGACAAAAAAAGATAACGAAATGTTTTAGATTGATTTTACGTGAATAAATACCCGGTAGTATTGATAGAATTTGGTCAGTGCCTATAAAAGAACCAAATTGGGTACCCATCCCTAGTCTGGAATGGATTCTTTCTTTAAGAAAATGTTGCATTGGTTTTCGTATGATTCAGGTTGTTGTCGCAATTTTTCAAACCGAGCTACGACTGTACTTTAATGAAGTTATTGACTTACGGGTGCTGATTTCTTTCCATGCAGTCAATGGTGTTTTGGCTCTCATAACACGCACAGGCCAAGTGGCCAACATGTGCATGAAAGCTGGGGAGTGTGACTTTATTGTGGACAGATATGTTTTTATTTATTTATTTTAAATGCCAATGGTGCTGATGGAGATTATATTTTTACAAAGAAGTTGCGTCGTAAAATATTCGTAATGGTGTGGCCATGGACTTAATAAGAATTTAATGATTTATGGTAACAAAAAAAACGTGTATGCATATACTTTGGCCCCCACTACCTCGACTCATTAATTACAATATAAATCTCAATGAACATAATTATTGCTATGACAAGTAAGGAAAAGGCAATGAATTCACTTATTTTTTAAAAAGAGGCTCATGTCATGCTTGTTGTTAGTGCAAAGAGTTAAATCGCTTTGTTTTAATCATCAATTGTTGCCATTAGGTGGGTCTAAGATGTTTTGAAGACCCCTAAATCTGCAAAACAAATTGAGGAGGGGGAAATAAATGTGAGCATGCACCACACACACACAGATAATATTAATATTATTATTATTATTAATAATAATAATAATAATGATGAACATGTTCCAGCCAGCATGTTGTGATCTGTGAACCTACTTGTGCTTCACCGTAGTGACGGTCTCTGACGCCACGCTCGTCGCAATGTTTTTGGCCGCCACCTCCAAACCGGTCCACATGGTGGCAAATCCTGGTAAAAAAAAAATTAATTCGAAAACAGATAAGTGGTATATAAAGTAAGTAGATCTACAGTGGTACCTCAACTTAAGAGTGTTTTGGGAAAAGAGCTGCCTCCAAGCTAATTGTTAGGTTGTAAGTTGGAAGCAAAAATTGGAGTTTCAACATCCCCACCATTAGTTAGTGTAGCAAATGTCACAGTGAACCCCGTAAGAGCTGACCATAACATCCGGTCTTACTCACTAGCTTGTAGCTAAAGATGGAAACATATTTGTTTTTCATGGAAATGAAGAAAGTGAGTGTGAAGGAAAAGGCTGCGAAAAAGTGGGTGATATTTAATAAATTAAAGAAATAATCATCATACAAATGGCTGAACGTATAGCCTAATTGGCCAAGCAATTTGAGTGTATCAATGCTAGTCTGCACCATACTGACGCAGAATGAGTCCAACAACAGCCAAAGGTGTTACAATAATATCCAAACGCTGGACATTTATCCATAAAAATATGGCAAAGCTGCTGATGATGTGTTTGAGAGTAAAGCAGCTGGAAGGAGATCTCGTAGCTGTTAAAGTTAAAGTTAAAGTACCAATGGTTGTCCCACACACACACTAGTTGTGGCAAAATTATTCTCTGCATTTGACCCATCACCCTTGATCCCCCCTGGGAGGTGAGGGGAGCAATGAGCAGCAGCGGTGGCTGAATAATTTTTGGTGATTCAACCCCCAATTCCACTCCCCCATGCAAATGCTGTACATTATTATTACATACAACTACTGTAGTGGTTTGTACTACATTCTATTGTATTGTTTTTATACAATATTTTTTTCATCTAAAAGTTTATTTTTAAAACGGAATGTTACATGTTAAAATGGCGGCTGTTTTGGGGGTCTAAGCACCAACTGAATTGATTTCAATTCATTTCTATGGTAGATGTTGATTATAGATACAAGTGTTTTGAGTCAACAGTGCTATCACAGAACTAATTAAGTTAAAGTTAAAGTACCAATGATTGTCACACACACACGAGTTGTGGTGAAATTTGTCCTCTGCATTTGACCCATCCCCTTGTTGAGGTGAGGTGAGGGGAGCAGTGGGCAGCAGCGGTGCCGCGCCCGGTAATCATTTTTGGTGATTTGATAATTAGACTTGTAAGTTGAGGTAGTGCTGTCTCGAGCTGAAGTGTGGGTGCTGATCTACCTTGCACTCCACTGGCGGCCACCACCATGGCACCGTCTATGTTCGAACGCCCATCCTTGTCTTTCCGCATGGACTCCGGAATGAGCTTCCCCCCGTGTTTCTTCACGTGCGGCGCCAGCTCCCGGCCCACGCAGCCGGCGACAGTGCACACGCCGTCCACTGCAGTGACACAGCACCGGTCAGTCAAAGCCAAAAGCCAGATGGCAGTGAAACATGCTGATGCTGCTAAGGAGGAGGTCACCTAGAAACTGGCTGACTTTGACAGCTCCACCCGTGGCCTGCTTGGCAACATGAAGGCCTTTGGTGACGGTGGGACTGACGTGGGCCGGCTTGTCCTCGGGTGTGATGTGCTCTCGGAGTTTAGACGCCCCCTTGTGGACGGCCTTGCCTGTGAACTCGGCTCCTTTGACCAGACCCCAGCTCAACCAGGACGCGCCTGAGACAAAATGATTCCATTGTTGTCTTTGTGTTAACAATGTGGCCCTCCTCTTCTTCATGCTGCTGTGATGTCACACTACTTAGATCAGGGGTGTCCAAACATTTAACACAGAGGGCCGCACACTGAAAAATGAAAGCATTTTGATATTTTTCATTATCAAAACCAATACAACATAAAATATTATTTTAGGGCTCCCCTCAGGTTTGGTCCCAGGGGACCCAAAAGTGTCTCAGTCATTAAATTTTTGTATAAATAAGTCATATATTATTATTTTTATTTTTTTATTCTACACTTACAGTAAATCTCTTGGTCAACTTTAGGTCCATTTGTCTATACCAGTGGTTCTTAACCTTGTTGAAGGTACCGAACCCCACCAGTTTCATATGCGCATTCACCGAACCCTTCTTTAGTGAAAAATTAAATATTGTTTTTTTCAAAAGTTATATGTTTTTGGTAACACTTTAGTATGGGGAACATATGCTAAGTAACAAAGACTTAATTTTGAGTTTTTTGGACACTAGGGGAACATATTCTAAGTAACAAAGACTTAATTTTGAGTTATTTGGTTAGGGTTAGGGTTAGAGGGTTAGGGCCAGGGTTAGAGGGTTAGGGTTATAATAAGGTCATGCCGAATAAGGCATTAATAAGTACTTAATAATGACTAGTTAAGAGCCAATATGTTACTAATTTGCATGTTAATAAGCAAATAATTAATGGTGAATGTGTTCCCCATACTAAAGTGTTACCATGTTTTTTTACTGGTGCACAAAATGAACCGTGCATGAACATCACCTTGTGCAAAGAACAAAACCAACACAGTACATAAACTCACAACAAATTACACACCTGCAAATCATTGTGACTTCTGCTGTTGCCGTATCCGTAATACGCCGACAGGGAGAAGTTTTTATTTACACGATGAGTCGGGTTCGATCGAACCCAGGTTAAGAACCACTGGTCTATACATACGTACATACATACATACATACACACATATATATATATATATATATATATATTTTTTTTTTTTTTTTTATGCCCATTTTGTCTAAGACACTCCTGATTTGTATGACTGAAACACAAAATATAAATTGTTTTACCCAAAAAACATCCCAAAGTGGAATATTTGATATGAAATAATTGGAGCCTTAAATAAGTCAATCATTCATAACACCATTGATTTTAATTCATTATTTGTTGAACAACAGTTTAATAAAAAATAAAAATAAAAATCCCACAAAAATTTACAGGGATCCAAAAGAGCCCAACTCATTTTTTTTAATTTTTTTTTTATTTCAACACGTAAATCTCTAGAACAACTTCAGACCTAAATTTTTATATTTTTTCTAATGTTTTTGTAATGTGTTTGTTTTTGTCAAAGAAAACTTTTTTTTTATATTGCAAACACGTAAAATATGCAATATTTCCCCGAAAAAATATTCCAAAGCATACAAAAGAGTGTGAGCGGTACCTGAACCCTATGGTCTGTCAAAGTAGAATTTTTATGTGAAGTAATTGGATAGGTCAATACTTCGTAACAATGTCGATATTGATTCATTATTATTGTTTAAGACAGCTTTAAAAAGAAAAAGCAGTCTGCATGGCATCTTTGTTTTATTAGAGTCATTCATCTGTTTACTCTCTTATTCTACTTTTTTATGCTGTTTTTAACTGTATTTTTTTTTGTGTACCACAGGCCGGTATAAAACTAGCTGTGGACACCTTGAATGTAGATGAGAGTCCTGCAGTAAAAACACTAGTTGTAACACTTTACCGGTCAGGATGCCACTGGCCACCGTCTCGCTCCATGCGGGTAGAGCCTGGTCGTCCCCCTCTGCCGCCGCTGCCTCCTCCGCTGACTTCTCCTCCGCCGCCGCTTCGGTTTCTTCCGGCGTAACAATGGGCACTTTGTGGCTGAGATTATCATGCTCGGCGGCTTCAACAGGAGCCTGATGAAACAAACACATCACATGAGTCAGTCCCCAACCACCTTTCGACAGCTCGATGCTCGTCTCCTTGCGACACTGCTCCAGTAAAAGCTCCTCTGGTCACGCTCTTGTCACAAAGCTGCAATTGTTTGGAGAAAACACTTCATTCTGCGCCGGAAGCCTCCAGTCTCCCACTCGTTTTATTCCAGGAAGAGAAAAAGTGCCTACTTGCTGACGCGGGATCAGCTCCATCAGTGAAGAAACCCCACATCAAAACAGTGACCTTGCGTGGCGTCACAGCTGAGGCGCTCAGCTCGTTCCAACTACTTGCTGCTAAGAGTATTAGCGCGGTTTAATTGGCAAATCCCGACACTGCTGAGACAGACCTTGCGACGTGACCCAATCTAATGAGCGGAGATGGTCATTTGAAGACATTCCTTTAAGGATGATGGGTCAATCTTGTTTTGGTTCTATTCATTAATGTTATATTTTACTTTTCTCTATACCGGTCCTTCTCAAAGAGTTGGACAGGCCCCTGGGGAACACGCTTTATCAGTACCATGCTTCAAACCCTGCTTCGAAAAGCTGTGCATTCCAAAACGTGCTCATTGTAGCAATTAATTCTGACTCCCTGATTTTGATATGGGGGAAAAAAAATTCCATCCATCCATCCATTTTCTACCGCTTATTCCCTTTGGGGTCGCTGGAGCCTATCTCAGCTACAATCGGGCGGAAGGCGGGGTACACCCTGGACAAGTCGCCACCTCATCGCAGGGCCAACACAGATAGACAGACAACATTCACACTCACATCCACACACTAGGGCCCATTTAGTGTTGCCAATCAACTTATCCCCAGGTGCATGTCTTTGGAGGTGGGAGGAAGCCGGAGTACCCGGAGGGAACCCACGCAGTCACGGGGAGGACATGCAAACTCCACACAGAAAGATCCCGAGCCCGGGATTGAACCCAAGACTACTCAGGACCTTCGTATTGTGAGGCAGATGCACTAACCCCTCTGCCACCGTGAAGCCCGGAAAAGCCGGAAAAAAAATTGGTTTGATAATTTTTGTTTTGTAGGTTAAAGTGTTTTTATATTATGCTCCTGAGTTAATTTGAATTTAATAGTATTCATTGAGTTTATTTTATTTTATTTTTCTGTATCAATTGGTTTAAGTCGGTTAAAAAATGTTTATCGTTTAAATAGGGAAGTAATTATGTAATTTTAATTTTAGGCAAATATTTTTATAAAAAAATATTCAAAATATTTTAGTTACAGACTTCTTTTTTGTAAGTTAATCTATATTTCTTTCTTTTTTCATTTATTTAATGCAATAAAGATATAATGTTATGCAAAGGTATACTTATAACTAGGGATGTCCGATAATGGGTTTTTGCCGATATCCGTTATTGTCCAACTCTTTAATTACCGATACCGATATCAACCAATACTGATATCAACCGATATATACAGTCGTGGAATTAACACATTATTATGCCTAATTTGGACAACCAGGTATGGTGAAGATAAGGTCCTTTAAAAAAATTTTTATATAATAAAATAATATAAATAAATTAAAAACATATTCTTGAATAAAAAAGAAAGTAAAACAATATAAAAACAGTTACATAGAAACTAGTAATTAATGAAAATGAGTAAAATTAACTGTTAAAGGTTAGTACTATTAGTGGACCAGCAGCACGCACAATCATGTGTGCTTACGGACTGTATCCCTTGCAGACTGTATTGATATATATTGATATATAATGTAGGAACCAGAATATTAATAACAGAAAGAAACAACCCTTTTGTGTGAATGACTGTGAATGGGGTAGGGAGTTTTTTTGGGTTGGTGTACTAATTGTAAGTGTATCTTATGTTTTTTATGTTGATTTAATAAAAAATAAAAATAAAAATAAATAACCGATACCGATATTTTCCGATATTACATTTTAAAGCATTTATCGACATCTCTACTTATAACAATTTGATACACAAATGGTACCCGTTCATAGTCGCAGTGGAGATTGTGTGGCGGGGGGAGCGAAATTCTTCTTCTTGGGAGGGGGCATAACAGAAAATAATTGAGAAGCACTGCTCTACACTAAAATGTGTTTCACGAACCCCCCTCTAATTCTATAAACATAATCTATCATGTCTATAATTATTTGTTTGTTTAAGAAGCAATCACATGTGCCCTCTGCTGGTTGTTGCCTGGTAGTTCCATCCATCCATCCATTTTCTATTACATTTTTTTTTTTTTTTACACTGATTTTTTTTAGTTTGAATTTTGTGAACTGATTTTTTTTTTTTTTTTTTACATCAAATTATGCTGACAATTTTAATACATTTTAATTTCATAATTTAATTTATTTAACGGACGTGGGCCTTGAGTTTTGAAGCAACAAATATTTCTGCACTGAATTCTTTTACATTTAATTATTATACACTGATTTTTAAAAACACTTTATTTAAACAAACTTGATTTTTAGCCACACTCATTTTCTCCACAAATTCGATCAAATGATGCTGACAATTTCACCAAATAATAATTTGCGAGCAAAATGTGTGTTTGTTAAAATCATTTCAGTGTAAAAAAAAAATCAGGGCAGGAATATTTGTTGCTTCAAAACTCAAGACCTACTCCCTGTAAATCAGAATAATTTATGAAAATAAATTTAATGAAAATGTATTGAAATTGTCAGCATTATTTCATGTGAAAAAAACTCAGTTCACAAAATTCTAAACAAAATTGGTTACATCAATTCAGGGTCCAAAAAAGTGAAATACATTAGACCACCATCAAGTTGAAATAACTCCTCATATGACAGCTTTAAGTTATTATAATCAACACGTCTCAAGATATGGCAACATTCTTCAGTAAAATAAGCAATTATGCCAATTCCTCGCCTCTCTCATCAATCGGACAGACCTTATATCATATTGACACAGCAGGGGATTAATGAATGTTGGCCCTTGCATACAAAAGGGTGTGAGCAGTACCTGAACCCTGAGGTCTGTCATCTGAGACAGCAGATCCTGGAACAGCTCTCTGTCGGCAGCAGGCAGCTCAGAAGACAGAACCACTCCCACAAAATGGCCTGGCGCCGGCGCCATCATGTCGGGGAACATGAACACTCCGGTGTTGCACAGCAAGGCCGGGGAGTTTGTCGACACGAGCGGGTACAGCCAGTCGCACACCTGCCGGGGAGAGGATTGATTAATTGATGGATTGTTTAGTGTACAAGCGCGTTTACATGAAGGGAGTACAGATTTGAGGGGACCTGAAGCAGGCTGCCGCACGCCTAACAGGTTTATGGGGCATCGCTGAGTGTGTCGTTATTACACATAATAACTTTCACTCACTGCTGTGATGTCATCTGCTGCCTGGAGCACCTGGGAAAATCCCCATTGAAGAGTCAAATATAGTACGTCTTTGTTTTAAATATTACAGTAAAGCCCTTTATTCTTATATTATTATACTTTGGATTTATTCCCATCTTCTGGTTAAAAGACCTCTCGCCTGATTGTTTACTATTGACTTTTACGAGTTATGTACGTCAGGGCAAGACCACTCACATGACTCGTGAATAACTGGCCAGAACATTAAGTAGGACGCCACAGTCAATCGAGGTCCAATACAAGAAGAGATGCATGAAAAATTCTGACGTCGCGTAGAAAATAATGCTCAGTGATTGGTTTTCATATAACGATGCGTTTTGTGGTTGTAGTTTGCAGTGGTGTTGCGCTACACTCAACATTTGTGTTTGAAAATGGGATTTTTCCACTTCTGATACGACACCAATATTGGCTGATACCGATGCGATATAGCAGCACAAATCATACATACATTTATTATTTTGTGGTGTGGAATGTTAGAAAATGTTTAATCCAGTGAAATGATCCAAACAGAGAACAATGGTAGGTAGGGGTGTGCACCTACCGATTCTAACTGATTCCGATTTCTGGGGTTATGATTCGGTTCAGGATTGATTCCCGAGTCAACATGATTCTCGATTCAAACCGATTCTTGCAGCGTATCATGTGGTGTGATAATTATAATGACATTTTTTCACAACAAGTTACAGGTTAGAAAAGCCATTTTCTAGTTGCATGGAAATGGCCTAAAAATCTATTTAAAAAAATTGATTCTTATGAACAAAAATCTTTAATTGAGGTTGATTGGCAACACTAAATTGGCCCTAGTGTGTGAATGTGAGTGTGAATGTTGTCTGTCTATCTGTGTTGGCCCTGCGATGAGGTAGTGACTTGTCCAGGGTGTATACCGCCTTCCGCCTGATTGTAGCTGAGATAGGCTCCAGCACCCCCCGCGACCCCGAAAGGGACAAACGGTAGAAAATGGATGCATGGATGGATTTAGAATCGTGATAAATAAGAATCTAACTCGAATGTGAATCGATTTTTTGTGCACCCCTAATGGTAAGCATGAAAAGTACAAACATAACCATCTGGAATGGACTTATGCTGTCTTTAAGTTGAAGTAGTGTGGTACTGTAATTGTTTTTCGGCGACACCTAGTGGCCACAATATTTCATTAAGTTAAGATAATGACGCAGCAGATAAGGGGTCTCAAATATATTTTGTTGCACTTAACTTCATAGATCAGTGTAATTGTGGTCCGTGCACGCTGGGCGGCTAACAGTTAAATATATTTTAGTCTTCTTGAAACCCACTACCACACGTGTCAAACTCAAAGCCTGGGGGCCAGATCGTTTCAAGTGGCCCCCGAAAGACTGGAAATACAGTATATTGTGTCAATAAAGCACTTCATCTTTTTCTTACTGAATGTATTCATTCTCTCCATTTTAACGTATTTTAAAATGAAATATCTAACCCTCCAAAAAACATCATATTAACACATATTCCAAAAACATTTTTGTTAAAATAAAAATAAAAAATACTTAAATATCTGTTGTTACCCTGACTTACAATGATAAAGCAAGTTATCCTTAAATTTGTATGTAAACAACTTACACTATCAAATGCTTAGGTAATTGTGTAATAATATGAGGCGATAATACATTAAAATTCATATTTATTTTTACTGTTTCTAACGCAGCAATAACACAAAAACCGCCTAACAACACTCATTGGGCAACACAAAGAGCAACTTCCTTTAGCAAGTTTTCTGCAAATTGAATGATGCGGACACGTTTGTTGCTGGAAACTCTCTAATATACTTTAGATACTTTGTATGTGTAAGTAATATGCAACTATTATCATTTGATACTTGTTTATATTGACAAATGTGCTGTTTTAGACCACAATATTGTTCAGTTAAGGACACTTAACACGTGTGTCTAGCTTGTGTGCTTAGCTGTTGTGTAGCTGCTAGCTCCTAGTAGCCTACCATGTTTACATTTTGTAAATGACTTGACTAAAATGGAAGAAAAAACAACAACTTTGTGTGCTTATTGGAGGACATTTAGATCAGTGCTTTTCAACCACTGTGCCGCAGCACACTGGCGTGCCGTGAGATACAGTCTGGTGGGCCGTGGGAGATTATCTAATTTCACCTATTTGGGTTAAAAATTATTTTTGCATCCAGTAATTATAGTCTGCAAATTATGTGTTGTTGTTGAGTGTCGATACTGTCTAGAGCTCGGCAGAGTAACGGTGTAATACTCTTCTATATCAGTAGGTGGCAGCCGGTAGCTAATTCCTTTGGAGGCAGCATGCAAGTAAAAAGGTATCTAATGCTTAAACCAAAAATAAACAAAAGGCTAGTGCCCCTAAGACAAAAGCTTTGAAACTTAGGGAAGGCTATGCAGAACTAAACTAAAACTGAACTGGCTACAAAGTAAACAAAAACTGAATGCTGGACGACAGTAAAGACTTACAGTGTGTGGAGCAGACAGCGTCCATAAAGTACATCCGAACATGACATTACAATCAACAATGTCCCCACAAAGAAGGATAAAAACAACTGAAATATTTTCGATTGCTAAAACAAAGTAGCTGCGGGAAATATCGCTCAAAGGAAGACATGAAACTGCTACAGGAAAATACCAAAAAAAGATAAAAAGCCACCAAAATAGGAGCGCAAGACAAGAACTAAAACACTACACACAGGAAAACAGCATAAAACTCAAAATAAGTAACGGCGTGATGTGACAGGTCGTGACAGTACACCTACTTCGAGACAAGAGCTATAGTGATGAATGGTTGGTTATGCTTTAAAGTCATATCCAACAATTGCGACAACGACTTTTTATTGTCAACTGAGTTTAATTTTTTAATGATTTCTGCTGGTGGTGTGCCTGCAGATTTTTTCGACGCACAAAATGTGCCTTGGCTCAAAAAAGGTTGAAAAACACTGATTGAGATGTTAACTGGCTGTCCAGCTTTGCACAAGTAAACACGCTGCAGGGCCGCTTGTAACGCAGATTTTACGTGCAAGCCAATATAGTTCGATACTTGTTTATTTGCTAATATTAGACTAGACTAGACTTCCTTTTTATTGCCATTCAAATTTGAACTTTACAGCACAGATAAGAACGAAATTTCGTTACATAAGCTCATGGTAGTGCAGGATAAAAAAGCAATAAGGTGCATATATAAATAAATAAATATATATATAAATAATATATCAAATAAATATACATGTATAAATATATATAAATAAATAGATTACTGTACAGATAAATATATTGCACTTTTTCAATATATTTATCTGTTATATTGGAGTGATATCTGCAATTGTTACAGTGTATTCCCAAGGGGGCCAAGTGGAGCTGTATCCCAGCAAGAAAGCTTGCTGTGTGAAGCTGCTGACAATCACTTACTGCCACCTACAGGACTGAAGTGGGACAGTATCGCCCAGCATGTCACAATTTTCCATAAAAATCAGTCCGAGACATGCCAGTGATTGTTTGCGGTGCATGTAGTTATTATTGTAAAGGGATAATTGTAATAAAGCTCTTTTACTAAATGACATTAGTTGGTGCAGGTGTGCCTAATGAAGTGGCCAATGAGTTGACTCTCCATAATCGGGTTACACTTGTGTCGATTTTCTTAACAGATACCTGCAGGAAAGCTGGAGGTCTGTCGGGCATCGTCTCAGAGTGATCGCTGGTGAACTTGACCAGTCGCAGGTAGCCCGGGTAGGAGGGGGCGCTCACATGGCCCTCGGGGGTCACGAAGAATATCTGCACGCCCTGAGGGATGCACAGCAGCTCCTCCGCGTCCTCGCCCATGCTCTGCGGGGACGACGAGGAGGTTGACGTCCGGCTGTAAAACTCGTCACCCACCAGTGAAAGCTCGCCTGATTCGGTCCCGTACGAGATGGAGAGGTGACCCTCGACAGCTTGGGGCGAGTACGCCGGGGGATGCTCACTCCCTGGGAGCGGAGGGCGGGGCCTCTGCGGCTTTTCTTTGGCTGGTATTTTTGGGTAGAGGCTTTCAGAAGGCTGCTCGGCGGGCCCCTCTGCGGCGGTAGCGGTCTCCAGTATGGCGAGACGAGTGGTGATGTTGTTGAGGGTCTCCTGCATTTTCTTCTGCATCTGTCGGGCCGACTCCCAGGAGCTGCCTGTGCATTCATCGCCCCGCGAGGGCACGCTGATGCCCCGGAGAAGGTGGTGTCGACCCTTCTTGTACAGCTCCAGAGCCTGGCTCGGGTCTCCGGCTTCATCGGCTGTCAGACCTTTGTTGATGCACTCAAAGCCTCTCTCGTAGCCATCTTTAATCACCTCGAGCCTTGCACGGTCAAATGCATCTTGTTTGGCTTTCTCCATTACCTATAAAATATATTAAAAAAAACGTCAACAATTCAACATTTCATACACTGGTATTCTGTGTACAACCACGGATGACTATTTAGCAGTCTAGTGTAGTATTTTGCAGTGAATTATGTTACACACCACTCAAAAATAAACTTAAACCACCAAATATCGTATTTTTCGCTTTTATTTGAAATGTTAATGAAGGTTATTGGAAGTAGTTTAAAAAAAAAATCCCACACAATTAGCTGACAGGTCTGTTGTTTTTAGCTAGCTAGCATTAGCTCCCCGTTATGTCGTAACGGTGCAACTTACCCAAATACAGTTGTTACGGCTCCGGGCGTCTAAATGCAGCAGTTAGCGACACTGCAGTGACTGCGTCACCCCTGTCTATTGTTTTAGTAAACCTTGACACCGACCACTCTATCAAGAGATATGATGCAATTAATCAGTGTCGACCTTTTAATCCCGTAGCACATGATATCCGCCCTGAGTTTAGACTTTTATTGTGACACTTCCAAACCGGAAGTAGCGTAAATTTGCGTCGGAGCAACCTTTTTCTAAATGTCTGTGCTTGTTTGTAATTTATTCTAACAACGTCATTCCGAACTGTATCATTACATTAATACGCTACGCATACATAGGAGTATCAGTTGCACGAGAAGGAAGTCAAGGGAATAAACACATTTGTTAATTTGAAGGCTGTGAACCGGAAACGGGAGTGCTACACTCCAGTCCTTTAGATGGCGGTATTGCACACACAGTCACCGGTTGCCATTGCCAATCAATCGATCCAGAACACAGGAACTATACTGAACGCTTATTAAATAAAATGATTACGATTAATTACATTATGAGTGTAGAAATTACTCGTCGTCATGTTGGAGAAATCTAAGTTTGTGTGCCAATAAAGTTGGCGTATATCATTAGTTTTTACAACACTTCTTAATAGTTTCAAATTAAAAATGGGAACGCCATCGCTAAAAGGCAACACTGATTCAATAATCAGTAAAAAAAAAACAACGATTTTCTGCAAGTTAAAGTTAAAGTTAAAGTACCAATGATTGTCACACACACACACTAGGTGTGGCGAAATTATTCTCTGCATTTGACCCATCACCCTTGATCACCCCCTGGGAGGTGAGGGGAGCAGTGGGCAGCAGCGGTGGCCGCGCCCGGGAATCATTTTTGGTGATTTAACCCCCAATTCCAACCCTTGATGCAGAGTGCCAATTAAGCAGGGCGGTAATGGGTCCCATTTTTATAGTCTTTGGTATGACTTGGCCAGGGTTTGAACTCACAACCTACCGATCTCAGGGCGGTAAAAAAACGATTCGGAAGTAAAACAATATGTATTTTCTGCAACAAAAAACACAATTCGCAAGTAAATAAAACCCTTTTCTGCAAGTAAAAAAAACGGTTTGCATGCACTTTTGTAAAAAAAAACAAAAAACAAATTGTTTTTGTATGTAAGGGAGAAACAATTTTGCAAGTAAAAACAATTTTCCACAAATAAAGAAACGATTTTGCAAGGGGGAAAAAAAAACAATTTTCTGCGAGTGAAAAATGATTCGCAAGAGGAAAAAAATACATTTCTGCAAGTAAAAAAACAAAACAATTTTCTGCAAGTAAAAAACTATATGCAAGTAAAAAAAAAACTATTTTCTGCAAGTGAAAAAGATTTGCAAGTAAGAAAAACAATTTTCTGGAAGTAAAAAAATTACTTGCAAGCAAAAAAACAAAACAATTTTCTGCAAGTAAAGAAACGATTTTGCAAGTAAAAAAAAAAGCAATTTTCTGCAAGTGAAAAATGATTCGCAAGGAAAAATAAATACATTTCTGCAAGTAAAAAAACAAAACGATTTTCTGCAAGTGAAAAATTATTTGCAAATAAGAAAAAATATTTTCTGGAAGTAAAACAATTAGTTGCAAGCAAACAAAAAAAAACACATTTCTGCAAGTAAAAATAACGATTTGCAAGTGAAAAATTATTCGCACTGAAAAAAAAAAAATTTGCAAGTAAAAAAAACAATCCGCAAGTAAAAAAAAACAAAACGATTTGCAAGCAAAAAAACTATTTTCTACAAATACAAAAAACTAATTTCTGCAAATAAAAAAAATAAAAAAATTGACAAGGGACGTACTTACGACTGTAGCTGGAATAAAGTCAAAAGATATATTTATTTTAGTCAGCAGCTAACACTAACTAGCTCCAACACGCCTTTCAATTGTTACCACTTCCGGTCGACGCTCCAACGTGGACCCCGATTTAATCAAGTTGAACAACTTATTCGGGTGTTACCATTTAGTGGTCAATTGTACGGAATATGTGCTGTACTGTGCAATCTACTAACACAAGTCTCAATCAATCAATCAATCCACATTAGCGAAAGCTCCCCATGAAGAAGTAACAGAATGCCAACGTTTACGGTAAGCAAAACATGCAATCTATTTTTATCCATCACCAGAAAGCTTTACGAGAGACTGCTGTTATTTAAATGTTTGCTGTGTTTGATCTAAAAGTTACTAAGAGATGTATCTACCATGAATTGATTAACGTGGACCCCGATTTAAACAAGTTGAATAACTTATTGGGGTGTTACCATTTAGTGGTCAATTGTACGGAATATGTACTGTACTGTGTAATCTACTAATACAAGTATCAATCAATCAATCAATCAATCATGTGTAATGACGTTTATTGGCCTGCAGATGGCGCCAACTCATCCTAAATGCAAAGTTGTAACCGCATAGAATTTGGTAGTGGGGGATTAATGTGCTTTTTTTTGTCAGTTTTTTTCTCTTGAAAAGCAACCCTTTTCCAACAATATACATGGTAATTATTTAGCCCACTGCTTGTTAAATATATGCTGTAGCACCAATTGTTTTTTTATTGCAACTATGGACTACAAATCTCAGCAGTAAAACTATCTCATTTTATAGTGCATTGTTATTTTGCCCTTTAATTACTTACTTTATGGTGACATCAAAAGAAAGCTTTTTTAGGAGGATTGCATTGTGAAAAGTATTCATGCATCAAATAATTAGTTTGTAATCAAACTAGGGCTGCAACTAACGATTAATTTGATAATCGATTAATCTGTTGATTATTGCTTCGATTAATCGATTAATAATCGGATAAAAGAGACAAACTACATTTCTATCCTTTCCAGTATTTTATTGAAAAAAAAAACCCAGCATACTGGCACCATACTTATTTTGATTATTGTTTCTCAGCTGTTTGTACATGTTGCAGTTTATAAATAAAGGTTTATTAAAAAAAAATAAAAAAAATTGCCTCTGCGCATAGCATAGGTCCAACGAATCGATGACTAAATTAATCGCCAACTATTTTTATAATCGATTAGTTGTTGCAGCCCTAAATCAAACACAGATGTTGAGATGTCTGCAATTGCTTTAAATTATGAGTCATATCATATTATGTATAACAATCCATAAATGGCGTCCAACTTTTCACTGAAAGCAGTGACCCTCCTGCCACCTTTACTGCTTCCTTTATGACACGCTCACCTCACAGTTGACCTGTTCACCTGCAGAATGCTCCACAAAATGTCCGCCGCCCAACAGGAGCCGAGCTTAAAGTCTGTGACGTCTTCCTTATGGAGATTCATCGTCTGTCGGATCCAAGCGAGTGGTTTCCGAGCGAGACGCTGACATCTTTATTTACGGCGTTATTGCTTCGCTGTTGTTTTCCATCGAAAGTGGCCGCCCGCGTGCGACGACCACCGCTGGTCCTCTTAAGTGAGGCGGCCTGTGGGAATTGTGCGAGTCTTTAGTTGTCGTCTGGAAGCTGATGTGATGATGAACGAGGGATGGTTAGAGTGACAAAGTGGTAATCAGACACACATGTTCAGTCGAAGTATACGGAGCATCAGCTGAGACACTGACATGCATTTCATACATAGCGCATACTTCCTCAAATAGACTCAACATAAATAAATGCCTCACCTCAAATAGACTTGTGAGCAGACCTGGCATCTGTAAAGCTGATGTTGCAGATGGAGTTTAAAGACAATAAGAAATAGCAACACTATGGAGTGAAATTACTGCCAAAACTTCACAAACAGGTTTTTACTCAAGCCGATTTGCAAGTAAACACTAACTATTTTCGGCAATAAAAAAAAAACGATTCGCAAATTTAAAAAATCAAATCAAATCTGCAAGTCAAAAAACAATTCACAAGTAAAAAAGTGCATGTGAAAATAAAACGATTTGTGTAATTTGTAAGTGAAAAACGATTCGCAAGTTAAAAAAAAATATTTTCTGCAAGTAAAAAAACAATTCGCAAGTAAAAACAAATTTCCTCAAGTAAAAAAGCAACTTTGCAAGTGAAAAAAGATAATTTAAAAAAACAAAAATTTTCGCAAGTAAAAAATAAAATTAAAAAAAATAAAATTTTGCAAGTAAAAAACATTTCTGAAGTAAAAAAAAAAAACCAACAAAAAAACATTTTCTGCAAGTAAAATAACGATTTGCAAGTAAAAAATATATATATTTTCTGCAACTAAAAAAGCGATTTGCAAGTAAATAAAACCCTTTACTGTAAAAAAAAACCGGTTTGCATGTACTTTTGTAAAAAAAAATATATATATATATATATATTTTATATGTAAGTGACAAATGATTTGCAAGTCACAAAAATATTTTCTGCAAGTAACAAAAAGATTCGCAAGTAAAAACTATTTTCCGCAAGTACGTTGAAAAATGATTTGCAAGGGGGAAAAAATTAATTTCTGCAAGTAAAAAACTATTTGCAAGTTAAAAAAAACAATTTTCTGGAAGTAAAAATAACGATTTGCAAATACTTTTTTTTTGCTGCAAGTAAAAAAGTGAATCGCAAGTAAATACAACTATTTTCTAAGAGAAAAAAATTATTCGCGAGCAAAAAAACACAATTTTCTGCAAGTAAAAAAACGATTTGCAAGTAAAAAATTATTCGCAAGTAAAAAAAAATAAATTTGCAAGTTAAAAAGTACCAATGATTGTCACACACACTCGGTGTGGCGAAATTATTCTCTGCATTTGACCCATCACCCTTGATCACCCCCTGGGAGTAAAAAAAAGATTCGCAGGCAAAAAAAACCTATTTTCTGCAAGTAAAAAAAACAATTTGCTAGTGTAACCGAGGGTTTATATATGTTGCCTATACGGTATAAAACTACAAAATAATAAACACGGAGTCTCCAGTTTACACGAGGACCCTTTATTTACCTTCTTTCCAAAACCTCCGCTCCACTCCAACCACGTGACCTCATTTCCGCTCTTAGCGCCTTCAAAATAAGAGCTCAAGGCATATACTGTATGACAGCGTATAACAGGAACTTAACATCACCAAGAGGAAAGCCCATAAATATAGGTTACACTAGTAAAAATAAAAAACGATTTGCAAGCAAAAAAATATTTTCTGCAAATAAAAAAAAACACATTTCTGCAAATAAAAAAAATATTTGCAAGTAAAACAATTTTATGCAATTTAAAACAATTATTCACTAGTGTAAAAATGTTTTCCTTCAATTATTTATTCAATAATTTTTGGTTGATAAAATTTTTTCTTTGAAGTTAAAACTTTTGGCAGTAATAGTCCACACGCTTGCACTCAGAGCACCCGTATTTCACTCTCTACAACAACAGGTGGTGCTGATGAGTCAATCTAAGGCTGTCAGCGCTACTGTTATTTGCGCACTGTGCCGTCCTCCCAAAATAACAAAGAAGAAGAAGCAGGTTGGGGAGTAAAATGCAAGACAGAAGAGAGGGGAAACTTACAGGTAAACTTACAGGTTGAGCGTTGAGCTTATTTCCCCATTTGGCAATATTGCTGCATGATGCTTAGTGTTTCACGAAAGCTGCATCTGCTTATCATTCAGCTTCTAAAACCTTTAGATCAGTGGTCCCCAACCACCGGGCCGTGGATCGATTGGTACCGGGCCGCACAAGAAATACATTTAAAAAAATTTTTTTTTTTTTGATTAAATCAACCTGAAAAACACAAGATACACTTACAATTAGTGCACCAACCCAAAAAACCTCCCTCCCTCATTTACACTCATTCGCACAAAAGGTTTTTTTTCTTTCTGTTATTAATATTTCTGGTAATATAGATCAATACAGTCTGCAGGGATACCGTAAGCACACATGATTGGAATTTTCAAGCATTGACCGGTCCGCAGTTACAAAAAGGTTGGGGACCACTGCTTTAGATCATCCTCTTTATATTCAGGCTAAAAAATAAGGAGGATGAGCATTTGCTAAGTGCTAAACAAGAAATGCAAACTATGACCAGAATAAAACAATCACTTACTGTACAACGTCTGCTCTCACTGTGATGCCGACTGATGGGATGTTTATATCTTCCGGTTTGGATGAAGAATTAATCATTATCCTCACGCAGGTTAAAAAAAAAAAGTTAGTTTTTTTCGTGTCTTTCTCTCCATCTCCGGTTGTAAGTTTAATGTCAACATTGACCAACTTCTCGGTTAATGGCCACAACTATTCAGGTGAGAGGCATGATTTATAATGTAGAATTAACTTTCACCAACTTAGAGGCGAAGCAGCATTAGCTCAATATGCCAACATTGTAGCTGCATAAGCTCTCTGTGGTCACGGCCATGCCAAAAATAGTTTGTCTGCGTTAGCACTTAAAATAACAATACCGCAAATACTTGGTTAATATTCAGGTCACGACATGTAAATGGAGCATTGTTGGCGGTTTTTGGATGTTTGTTTAGAGGGCTTTGTCAGGTTCAAACACTGATGGCATCTATTAAACAAGACAAGAAGCAAAGAATTAAACAGAGACAGAATTCAATTTGGCTCAAATTGAGGAGAGACGCCTGGGCACTGTACCCTTGGACAGTGTCTCAACACGCTCTGACGAAAGATTGTACGCCACCTCTTTTATTTGGACTTTCCCTGATTACATGGCAACAGCTGTTTCTAAGGGACATGGGTCGTAAACAGCCATCACCTTTGATTACAACAGCTCGTAAAACAGTTCACCGAAAAGGTCGTAAAACAGTTCACCGAAAAGGTCGTAAAACAGTTCACAGAAAAGGTCGCCTTGAGGGGGAGTCAGGCCCTGCTTCCTCTACACTTTGTAGTTCTTGGGTCACGACAATATATTTCTGTTGATTGCAATACATGAAAGAAACAGAACACCTTCATGTTGCTTCCCATCCTACACAGTGGAGTTTTACAAGCCTTTTGATTGGTAGGATTAAAGACAGCTTTTGTCCTACACCAGGGGTCGGCAACCCAAAATGTTGAAAGAGCCATTTTGGTCCAAAAAAAAAAAAAAAATCGGTTTTGAGCCGCAAAAAATGAAAAGCCTTCTATAAGTAAAATAATGAAGTCAACACATGATGTACGTGTCTGTATTAGTTGTATAAGCCTACTATCAAAATGACTTTAAAAGTCTTTTATAAGTGTTATAATGAAGACAACACATGATTTAAGTGTCTATATTAGCTATATTAGCCTACTTTTATTTTTACAACATTGGAAAACATTAGTAAACCTCCTCAGAGGGTGAGATGACTCTTCTAAATGACTGTCTTGGAATGGCCAAACGTATTCATTTTATAACGTCTCTTCTACTCCGTGTCTCTCATTGGGCACGTTTGTTATGTGAAAATATCAAAAATGGCGGGCTGTCTTCTTCTAATGAATTTATTAGAATCTATGCAAGCTGGGTAACGTTTACTGTGGTCTGGATCAACATGGCACACAAACAACAATCAGAAATGCAGCCAATATTACATACAGATAATACGTCATGAGAAATGCAGATAAAAATTAAATACACAGAGGACATAGGAAATTAAATGAGCTCAAATATACCTACAAGTGAGGCATAATGATGCAATATGTACATAAAGCCAGCCTAAATAGCATGTTAGCATCGATTAGCTTGCAGTCATGCAGTGACCAAATATGCTTGATAAACACTCCACACGAGTCAATAACATCAACAAAGCTCACCTTTGTGCATTCACGCACAGTCTAAAACATTTGGTGGACAAAATGAGACAAAGAAGGAGTGGCATAAGATATGTATTTCCATGGCATGTTGAAGAAAGTTATACATGTAAACAAACTACGGTGAGTTCAAGGACCGCCAAAATGAGGACAAAACGACGCTCTCCAAATACTCTCATCAGAGAATCATGTTTAATATAAACAGTAGGATTTCTAACAATTAGGGAGGATTGTGTCATGTTGTCCTTCTACAGAAACCCTATTAAAACAAAAATATATTTTCCCCCCCATCTTTTTCTATTTTCATACGTTTTTGAAAAAGCTCCAGGGAGCCAGTTGGGCGGCGCAACAAAGCCGCATGCGGCTCTAGAGCCGCAGGTTGCAGACCCCTGTCCTACACCAATACATCATCCCACTACCATCAGGGCGCAGGTACAGAACCATCAAATTCCGGAGGGCCCGCCTCGGGAAAAGCCTTATCCCTGCAGCTATAGCCGCCCTAAACAGCAGGCCCGGCCGACCTGTTTGACAAGCCTGTAAATGCGTGTTGGTCATGTATGATGTCTTTTTGTTACTTTTGTTCGTGATGTGTAATGTCTATTGTTTAAATGTACGGCAGTGAAAATGAATTTCCCCAACGGGGACCAATATATCTAAATCAATTAATCCTCTCGCCGGGAACTCAATGCAACACAAAATTTTGTGATAACTTAGATACAACTATTCTAACAGGCTTTATGTGCGCAATAGGATTAGCTACATTGTTAGCCACCTCGTTGCCGAATATTACAAATCAGAATACCGTATATTTTTCGGAGTATAAGTCGCACCGGAGTATAGGTCGCACCTGCCGAAAATGCATGATAAAATAGGAAAAAAACATATATAAGTCGCACTTATAAAACTGCGACTTATAGTCCGAAAAATACGGTACATAAAAAATGTGCTCTTGTCTTACATCGGGATTGTGAATTATAAGCAAAATTCCCCCCCAAAAGTGCAGTTCCCCTTTAAGAATGTTGTTTTGCACAAAAGAAATGGAGGGTATTGACAAAAGTGGGGGAAAAACCTGGATTAGTTAAAAAGTTTTAACGAACAAACAATAAAGGCGCCAATAATGATGCTGTGTTGAGAAATATGCAGATGTTGGGCAATCGAATCAAAATACTTGATAAAAGCTCTGCTGGAGACGCGGCAATTAAGTCGTAATGAATTCATATCAGCAGAAAAGCAAGACTGATATTTAAACAGTGACATCATCTTCCATCATCATAAACTTTATGCACCGGATCAGCGAGAAGCGCAAGGAAAAGATTCATGGCATGAAAGAAGGAAAATAAAACCATCTTCATGCACAGAAGCTGTTTTCAATTTATAAATTTTTTTTTGTTGCTTTTTCTCAAATTTCCAACACGTGTTGAGATGTTGAGCGTTGTTGCACTGGGAATGGGTGCAAGGAGGCACAAAATAAACTTGCTGCTCAGATGTGTAATATAGAGCGTTGTCCATGTTGTAAACAAATATCTGTCAGTTTGATGGTAAAACAAACAAACTTTATTTAATGCTCCCACTGTAGTGTAGGATTAAATATGCTTCCAATGCTTTGTGGGTTAATAGAGAACACTATAGTTACTATTTGTTACACATGTGCGTCTTGCGCAATAAGGTCACATTGCTGAATGAAGCTTCTGAAAACAAATCTGTCATAATTATTTTTCTGGAAAAAAAATCACCTCTTTTTCTCACATTTCCTGGAATTAAAAAAAAAAAAGTTCTTCCAAGACGTCCATACCACATTTGTTGTGTAATTAAAAGCTAGAAATGTCTGGTGACTTGTAGGGGTGTAACGGTACACAAAAATTTCGGTTCGGCACGTACCTCGGTTTAGAGGTCACGGTTCGGTTCATTTTCGGTACAGTAAGAAAACAACAAAATATATATTTTTGGGTTATTTATTTACTAAATTTGCAAAATCTTCCACCAAAAATATTTTTCTTTGTGGAATATTTGATGTGAAGTAATCGGAACCTTCATAAAAACATTGATTTTGATTCAATATTATGTTTTGAGCAACGACAGTTGGAAAGAAAAAAACAACAACTTTGTTTTATTAGTCAACATTGCAACTTTTTCTAAATTACATTTAACCTTTAAGCTTTTTTATTTCACTTTTGTTATGTTTTTGTTTATTTTACTAGTATTTTTAGAATGTGCCGTGGGCCTTTAAAACATTAGCTTCGGGCCGCAAATGGCCTCCGGGGCACACTTTTGACACCCCTGCTATAGATAATAACAAATTAAATCTGATAAATCTATGGATAAAAAGCAGAGCCTGGCGACGCATGCGCGTTTATCATAACTCTCGCTCTCTCTGTCTCTGCCCCTCCCTCACCAATGCTGCTGCGCGCACAATTTGTTTTGTTTTTAACCCTTTCTTAACCCTGAACGTACATTGAAAATACACGCAACCCTAACTCAAAATGCCGGACATTTGAGACATTTAAAGGGGAACATTATCACAATTTCAGAATGGTTAAAACCATTAAAAATCAGTTCCCAGTGGCTTATTTTATTTTTCGAAGTTTTTTTCAAAATTTTACCCATCACGCAACATCCCTAAAAAAAGCTTCAAAGTGCCTGATTTTAACCATCGTTATATACACCCGTCCATTTTCCTGTGACGTCACATAGTGATGCCAACACAAACAAACATGGCGGAAAGAACAGCAAGCTATAGCGACATTAGCTCGGATTCAGACTCTGATTTCAGCGGCTTAAGCGATTCAACAGATTACGCATGTATTGAAACGGATGGTTGTAGTGTGGAGGCAGGTAGCGAAAACGAAATTGAAGAAGAAACTGAAGCTATTGAGCCATATCGGTTTGAACCGTATGCAAGCGAAACCGACGAAAACGACACGACAGCCAGCGACACGGGAGAAAGCGAGGACGAATTTGGCGATCGCCTTCTAACCAACGATTGGTATGTGTTTGTTTGGCATTAAAGGAAACTAACAACTATGAACTAGGTTTACAGCATATGAAATACATTTGGCAACAACATGCACTTTGAGACTGCAGACAGCCCAATTTTCATCAATTAATATATTCTGTAGACATACCCTCATCCGCGCTCTTTTCCTGAAAGCTGATCTGTCCAGTTTTGGAGTTGATGTCAGCAGGCCAGGGAAGCTAGGGTCGATATTCTTCTCTTGATCATCTTCGGTTGCATAAGGGACGGTGTGAGCCAAGACATCCAGGGGGTTTAGCTCGCTCGTCTGCGGGAACAAACTGCCGCCATTGCTTGCCGTGCTACCGATGCCCTTTGTCCCTGAATTGCTCACACACTCCGGCAGATTCAATGGGGGTCTGACGGCAGATTTCTTTGACTTTATCGTTGGAAATGCATCTGCTTTGAGTGTCGCAGGATATCCACACATTCTTGCCATCTCTGTCGTAGCATAGCTTTCGTCGGTAAAGTGTGCGGAACAAACGTCCAATTTCTTGCCACTTTCGCATCTTTGGGCCACTGGTGCAACTTGAATCCGTCCCTGTTCGTGTTGTTACACCCTCCGACAACACACCGACGAGGCATGATGTCTCCAAGGTACGGAAAACAGTCGAAAAAACGGAAAATAACAGAGCTGATTTGACTCTTGGTTTGAGAAAATGGCGGATTGCTTCCCGATGTGACGTCATGTTGTGACGTCATCGCTCAGAGAGCGAATATTAGAAAGGCGTTTAATTCGCCAAAATTCACCTATTTAGAGTTCGGAAATCGGTTAAAAAAATATATGGTCTTTTTTTCTGCAACATCAAGGTATATATTGACGCTTACATAGGTCTGGTGATAATGTTCCCCTTTAAGAAACTCCGCCCTGACAGCTCCGCAAAAGACGACATGTCCGGTGAAAAGAGGACGTATGGTCAGTCTATCGTAGCCCGTTAGCTGCTAGAATGCCGTGTGTTGTGCCTCGGTGTGCATTGTTTACACAACGTGCGTTACGCTACTTAATATGTCCGTGTGGAAAGTCGTTCGGTACACCTCCGAACCGAACCGGAACCCCCGAACCGGAACCCCCGTACCGAAACGGTTAAATACAAATACATGTACTGTTACACCCATAGTGACTTGTAGATTACCTTCATGTATCTCGCAAGGCATCTTTGGGTTTTGTTTGTTTGAATTTGAACAAAATTACCACCATACTTGTTGTCACTGGTTGTGAAAGTTGTATTGTTTTTATCTTCTACTGTTAACAGTATTTAATTCTGGCTTTACTTGTGTGGTATAAATATTACATTATATATACCGTATTTTCCGGCCTATAAGGCGCACTTAAAATCTTTTTTTTTTTTCTCAACTCGACAGTGCGCCTTATAACCCGGTGCGCCTAATGCAAGGAATAATTCTGGTTGAGAATACCCACCTCGGAGCTATTTTATTTGCTACATGGTGTAATGGTAAGTGTGACCAGTAGATGACAGTCAAACATAAGAGATACATGCAGGCTGCACTATGATGGGTCTCAAGTAAACAACACCAACAATTTAAACGTTCCATTAAAAATATAGAACATTACACATGGCGCTCAAAAATCTATCAAAATGTTTTAGTACGACTTTGGTAAGCTATGAAGCCGCACTGCTTGAAGTATTGTCGGCGCTTTAAACATATGAGTATTATTATGGTGTGTGTATAAGGTAAGACATATTATAAGGCGTTTTGTTTGACAATATTATGCATAAGCAACTTTTCTTACCTTCTCTTACCTGCTGATCTGTATTTGGGATCTGCATAAGTCCTGAAAAATCGTGCACGTCCGTGCCGACACCGTAGTCGATAAGCTTCTCTTTCTCTATCTTCTTTTTATGGGACATGGTGGTTCTACAGACTGCTGCCATTTCTAATATAAAGTAGTGTAAAGTTCTTACTTATATCTGTCGGTAAACTCGCCATGAAAGCGCTAAAACATACCGGTATAGTGAGTTTACATTATTCACCCGAGGAACTTTAGTTATTAGAGTTTCGGTCGGACGGTTTTTGACGGGATACATTTTTGATGTGGTTGTTTCCGGATGAGGAGACGCTGCTCCGTTATTGATTTAAAGGGGAACATTATCACAATTTCAGAATTGTTAAAACCATTAAAAATCAGTTCCTAGTGGCTTATTATATTTTTCGAAGTTTTTTTCAAAATTTTACCCATCACGCAATATCCCTAAAAAAAGCTTCAAAGTGCCTGATTTTAACCACCCGTCCATTTTCCTGTGACGTCACATTGTGAAGCCAACACAAACAAACATGGCGGAAAGAACAGCAAGCTATAGCGACATTAGCTCGGATTCAGACTCGGATTTCAGCGGCTTTAGCGATTCAACAGATTACGCATCTATTGAAACGGATGGTTGTAGTGTGGAGGCAGGTAGTGAAAACGAAATTGAAGAAGAAACTGAAGCTATTGAGCCATATCGGTTTGAACCGTATGCAAGCGAAACCGACGAAAACGACACGACAGCCAGCGACACGGGAGAAAGCGAGGACGAATTCGGCGATCGCCTTCTAACCAACGATTGGTATGTGTTTGTTTGCCATTAAAGGAAACTAACAAATATGAACTAGGTTTACAGCATATGAAATACATTTGGCAACAACATGCACTTTGAGAGTGCAGACAGGCCAATTTTCATCAATTAATATATTCTGTAGACATACCCTCATCCGCTCTCTTTTCCTGAAAGCTGATCTGTCCAGTTTTGGAGTTGATGTCAGCAGGCCAGGGAAGCTAGGGTCGATATTCTTCTCTTGATCATCTTCGGTGGCATAAGGGACGGTGTGAGCCAAGACATCCAGGGGGTTTAGCTCGCTCGTCTGCGGGAACAAACTGCCGCCATTGCTTGCCGTGCTACCGAGGTCCTTTGTCCCTGAATTGCTCACACACTCCGGCAAATTCAATGGGGGTCTGGCGGCAGATTTCTTTGACTTTATCGTTGGAAATGCATCTGCTTTGAGTGTCGCAGGATATCCACACATTCTTGCCATCTCTGTCGTAGCATAGCTTTCGTAGGTAAAGTGTGCGGAACAAACGTCCAATTTCTTGCCACTTTCGCATCTTTGGGCCACTGGTGCAACTTGAATCCGTCCCTGTTCGTGTTGTTACACCTTCCGACAACACACCGACGAGGCATGATGTCTCCAAGGTACGGAAAACAGTCGAAAAAACGGAAAATAACAGAGCTGATTTGACTCGGTGTTTGAGAAAATGGCGGATTGCTTCCCGATGTGACGTCATCGCTCCGAGAGCGAATATTAGAAAGGCGTTTAATTCGCCAAAATTCACCCATTTAGAGTTCGGAAATCGGTTAAAAAAATATATGGTCTTTTTTCTGCAACATCAAGGTATATATTGACGCTTACATAGGTCTGGTGATAATGTTCCCCTTTAAGAAACTCCGCCCTGACAGCTCCGCAAAACACGACATGTCCGGTGAAAAGAGGACGTATGGTCAGTCTATCGTAGCCCGTTAGCTGCTAGCATGCCGTGTGTTGTGCCTTGGTGTGCATTGTTTATACAACGTGCGTTACGCTACTTAATATGTCCGTGTGGAAAGTCGTTCGGTACACCTCCGAACCGAACCGGAACCCCCATACCGAAACGGTTCAATACAAATACACGTACCGTTACACCCATAGTGACTTGTAGATTACCTTCATGTATCTCGCAAGGCATCTTTGGGTTTTGTTTGTTTGAATTTGAACAAAATTACCACCATACTTGTTGTCACTGGTTGTGAAAGTTGTATTGTTTTTATCTTCTACTGTTAACAGTATTTAATTCTGGCTACACTTGTGTGGTATAAATATTACATTATCCATCCATCCATCCATCTTCTTCCGCTTATCCGAGGTCGGGTAGCGGGGGCAGCAGCCTAAGCAGGGAAGCCCAGACTTTCCTCTCCCCAGCCACTTCGTCCAGCTCCTCCCGGGGGATCCCGAGGCGTTCCCAGGCCAGCCGGGAGACATAGTCTTCCCAACGTGTCCTGGGTCTTCCCCGCGGCCTCCTACCGGTTGGACGTGCCCTAAACACCTCCCGAAGGAGGCGTTCGGGTGGTATCCTGACCAGATGCCCGAACCACCTCATCTGGCTCCTCTCGATGTGGAGGAGCAGTGACTTTACTTTGAGCTCCCCCCGGATGACAGAGCTTCTCACCCTATCTCTAAGGGAGAGCCCCGCCACCCGGCGGAGGAAACTCATTTCGGCCGCTTGTACCCGTGATCTTGTCCTTTCGGTCATAACCCAAAGCTCATGACCATAGGTAAGGATGGGAACGTAGATCGACCGGTAAATTGAGAGCTTTGCCTTCCGGCTCAGCTCCTTCTTCACCACAACGGATTGATACAGCGTCCGCATTACTGAAGATGCCGCACCGATCCGCCTGTCGATCTCACGATCCACTTTTCTCTCACTCGTGAACAAGACTCCTAGGTACTTGAACTCCTCCACTTGGGGCAGGGTCTCCTCCCCAACCCGGAGATGGCACTCCACCCTTTTCCGGGCAGGAACCATGGACTCGGACTTGGAGGTGCTGATTCTCATCCCAGTCGCTTAACACTCGGCTGCGAACCGATCCAGTGAGAGCTGAAGATCCTGGCCAGATGAAGCCTTCAGGACCACATCATCTGCAAAAAGCAGAGACCTAATCCTGCAGCCACCAAACCGGATCCCCTCAACGCCTTGACTGCGCCTAGAAATTCTGTCCATAAAAGTTATGGACCTTTTATAGGCCGTATTTTCCGGCCTATAAGGCGCACTTAAAATCCTTTTTTTTCCCTCAACTCGACAGTGCGTCTTATAACCCGGTGCGCCTAATGCAAGGAATAATTCTGGTTGAGAATACCCACCTCGGAGCTATTTTATTCGGTAAATGGTGTAATGGTAAGTGTGACCAGTAGATGACAGTCAAACATAAGAGATACATGCAGGCTGCACTATGATGGGTCTCAAGTAAACAACACCAACATTTTAAACGTTCCATTAAAAATATAGAACATTACACACGGCACTCAAAAATCTATCAAAATGTTTTAGTACGACTTTGGTAAGCTATGAAGCCGCACTGCTTGAAGGATTGTCGGCGCATTAAACATACGAGCATTATTATGGTGTGTGTATAAGGTAAGACATGTTATAAGGCGTTTTGTTTGACAATATTATGCAAAAGCACCTTCTCTTACCTGCTGATCTGTATTTGGGATCTGCATAAGTCCTGAAAAATTGTGCACGTCTGTGCCGACACCGTAGTCGATAAGCGTCTCTTTCTCTATCTTCTTGTTATGGGACATGGTGGTTCTACAGACTGCTGCCATTTCTAATATAAAGTAGTGTAAAGTTCTTACTTATATCTGTCAGTAAACTCGCCATGAAAGCGCTAAAACATACCGGTATAGTGAGTTTACATTATTCACCCGAGGAACTTTAGTTATTGGAGTTCCGGTCGGACGGTTTTTGACGGGATACATTTTCGGTGTGGTTGTTTCCGGATGAGGAGATGCTGCTCCGTTATTGATTGAAGTAAAGTCTGAATGTCATTAAAACAGTTAGCTCCATCTTTTGGCACTTCTTGCACTCCCGTTCTTGCACGCTACACCGCTACAACAAAGATGACGGGGAGAAGACGCTGTCGAAGGTGAGCCACTTAAATACCCACAAAACATTGCACCCGGAAGCGACTGTCAGAAAGTTACTTGAAGATGATCTGTAAAACATAATCTATGCAACATTTTGAACAAAGAACCACCATTACATGTTATGTAGACCACATGGAAGTGTTTTACATTTAGAAAAAAATTATAATAATATCCATCCATTTTTTTTCTACCGCTTGTCCCTTTTGGGGTCGCGGGGGGTGCTGGAGCCTATCTCAGCTGCATTCCGGCGGAAGGCGGGGTAGACTCTGGACAAGTCACCATCTCATCGCAGAGGTGGCGATGAGGTATTATAATATTATGACTCCTTTAATGCGCCCTATAATCCGTTTAGGCGTCCTATAGACCAGTGGTTCTCAAATGGGGGTACGCGTACCCCTGGGGGTACTTGAAGGTATGCCAAGGGGTACGTGAGATTTTTAAAAAATATTCTAAAAATAGCAACAATTCAAAAATCCTTTATAAATATATTTATTGAATAATACTTCAACAAAATTAATGTTTAGAATTAAGTTCATGAATCCAATCTCCAAAAAGGGCACTTTAAGTTGATGATTACTTCTATGTGTAGAAATCTTTATTTATAATTGAATCACTTGTTTATTTTTCAACAAGTTTTTAGTTATTTTTATATCTTTTTTTCCAAATAGTTCAAGAAAGACCACTACAAATGAGCAATATTTTGCACTGTTATACAATTTAATAAATCAGAAACTGATTACATAGTGCTGTATTTTACTTCTTTATCTCTTTTTTTCAACCAAAAATGCTTTGATTAGGGGGGTACTTGAATTAAAAAAATGTTCATAGGGGGTACATCACTGAAAAAAGGTTGAGAACCACTGCTATAGACCATTCATCGGCAGTGCGCCTTATAATCCGGTGCGCCCTATGGTCCGGAAAATACGGTATGCCCTTTGTTTTACCGCTTAGTTGGTCATGTTGTTTTTGATTTGAACAATTAATTTTTACACTTGCATGACATGTTAAAATCTGACTTATAATGTTGCCTGTACAGTTTGATGACGTCAACAGTTTTATTTCCATTTTTGAAATCCGTACAAGTCGATCTTTGTCCCAGAATGGATTGTGTTTGCCTTATGAGGTTTGACAGTATTCCAAGTGAATTGAAGACAAATTAGAGCAGCATGTCCAAGCTTTTTTCCACGTAAGACCAAATACAGAAAAAATTGAAAAATGCGACTGAGTCCTTACAAGTTTTTGTTTTTTGTTCGTAATTCCTTCCCAAAGGTCAGACGAAGAAGAAAACCAAAAATATTTCCACTTTTCTTTATCAAAGTGCTGGCACGTGCAACTTTCTTTGGTCTCATGATGGCTCATTTTGCAGGCATTAGAGAAAAACTAAATGAACAGAGATGGAGACTGCCTGCCAACGTACTTGTTATTTTACTGCTGTGCTTTTATTTTACTTTACCAGCTACAGAATGTGGAAGTTGTGCCGTGCCCGAGAGGGTTATTTAATGTTTATGAAAGTAGAAAGAAATACAGAAAATATATTACAACTGTAGGTAGGGCTGGACGATTAAGGCAACAATAATAATCACAATTATTTTGCATTTATATTGAAATCACGATTAATAACACAATTATTCATTATTTTGAAGAAAGTAGTTATAATTGTATCACCGAAAGTCAACTTTGAATATAATTGAGAAGAACAACCGGAGAGAAATTAGTAACAAACAAGTACACAAAAATAGTAGCAACAAAAAATTACAATAACAATAGCAATACAAAAAAAATGAATTAATTTTATTCTATTTTTTTTACCTTTTACACTCATTTTATCACCACAGAGTGTGTGTAATAACAATTTAATAAAATATTTGTTAAATAAATGCAAAAACCCTTACATGTATTGGTGCAATATATCTGTGGAAGTTGCGTCCTCGCAGTCCCACTGTCAGACACGGCACAGGAGCCCAGCGTTCAGGTTTTAACAAGTTTTTAATGATTGTATGTTTTCACAAAGTTCTCTATCCAGCAGGATGCGACTTTTCAGCCACGTCCGTATCCTCTCTCCCCTCCTGCTCCCGGCCGCTTACTGTTAAAGACAACAGATTATTAGATTAACACGTGTACTACCTGTGAAATCTAATCACCTGCCAGCTGTGTCTTGCCGTCAGCACTGCCACGCCCCCGTCTGATGGTGCTCTGTCCTCAGCACCATGGACAGAGGCGGTGACCTTTGCTCCTGCAGGCAGCGCTGGCCACATCTCGCTCCACAACATCTTTGGACAATTTTTTGGACCAAAAATACGAAAAACTAATCTGTCTGGAGGCGCAAAAAATGAATAGCCGTATATAAGTCTTGTATTGAATGCAACACATGATATAAGTGTCTATATTAGCTATAATAGCCTACTATCAAAATGACTATGTGTCGCAGGCTGGAGCAAATCTTTGTTGACAGAAATGTTGAAATGTAATGTTTATTCTACACATTTTGACAACATTGGAAAACATTAGTAAATCAGAGGCTACTCAGAAGGTGAGATTACTCCTTGAAATGCGTCCAAGTTAAAGGAACCGGCAGGCTGTCTACTTTTAATAGATTTTGATGGATTTATTACAATCTTTGGCAAGCTAGGTAATGTTTGCTGTGGTCTGGAACAACATGGCACACAAACAACTATCAGAAATGCAGCCAATATTACATACAAATAATGTGTCGTGAGAAATCCATCCATCCATTTCCATTTTCTACCGCTTGTCCCTTTTGGGGTCACGGGGGGTGCTGGAGCCTATCTCAGCTGCATTCGGGCGGAAGGCGGGGTACACCCTGGACAAGTCGCCACCTCATCACAGGGCCAACACAGATAGACAGACAACATTCACACTCACATTCACACACTAGGGCCAATTTAGTGTTGCCAATCAACCTATCCCCAGGTGCATGTCTTTGGAGAAGGGAGGAAGCCGGAGTACCCGGAGGGAACCCACACAGTCACGGGGAGAACATGCAAACTCCACACAGAAAGATCCGGAGCCCGGGATTGAACCCAGGACTGCACAGGACCTTCGTATTGTGAGGTAGACGCACTAACCCCTCTTCCACCGTGCTGCCTGTCGTGAGACATGCAAAACTAAATTGTATACAAAGAGGATACGAGTAAAGGATATTAAATGAGCTCAAATATACCTACAAATGAGGCATAATGATGCAATATGTACATACAGCGAGCCTAAATAGCATGTTAGCATTGATTAGCTTGCAGTCATGCACTGACCAAATATGCCTGATCAGCACTCCAACAAGTCAATAATAATAATAATAATTGTATTTGTAAAAAGCACTTTATATTGAGTAAACAACCTCAAAGTGCTACATTGTATTACAAAAATAAAAAAGATAATAAAGAAATAAATAAAAGATTAAAAACTAGAACAGCCAAATAGCTACAGCTAGCATGCACATCTAAAAAAAGGCTTTTTTAAAAAGAAGGGCTTTTAAACCTTTTTTAAAAGCATCCACAGTCTGTGGTGCCCTCAGGTGGTCAAGGAGAGCGTTCCACAGACTGGGAGCGGCGGAGCAGAAAGCCCGGTCTCCCATTGTTCGTAGCTTTGTCCTCGGAGGTTGGAGGAGGTTAGCCTGTCCGGAGCGGAAAGGTCGTGTGGAGGATTTGGGGGTGAGTAGTTCTTTGAGGTAAAGGGGGGCATTTCAATTGGAGGCACTGGTGGGTTAGCAGGGAGACTTTGTATTAAATCCTGAGTGGAACAGGAAGCCAGTGAACGGATTTGAGAATAGGGGTGATGTGGTCATATGTGGTAGAAGTAGGTCTTGCCCAGTTGTTTTATTTGAGCCTCAAAGGTCAAGTGAGGGTCCATTCTAACACCCAGATTAGTGATGAGGATGAGAGGTGAATGTCGTGGCCGAAGAAGGTGATGCTGGTGATGGTGTATGACTGAGTCTGATGTGGGGTGCCGACTAGAATGGCTTCGGTTTTGGAGCTGTTTAGTTGAAGAAAATTGTGTTTCATCCAAGCCTTTATCTCCTCCAGGCAGTTGGTAAGTGTGGATACAATAACATCAACAAAGCTCACCTTTTGTGCATTCACGCACAGCATAAAACCTTTGGTGGACAAAATGAGACAAAGAAGGAGTGGAAGATTGTACATGTAAACAAACTGTTGCGTCACAGTCCACACTATGGTGAGTTCAAGAACCGCCAAAATTAGTAGGACAAAATGATGTTCACCAAATACTGTCATCAGTGAAGCATACATATTAAACTGTGGGCTTTCTAACAATTGGGAAGGTTGTGTCATGTTTGTACTCAAATAAAAAACATACTAAAACAAAACTAATATTTTTCCCCCATCTTTTTCCATTTTCAATCCTTTAAAAAAAAAAAAGCTCCTGGGAGCCACTAGGGGGGCACTAAAGAGCCGCATGCGGAGAAAATGCAGTCGTTTATAAATTATTTAATGTTTCTCTGCGGCCCGGTAGCAAATGCGTCACGCCCCGGACCGGTGGTTGGGGACCACTGCTTTAGGTGAATAAACCCCACAGCTATACGGTACTCATGACTCAGCCTTTTGGAGGCGGCCAAACTCTCCCACGGACACTAAAAGTGGACAAGCATCAACAGGTGGAGCAGCCGACCTACAGAAAGAAATAGTTAGTCATTGGCCAAAGTGTCAGGGCACATCAGGTCGCCGCTCGCGTATTTCATTTTAATGCACGTGATGTCAGCTCGCTAGCTGGCGAGGTCACACTCTGCTGCTGGCGGCGAGCCCGCGGGAATCTTCTCAGCGAGAGTACTAACTTGTTTTCTTACCAGCTGTGTGATTTAGGAATCTTTGAGCCAACATGCATGTTTGAGATCGGATCATATTTAGTTCATGTATTCGGCGTAGTTGCGGATGAGGACGGGGACAAAGTGTTTTTCCAGACAAAAAGAGCCTCTTTCATCTCTGGAAGTCGTTGGGAATAACTGGATCCCTCGCCTCGTAAATCACGGAAAAAAGACGGTTTTACTGGCTGGACGACGATTAAGTTCCTTTGCCTTCATCCACACCACTAAAAGACACTTTTGTTTTTTCCATCCATCCATCCATCCATTTTCTACCGCTTATTCCCTTCGGGGGAGCTGGAGCCTATCTCAGCTACAATCGGGCGGAAGGCGGCGTACACCCTGGACAAGTCGCCACCTCATCACAGGGCCCTTTTGTTTTTTCAATTAAGAATAAAATAACAATTAAAGAGAACAAATACAGTTGCAGTTAACACATTTTCAATTATTCAAAGAGAGAAAAACAATTGTACTTTTTACGTATGGGTAATAAATCCCTATGGATTTGTAGCTGAGATATGTAGCATGTTTTGTTTGGAACATCTTTATATTTTCTGCGTAATTAACACAGCAAAAACAGCACAAGTAGAATTAGAGATGTCCGATATTATCGGCCGATAAATGCTTTAAAATGTAATATCGGAAATTATTGGTATCTGTTTCAAAAAGTACAATTTATGACTTTTTAAAACGCCACTGTACGGAGTGGTACAGAGCGCCAATAAACCTTAAAGACACTGCCTCTGCGTGCCAGCCCAATCACATAATATCTACGGCTTTTCACACACACAAGTGAATGCCCCGCATACTTGGTCAACAGCCGTACAGGTCACACTGAGGGTGGCCGTATAAACAACTTTAACACTGTTACAAATATGCGCCACAGTGCGAACCCACACCAAACAAGAATGACAACCACATTTCGGGAGAACATCCGCACCGTAACACAACAGAACAAATACCCAGAACCCCTTGCAGCACTAACTCTTCCGGGACGCTACAATATACACCCCCCCGCTGACTCCCTAACCCTCCACCTCAACCTTCTCATGCACTTTGTGACTTCAATAATAAATATGGCAGTGCCATGTTGGCGTTTTTTTTCCATAACTTGAGTTGATTTATTTTGGAAAACCTTGTTACATTGTTTAATGTAACAAGGTTCACAACATAATTAGGCATAATAATGTGTTAATTCCACGACTGTATATATCGGTATCGGTTGATATCGGAATCGGTAATTAAGAGTTGGACAATATCGGAATATCGGATATCGGCAAAAAAGCCATTATCGGACATCTCTAAGTGGAATAAATTTTTTGTAAAAGGGTTAAAATGTTAATTCACTATTTTCACCAATATGTAGAGCATCAACTAATTCCCCGAGCTTTATTTCTATGTAAAGTTAAGCCATACTTGCCAACCCTCCCGGATTTTCCGGGAGACTCCCGAAATTCAGCGCCTCTCCCGAAAACCTCCCGGGACAAATTTTCTCCCGAAAATCTCCCGAAATTCAGGCGGAGCTGGAGGCCACACCCCATCCAGCTCCATGCGGACCTGAGTGACGTGTCGACAGCCTGTTTTCACGTCTGCTTTCCCACAATATAAACAGCTAATGATCGAGGGCGAGTTCTTGGTTTCTTATGTGGGTTTATTGTTGTTTCATTAACGTCCTCCCAGCGCGGTAACAACACACAACAGCAGTCAAGTTTTCGTCTACCGTAAAGCAGTTCGTCTGCCGTAAACAGCAATGTTGTGACACTTTTAAACAGGACAATACTGCCATCTACTGTACATGCATATGTGACCCACCCATAATGTGTCACATTTTTGTGTTGATTTATTTATTTTATTTTGTGGTTTGAATTCGTTTTTGGAGCTGTCATTACACATTTATCAGTATTCACATTGGTCAGTAGGGGGCAGTAGGGCGTTTCTTCCCAATTGAATGCTATCACCTGCAGACCGGAAGTGTCTTGTCATTCTGATGAGCGCGACCAGTCTGTGAACAATTGAAACGTCCTGTGTGCTTTTTCCTGCTAGTTTTGGTGAATCAACTCACTGAATAATATCCATGTGATCTTTATAAGTTTAAGTACACATTCTGATGGTGGAGCCTAACTCTAAAGTGTTTGTGAGTTGTAGTTTGTATTTGTGAATGAATCCAGTGCACAGCTGCAGTAATCAATACAAAAAGGCAACGTGAGTGCGCAATGTTTATATAGGAACTTCTGATCCTAATTCAGACTCCCAAATTAGAGCTCCCGTTTTCTTATTGATTTTATAATGTATATTTGTATAATGGGTGTGTTCTGAAATACTGACAGAGAATAGAACAAGGATGGACAATTCAACCCTTAACTCAACAATGAGTAGATGAGTGTTATGTGTGTGTATATGTGTAAATAAATGAACACTGAAATTCAAGTATTTCTTTTATTTATTTATATATATATATATGTAATAATATATATATATATATATATATATATATATATATATATATATATATATAGCTAGAATTCACTGAAAGTCAAATATTTCTTATATATATATATATATATATATATATATATATATATTTATATCTTAACCACGCCCCCAACCACGCGCCCCGCCCCACGCCCGACCACACCCCCCACCTCCCGAAATCGGAGGTCTCAAGGTTGGCAAGTATGAGTTAAGCTCACTGGGGCCACTTGTCAGGTTGTTTTCAGTGACTTATTTGCAACATGACATTAAAGGAATTTTTCCTATCGTTTACAATCATTATGAGGGACAAGAACACACATCTTTTTCTTAAGGCTTCTAAAGATGTTAAAAATAACGCTTGCAAAATGCGGTTATTGGCAGTCCCCGCTGTAGCCTTCAAAGCCCTCTAAATCAACTTAAAAAAACCTCCATCAACGTTTTATATACACACTGCAAGTATATATTTAATGTAGTAATAGACATGTTCATAACAATATGTAATATGTTCAATATTAACCGTATTTGGTTAATATTAGGATTATTCATGTTTTTCAGTCAGTACAGGTTGTTGTTCTATCGCATTGTGTTGTGTACTACAAATTCAAACGCGTTTCATATTGACGTAGAAGTTCGCTTATCTCTTGCCATCGCTAGTTTTTACGGCTATTTCCGAAGCATGCCGATTAGGGCTTCAACGATTAGTCGACAAATGCCGGCCAGATATAATTTGTCACTGACAATTATGTTTGTTGACAATAAAACAACAAACAGCAGTCCAAGCAAAGCAACAAACAATTTGTTGTTGTTATCAGTGTTGGCGCTAGGAAGTCATATAAAGGGGTCCCACAGTACATTTTTGGGGCCCCACTTTTTTGTAAGCGTTTTGAAAACAAATGATAAATGTATGCATTATCTCACATTCTATTTTGTGTTTTGGAAAAAGGTTGTCATAAACGTTACTTAATTCATTACAAAAAAAAATACAAAAGAAAACAAATGTTTATGCATATGTAAATGTATTCAGTTATAAACATTCATTCACTTTCTTCTTTCCTCCGCTGCAGGTATTTTTTTCTATATTTTTATTGAATAAGTTGTAGGTGTATTTATTTCAGTATAAAAGTGTAAAAAGTTATTTGCTTCAGTCATGAAATTATGACAATGGTGTGCCAGGGCATGCATGCATATAACAAATTTGATTGATTATTCTCACCTGTATGTAGATCATCAGTCCTTTGAAAACCGCCACATCTACACTTTCATGGCAAATAATGCCAACAAACTTAGAATTTTGCATGTTAGTTTCAATGTCATTTACAAACCCCGTTTCCATATGAGTTGGGAAATTGTGTTAGATGTCAATATAAATGGAATACAATGATTTGTAAATCCTTTTCAACCCATATTCAGTTGAATATGCTACAAAGACAACATATTTGATGTTCAAACTGATAAACTTTTTTTTTTTTGCAAATAATCATTAACTTTAGAATTTGATGCCAGCAACACGTGACAAAGAAGTTGGGAAAGGTGGCAATAGATACTGATAAAGTTGAGGAATGCTCATCAAACACTTATTTGGAACATCCCACAGGTGAACAGGCAAATTGGGAACAGGTGGGTGCCATGATTGGGTATAAAAGTAGATTCCATGAAATACTCAGTCATTCACAAACAAGGATGGGGCGAGGGTCACCACTTTGTCAACAAATGCGTGAGCAAATTATTGAACAGTTTAAGAAAACCTTTCTCAACCAGCTATTGCAAAGAATTTAGGGATTTCACCATCTACGGTCTGTAATATCATCAAAGGGTTCAGAGAATCTGGAGAAATCACTACACGTAAGCAGCTAAGCCTGTGACCTTCGATCCCTCAGGCTGTACTGCATCAACAAGCGACATCAGTGTGTAAAGGATATCACCACATGGGCTCAGGAACACTTCAGAAACCCACTGTCAGTAACTACAGTTGGTCGCTACATCTGTAAGTGCAAGTTAAAACTCTCCTATGCAAGGCGAAAACCGTTTATCAACAACACCCAGAAACGCCGTCGCTCATCTAAGTGGAAAAGTGTTCTGTGGTCTGACGAGTCCACATTTCAAATTGTTTTTGGAAACTGTGGACGTCGTGTCCTCCGGACCAAAGAGGAAAAGAACCATCCGGATTGTTATAGGCGCAAAGTTGAAAAGCCAGCATCTGTGATGGTATGGGGGTGTATTAGTGCCCAAGACATGGGTAACTTACACATCTGTGAAGGCGCCATTAATGCTGAAAGGATCATACAGGTTTTGGAGCAACATATGTTGCCATCCAAGCAACGTTACCATGGACGCCCCTGCTTATTTCAGCAAGACAATGCCAAGCCAGGTGTTACATCAACGTGGCTTCATAGTAAAAGAGTGCGGGTACTAGACTGGCCTGCCTGTAGTCCAGACCTGTCTCCCATTGAAAATGTGTGGCGCATTATGAAGCCTAAAATACCACAACGGAGACCCTCGGACTGTTGAACAACTTAAGCTGTACATCAAGCAAGAATGGGAAAGAATTCCACCTGAGAAGCTTAAAAAATGTGTCTCCTCAGTTCCCAAACGTTTACTGAGTGTTGTTAAAAGGATAGACCATGTAACACAGTGGTGACCATGCCCTTTCCCAACTACTTTGGCACGTGTTGCAGCCATGAAATTCTAAGTTACTTATTATTTGTGAATGTTTATGAGTTTGAACATCAAATATCTTGTCTTTGTAGTGCATTCAATTGAATATGGGTTGAAAAGGATTTGCAAATCATTGTATTCCGTTTATATTTACATCTAACACAATTCCCCAACTCATATGGAAACGGGGTTTGTAATACTGTGTCACTCTAGCATTTCATCTCTGGCTTCGTGATGACCATAAGCTGTGTGTTCCCCTTTAAGAATGGCGGTATGTGGGGTGAGTGACATGTGTAAGTGAGTGGGCAAGTTAGGAGAGGGAGCGCTAGCATGTTCAGGAGTGTTACTAGCATGGTGGATGTCCGGTTGCTTTGTGGAAAACATAAATAAAGAGTTGTAACTAATCGACAGCTTCGTCATTCCCCGCGCTCCTCGACCACGGTCTGGGAGCAGACAATTAGAAAAAGGTACACCTTTAACATGATGTTTCTTGGTGCCTGGTGAGGCTGGATCTTTGAAAATCAGTGCACCCGGTCGTAAAGGTGTTCTTTTTAGTAGCCCGTTTACATGGCGTGCAAAACATATTTCCATCGTCATAAGTGAGCCATTTGCTGAAAAGTGGTTCCTGAAGTCACTTTTCATTCTTGAGTTTATTGCTCGCCATGACAAAAACAATAACACGCGGGAGTCCTAATACCGGAAATGCAGTATTTGTTATCGATAAATTTTGATAATATTTTGATTTCGGCGAATCAAAATTTAAGAAATTGTATCGGAAAGTGCATTACTTTGAAGTCGACCAATAATTAATAATTATTAATTTGACCCGGCAAATATAAACAAAACAAAACACTGGCGGAAAGCGATAATCGGATTAAAACGAAACAAAAAAACAAGCAAACCGGGCGGTAAAAAAAATAAAATCCGGAAATTCGTGTCCTTTCTGATTTTAATGCGTAAAAAGACGCCAACACTGATTATGATAGAATATACATTCAATGACAGCTAACGCTAGCTATCCAAATTGCTATTATTAGCTAACATCACCTAAAGCTAATGTGCTTGCATGTGTTACGTACGTATACGTATTTACGTCCTGCTGTGTAAAATACATTGGAAGGTTGGCGCCCTCTAGGCATCTGTGTAAGTGTTGCAAACAGCCCCTTTAAGTATATTAATAATTTTGTTTTGAGAAAATAATACAACTGAAAATGTTGCAAAATGTTACCGCATATGTCAGCAGCCAAATTAGAAACATTGTAACCCATTTTGAAATGGTGCTATTATCATTTGTGTACTACCGTATTTTTCGGATTATAAATCGCTCCGGAGTATAAATCGCACCGGCCGAAAATGCATAATAAAGAAGGAAAAAAACATATATAAGTCGCACTAGAGTATAAGTCTAATTTTTGGGGGAAATTTATTTGATAAAAGCCAACACCAAGAATAGACATTTGAAAGGCAATTTAAAATAAATAAAGAATAGTGAACAACAGGCTGAATAAGTGTACGTTATATGAGGCATAAATAACCAACTGAGAAGGTGCCTGGTATGTTAACGTAACATATTATGGTAAGAGTCATTCAAATAACTATAACATATAGAACATGCTATACGTTTACCAAACAATCTGTCACTCCTAATCGCTAATCTAAATTTTTTACAAGTTACCGCCAATGTTGAAATGATACATTTTCATAGGAACGGAAGTAGTAGCAGGTAGCATCTTTTTTTTCACAATGCACTTCTGCCATGACCCGCCCCCGCCAAATGTTTATTGGTTGACGTGTGTCTGTGACGATTGTTGATATACGCCTAGTCTTTTACAGGAATGAGCTAAATAATATTATTTGATATTTTACGGTAATTTGTTAATAATTTCACATAGGGATGTCCGATAATATCGGCCGATAAATGCGTTAAAATGTGATATCGGAAATTATCGGTATCGTTTTTTTTATTATCGGATTCGTTTTTTTTAAACTTATTTTTTTAATTTTTTTATTAAATCAACATAAAAAACACACGATACACTTACAATTAGTGTACCAACCCAAAAAACCTCCCTCCCCCATTTACACTCATTCACACAAAAGGGTTGTTTCTTTCTGTTATTAATATTGTGGTTCCTACATTATATATCAATATATATCAATACAGTCTGCAAGGGATACAGTCCGTAAGCACACATGATTGTGCGTGCTGCTGGTCCACTAATAGTACTAACCTTTAACAGTTAATTTTACTCATTTTCATTAATTTCTTATTTCTATGTAACTGTTTTTATATTGTTTTACTTTCTTTTTTATTCAAGAAAATGTTTTTAATTTATTTATCTTATTTTATTTTTATTTTTTTTTAAGTACCTTATCTTCACCATAACTGGTTGTCCAAATTAGGCATAATAATGTGTTAATTCCACGACTGTATATATCGGTTGATATTGGTATTGGTTGATATCGGTAATTAAAGAGTTGGACAATATTGGATATCGGCAAAAAGCCATTATCGGACATCCCTAATTTCACACATAAGTCACTCCAGAGTACAAGTCACCCACACACACACACATCCGGCCAAAACTAAGAAAATAAACTGCGATTTATAATCCGAAAAATACAGTAAATAATATACCATGATTTATATCATTATTGCAGGAGACTGCAATATAAATCTCAATATGGATTTTAGGACATATAGGTCATCCTCACCAATCAGTGTTAAAGAAATGAATGTAAACAAAACTCTTTTTGTTTTATTCATACTGATACATCCTTGTTATGAAATTATTTAGAAAAGACTTACCGAAGCAGAAAAAGTCAGACAACAATAATTTAAATCAAAGTTACAGTGTATATTAAAACACATATTTTAATGCCAGTGGAAAATAATGTGTTCATGCAGCTGAGCTTTCATTTACAGTAATTCATAATTATCTCTGGTTTCACTGCTGTATATGCTATGTGTGAGTCTTTTTTTCCACATAAATGTCACTTTTTTACAAGCGTTTGCCAAAAAAAAAGCGCATTAACGCTCGCAGCTGCGTCTACTTTACAATAGTCATATATCTAAGACTATAATAGACTACAGGCGGACGGCAGGTTTATTTACTGCGCTACCTGGCACGCAAAACCACACAATAGAAGCACCTCCGGTCTGATTCCTTTCAACTTTTAAAGGAACAAGAAGAACCTGCAGCGTGTTAAAACACAAAACTAAGGTTTAAAAGAAATTATAGTCCCATGACATACGTGTCCATTTATTTCCTCGCTTGTACGAACAAACGCAACGTTAAAACAGTCAGCTCATTAATCTTACCTTTTGTTTAACCTCACAATAATACGCTGCAGGTGTTAAGCTGCAATTCTTATGGTCTGTAGTTCTTGTGATGACACGTGAAGATGTGCCAGTTTTAGAGTTTTTCTCTAAAGTTATAGATGGCGCTAAATTGTTGACAGGGCTTTGGATAGTGTGGTTACCATGGTAATCATGTATAATTATCTTATAGGATTGGAAGTAGCATGTGTTTGTACAAACCCCGTTTCCGTATTCCATCCATCCATCCATCCATCCTCTTCCGCTTATCCGAGGTCGGGTCGCGGGGGCAGCAGCTTAAGCAGGGAAGCCCAGACTTCCCTCTCCCCAGCCACTTCGTCCAGCTCTTCCTGTGGGACCCCGAGGCGTTCCCAGGCCAGCCGGGAGACATAGTCTTCCCAACGTGTCCTGGGTCTTCCCCGCGGCCTCCTACCGGTGGGACGTGCCCTAAACACCTCCCTAGGGAGGCGTTCGGGTGGCATCCTGACCAGATGCCCGAACCACCTCATCTGGCTCCTCTCCATGTGGAGGAGCAGCGGCTTTACTTTGAGCTCCTCCCGGATGGCAGAGCTTCTCACCCTATCTCTAAGGGAGAGCCCCGCCACCCGGCGGAGGAAACTCATTTCGGCCGCTTGTACCCGTGATCTTGTCCTTTCGGTCATAACCCAAAGCTCATGACCATAGGTGAGGATGGGAACGTAGATCGACCGGTAAATTGAGAGCTTTGCCTTCCGGCTCAACTCCTTCTTCACCACAACGGATCGATACAGCGTCCGCATTACTGAAGATGCCGCACCGATCCGCCTGTCGATCTCACGATCCACTCTTCCCCCACTCGTGAACAAGACTCCGAGGTACTTGAACTCCTCCACTTGGGGCAAGATCTCCTCCCCAACCCGGAGATGGCACTCCACCCTTTTCCGGGCGAGAACCATGGACTCGGACTTGGAGGTGCTGATTCTCATCCCAGTCGCTTCACACTCAGCTGCGAACCGATCCAGTGAGAGCTGAAGATCCTGGCCAGATGAAGCCATCAGGACCACATCATCTGCAAAAAGCAGAGACCTAATCCTGCAGCCACCAAACCAGATCCCCTCAACGCCCTGACTGCGCCTAGAAATTCTGTCCATAAAAGTTATGAACAGAATCGGTGACAAAGGGCAGCCTTGGCGGAGTCCAACCCTCACTGGAAACGTGTCCGACTTACTGCCGGCAATGCGGACCAAGCTCTGGCACTGATCATACAGGGAGCGGACTGCCACAATCAGACAGTCCGATACCCCATACTCTCTGAGCACTCCCCACAGGACTTCCCGAGGGACATGGTCGAATGCCTTCTCCAAGTCCACAAAACACATGTAGACTGGTTGGGCAAACTCCCATGCACCCTCAAGGACCCTGCCGAGAGTATAGAGCTGGTCCACAGTTCCACGACCAGGACGAAAACCACACTGTTTTCCGTTAAATATAAACGGAATACAATGATTTGCAAATCCTTTTCAACCCATACTCAATTGAATGCACCACAAAGACAAGATATTTGATGTTCAAACTCATAAACTTAATTTTTTTTTTTGCAAATAATATTTAACTTAGAATTTCATGGCTGCAACATGTGCCAAAGTAGTTGGGAAAGGGCATGTTCACCACTGTGTTACATGGCCTTTCCTTTTAACAACACTCCGTAAACGTTTGGGAACTGAGGAGACACATTTTTTAAGCTTCTCAGGTGGAATTCTTTCCCATTCTTGCTTGATGTACAGCTTAAGTTGTTCAACAGTCCGGGGGTCTCCGTTGTGGTATTTTAGGCTTCATAATGCGCCACACATTTTCAATGGGAGACAGGTCTGGACTACAGGCAGGCCAGTCTAGTACCCGCACTCTTTTACTATAAGCCACGCGGATGTAACCCGTGGCTTGGCATTGTCTTGCTGAAATAAGCAGGGGCGTCCATGGTACCGTTGCTTGGATGGCAACATATGTTGCTCCAAAACCTGTATGTACCTTTCAGCATTAATGGCGCCTTCACAGATGTGTAAGTTACCCATGTCTTGGGCAGTAATACACCCCCATACCATCACAGATGCTGGCTTTTCCACTTTGCGCCTATAACAATCCAGATGGTTCTTTTCCTCTTTGGTCCGGACGACACGACGTCCACAGTTTCCAAAAACAATTTGAAATGTGGACTCGTCAGACCACAGAACACTTTTCCACTTTGTATCAGTCCATCTTAGATGAGCTCAGGCCCAGCGAAGCCGACGGCGTTTCTGGGTGTTGTTGATAAACGGTTTTTGCCTTGCATAGGAGAGATTTAACTTGCACTTACAGATGTAGCGACCAACTGTAGTTACTGACAGTGGGTTTCTGAAGTGTTCCTGAGCCCATGTGGTGATATCCTTTACACACTGATGTCGCTTGTTGATGCTGTACAGCCTGAGGGATCGAAGGTCACGGGCTTAGCTGCTTACGTGCAGTTATTTCTCCAGATTTTCTGAACCCTTTGATGATATTACGGACCGTAGATGGTGAAATCCCTAAATTCCTTGCAATAGCTGGTTGAGAAAGGTTTTTCTTAAACTGTTCAACAATTTGCTCACGCATTTGTTGACAAAGTGGTGACCCTCGCCCCATCCTTGTTTGTGAATGACTGAGCATTTCATGGAATCTACTTTTATACCCAATCATGGCACCCACCTGTTCCCAATTTGCCTGTTCACCTGTGGGATGTTCCAAATAAGTGTTTGATGAGCATTCCTCAACTTTATCAGTATTTATTGCCACCTTTCCCAACTTCTTTGTCACGTGTTGCTGGCATCAAATTCTAAAGTTAATGATTATTTGCAAAAAAAAAATGTTTCATTAGTTTGAACATCAAATATGTTGTCTTTGTAGCATATTCAACTGAATATGGGTTGAAAAGGATTTGCAAATCATTGTATTCCGTTTATATTTACATCTAACACAATTTCCCAACTCATATGGAAACGGGGTTTGTAGAAGCGCTTCTTTAAAGATTCTACAACATCCCGAGGATGCTTAATTTAAGAATTGCAATTTTAACAACGCTTGTTTTAACTGTTTTTGTATTGTTTTACTTTCTTTTTTATTCAAGAATTTTTTTTTAAATTTATTTATCTTATTTTATTAATTTTTTTAAAAAGTACCTTATCTTCACCATACCTGGTTGTCTAAATTAGGCATAATAATGTGTTGATTCCACGACTGCATATATCAGTTGATATCGGTATCGGTAATTAAAGTGTTGGACAATATCGGAATATCGGATATCGGCAAAAAGCCATTATCGGACATCCCTACGAAAAAACTAAAAGATTTGCTAAGTCTTCCGGTATCATAAAGCCCTCCAAAATGAGTTTAAGTTGACGGAATAATAATAATAGTAGTAGTGAAGATACATTTATACATTTATTCAGTAGCTTAGCATACCTTGACCCACATTGGATTGATATTAGATTGTTTATTTAATTAAAATATAAAGGATATCACAGCTAGTAACCACGCTTATGGTCAGTGGTGTGAATACACTATATTGCCAAAAGTATTTGGCCACCTGCCTTGACTCACATATGAACTTGAAGTGCCATCCCATTCCTAACCCATAGGGTTCAATGTGATGTCAGACCACCTTTTGCAGCTATTACAGCTGCAACTCTTTGTCATGTCTGTGTAATCATGTTTTGCTTTAGTCATGTTTTGTTTTGTTTAGTTATTGGACTCTTTAGTTTCTGGCTTTTCACTACCTTGTCTTGTTTCCATGGTTACCCATTAGTTTCACCTGTTTCACGTTTGGACTCATTGTGCACTCTTGTTTGTCACCATAGCAACCCATTAGTTTTCACCTGTCACGTCACGCACCTGTTTCACGTTTTGAGTCACGCACCTGTTTTCGTTAATCATGTCTGTAGTATTTAAGTTCATTGTTTTCAGTTTGTCTTTCTGGCGACATCCCGCATTTATGCTTCTGCACACTCTCCACACACCCTTAAGACCCTTGCTGCTCTTTTTTCATGCCGGTTTCTCGTACAAGTAAGTTTTCTTTATTCATGCTATAGTTTGCAAGTTTTGTTTAATTGTTCATAGTTTCTGCCTTTGTGCAAGTTTTGTGTTTATAGTCAAGTAGTGTACTTCCGCCCCTGTGCGCGCCTTTTGTTTGATCCTTTTTTTTTGTAGTTATAGTGTTTAAATAAATCATGTACTCCCCTTCACGCCACGTATGGTCCAAATCTTTTGCACCTCGGGAGAACAAACCACGCCACAGTCCCAGTCGTGACACTCTTCTGGGAAGGCTGTCCACAAGGTTGCGGAATGTGTTAATAGGAATTTGACCATTCTTCCAAAAGCGCATTGGTGAGGTCACACACTGATGTTGGTGGAGAAGGCCTGGCTCTCAGTCTCAGTTCTAATTCATCCCGAAGGTGTTCTATCGGGTTCAGGTCAGGACTCTGTGCAGGCCAGTCAAGTTCATCCACACCAGACTCTGTCATCCATGTCTTTATGGACCTTGCTTTGTGCACTGGTGCACAGTCATGTTGGAAAAGGAAGGGGCCCGCTCCAAACTGTTCCCACAAGGTTGGGAGCGTGGAATTGTCCAAAATGTTTTGGTATCCTAGAGCATTCAAGTTAAGTTAAATTACCAATGATTGTCACACACACTAGGCGTGGTGAAATTTGTCCTCTGCATTTGACCCATTCCCTTGTTCACCCCCTGGGAGGTGAGGGTAGCAGTGGGCAGCAGCGGTGCCGCGCCCGGGAATCATTTTTGGTGATTTAACCCCCAATTCCAACCCTTGATGCTGAGTGCCAAGCAGGGACGTAATGGGTCCCATTCTTATAGTCTTTGGTATGACACAGTTCCTTTCACTGGAACTAATCCTGAAAAACAACCCCACACCACAATTCCTCCTCTACCAAATTTCACACAATGCAGTCCGAAATGTACCGTTCTCCTGGCAACCTCCAAACCCAGACTCGTCTATCAGATTGCCAGATGGAAAAGCGTGATTCATCACTCCAGAGAACGCGTCTCCACTGCTCTATAGTCCAGTGGCGACGTGCTTTACACCACTGCATCCGACGCCTTGCACTGGACTTGGTGATGTATGGCTTAGATGCAGCTGCTCGGCCATGGAAACCCGTTCCATGAAGCTCTCTGCGTACTGTACGTGGGCTAATTGGAAGGTCACATGAAGTTTGGAGCTCTGTAGCAACTGACTGTGCAGAAAGTCTTTGCACTATGCGCTTCAGCATCCGCTGACCCCTCTCTGTCAGTTTACGTGGCCTACCACTTGGTGGCTGAGTTGCTGTTGTTCCCAAACTCTTCCATTTTCTCATAATAAAGCCGACACGACTGGATTTGTTGCACAGGTGGCATCCTATGACAGTTCCTCGCTGGAAATCACTGATAGCGGCCCATTCTTTCACAAATGTTTGTAGAAACAGTCTCCATGCCTAAGTGCTTGATTTTATACACCTGTGGCTGGGCCAAGTGATTAAAACACCTGATTCTGATCATTCGGATGGGTGGCCAAATACTTTTGGCAATGTAATGTAGGTCTCCACTCACTGGGTCGCTTTAGGACGTGACAGAACACGACTTGGCAAGTGTTAGTAACCGCAGCGTGTGCATGTTTGACCCGGCTTGTCATCGTCTTGAGTCATCACTCACACAAGAAGACATCCTGTCCTGTCTCTCCGTCTGCCAATGAAGGCCGTCCAGCAGTTCAAACTGTTTACATGAGATCCAAATGTTATAAAAAAAATTGCGTAACTATAAGAGATATAACTCGTTCTCCAAAAAATGGCGCTGCAGCTGCAGCCGGGAAGGAAAGCGTGCCAAAGAAGTAGTTGGAGGAGCGCGACGTCGATGGCTCCTCAAAAGGGAGATATTTAGGGATACAAACACAAATGTTCAAAGGGGACATTTTGCACTTTTATGTCAATAAAAAGGAAGTATTTGGAATAATGTCTCTTTGGATAACAATTTCCTCATAATACATGCCAATGAGTTCTAATCCAAACCACCCAGCTTTAGGTTTAGCAAAGGTTTTGTCAGTAGAGGACGCTTTTGCATAATCAAATGCAGAACAGCGACTTTGAGGGCTCCTGAGGTCATGCAGTTTTTAAATGAAAACCAAAGTTTTGCTGGAAAAATCCCACTAAACTTCAAAGTAAAAATGCATGTCTGCGGCAAGCATCAAAGGTTTCATTTGTGGTGCCTTGCTTTTGATTTGGCTTTTTGTGCGAAGTTTTCCACAGAAGTGGAGAGTCGTCACACATGAATACCTTAAAGGGGAACATTATCACCAGACCTATGTAAGCGTCAATATATACCTTGATGTTGCAGAAAAAAAGACCATATATTTTTTTAACCGATTTCCGAACTCTAAATGGGTGAATTCTGGCGAATTAAACGCCTTTCTATTATTCGCTAATTATTTAGCCTAAGCCCCCGTTTCAGCCACACTAAACTATCGTTTAAGGTTCCCCTCCTCTGACAATTTTTTACACTGGTAAGTGCGCTGTGTATTTCTTGAATCTCCGGCTCTTAGCTTTGTATGGACTCATCGATCGTTTACAAACTGAGTTCGGAGAGGAAGTGACGTCAGCGGTTTCGTAACTCGGAGGTAACTACTGGAAATAATATATAATAATAGATTTTATTTGTAAAAAGCACTTTACATTGAGTAAACAACCTCAAAGTGCTACAGTGTATTAAAAACATTAAAAAAAAATAAAAAAAAAATAAAAAATAGTCAAAAAATAAAATAAAAATAAAAACTAGAACAGCCAAATAGCTAAAAATAGTATGCATATATCTAAAAAAAAAGGCTTTTTTAAAAGGAAGGGTTTTTAAGCCTTTTTTAAAAGCATCCACAGTCTGTGGTGCCCTCAGGTGGTCAGGGAGAGCGTTCTACAGACTGGGAGCGGCGGAGCAGAAAGCCCGGTCTCCCATTGTTCGTAGCTTTGTCCTCGGAGGTTGGAGGAGGTTAGCCTGTCCGGAGCGGAGGTGTCGTGTGGAGGATTTGGGGGTGAGTAGTTCTTTGAGGTAGAGGGGGGCATTTCCATGGAGGCACTGGTGGGTTAGTAGGGAGACTTTGAATTCAATCCTGAGTGGAACAGGAAGCCAGTGAAGGGATTTGAGAGTTGGTGTAATATGGTCATATTTCCGCACTCTCATCAGGATCCTAGCAGCACTATTCTGTATGTATTGCAGCTTCTGGATGTTTATGCTGGGGATCCCGACAAGAAGTGTGTTGCAGTAGTCTAGCCTGGAGGAGACAAAGGCGTGGACGAGCCTCTCGGCATCAGAGAGAGTGAGTGCGGGGCGGAGTTTAGCAACGTTCCTGAGGTGGTAGAAGGAGGTCTTGCACAGTTGTTTTATTTGAGCCTCAAAGGTCAAGTGAGGGTCCATTCTAACACCCAGATTAGTGATGAGGATGAGAGGTGAATGTCGTGGCCGAAGAAGGTGATGCTGGTGATGGTGTATGACCGAGTCTGATGTGAGGTGCCGACTAGAATGGCTTTGGTTTTGGAGCTGTTTAGTTGAATAAAATTGTGTTTCATCCACGCCTTTACCTCCTCCTATATGGAAGCGAGTCATCCAGACATGCCCGTGTTTCTTCTTCCGTCTCTACAGACGTTTGTGGAAATCACACATGAATACCTTAAAGGGGAACATTATCACCAGACCTATGTAAGCGTCAATATATACCTTGATGTTGCAGGAAAAAGACCATATATGTTTTGAACCGATTTCCGAACTCTAAATGGGTGAATTTTGGCGAATTAAACACCTTTCTATTATTCGCTCTCGGAGCGATGACGTCACGTTGTGACGTCACATCGGGAAGCAATCCGCCATTTTCTCAAACACCGAGTCAAATCAGCTCTGTTATTTTCCGTTTTTTCGACTGTTTTCCGTACCTTGGAGACATCATGCCTCGTCGGTGTGTTGTCGGCAGTGTTGGGTTAGTTACTGAAAAACAGTAACTAGTTATAGTTACTAGTTACTTCATCTCAAAAGTAACTCAGTTACTAACTCAGTTACTTACACCAAAAAGTAATGCGTTACTGTGAAAAGTAACTATTTAGTTACTTATTTTTTTCTTCTTTTTTTTTTAAAGCTCCAATTAATGCCCTTTTAGCTTTCATGTCAGTACTGTTATTGCACTGGAGAATTATACAATCTGTTGATCAACTTGACATACATTTGTATCACTGAACTCTGCTAAGCAATGTGGTCGACATACAACACACAAAGACAAAGATATGTTACAAAGGCCAATTTGTTTCTGGCCAGAACAAATTGACAAAACTATTTTAAATAGCTGCAACATAACATACATAAGTAACAAACAGCATAATAACAGCATAGCTGTAAAGCAAGAAAGGCACACACTACATACACAAAGCCTAACCAGGCATTTTTTCCTCAAGAAATTCTGACACAAAATCATGTCTGAAGCCCAGAACACTCTACACATTTCCCCAGTTTTAGTTTAGAGATAAGGAAAGATTGGCCTGGCCCACTAGCATCCCTCTTTATGATTGACAGAGTGTGTGTACCTTCAGTTCTGAAAGATGAGCAGAGGCAGAGTTAATCCTTACGTGGTGAAGTGTCATTGGAGTCTCTGTCTCTCTTTACTAGCTTCGTCGAAGCATGTTGCTATGTAGCTTGTTTCAGCAGATTTGAATTGCTGTTTTGGGCAGTAGATGGGATCTTTGATCCAAAGTACAATTTACATTTAACTAAATTGTTATTTTCTTTGTGCTCGACAAAAGAAAAGTAGTGAAAATATCTCCATGTTAGCAAACTCGACTTCTGGCTCCGCCATGATCAGACACGCCCCCCTCCCCCCTCTCCTCCCTCCACACACTCACACTCACACTCACACACAGAGCGCGTGTCTCTCTCTCTTCTCCGGCTTGTGACACAAGAAGAATCAGAACGATGACACAGCTAGCAGCCCTCCGATAAAACACACTTTATACTACAAAAAAAGTAACGTAAAATAACGCAGTAACGCATCATGTAGTAACGGTAACTGAATTACTGAATATAAAAAAATAACGCGTTAGATTACTAGTTACCGCCGAATCTAACGGCGTTACAGTAACGCGTTACTTTGTAACGCGTTAGTCCCAACACTGGTTGTCGGAGGGTGTAACAACACGAACAGGGACGGATTCAAGTTGCACCAGTGGCCCAAAGATGCGAAAGTAGCAAGAAATTGGACGTTTGTTCCGCACACTTTACCGACGAAAGCTATGCTACGACAGAGATGGCAAGAATGTGTGGATATCCTGCGACACTCAAAGCAGATGCATTTCCAACGATAAAGTCAAAGAAATCTTCCGCCAGACTCCCAGGAAAAGAGAGCGGATGAAGGTATGTCTACAGAATATATTAATTGATGAAAACTGGGCTGTCTGCACTCTCAAAGTGCATGTTGTTGCCAAATGTATTTCATATGCTGTAAACCTAGTTCATAGTTGTTAGTTTCCTTTAATGCCAAACAAACACATACCAATCAAAGCAGATGCATTTCCAACGATAAAGTCAAAGAAATCTTCCGCCAGACCCCCAGGAAAAGAGAGCGGATGAGGGTATGTCTACAGAATATATTAATTGATGAAAACTGGGCTGTCTGCACACTCAAAGTGCATGTTGTTGCCAAATGTATTTCATATGCTGTAAACCTAGTTCATAGTTGTTAGTTTCCTTTAATGCCAAACAAACACATACCAATCGTTGGTTAGAAGGCGATCGCCGAATTCGTCCTCTCTTTCTCCCGTGTCGCTGGCTGTCGTGTCGTTTTCATCGGTTTTGCTTGCCTACGGTTCAAACCGATATGGCTCAATAGCTTCAGTTTCTTCTTCAATTTCGTTTTCGCTACCTGCCTCCACACTACAACCATCCGATTCAATACATGCGTAATCTGTTGAATCGCTTAAGCCGCTGAAATCCGAGTCTGAATCCGAGGTAATGTCGCTATAACTTGCTGTTCTATCCGCCATGTTTGCTTGTATTGGCATCACTATGTGACGTCACAGGAAAATGGACGGGTGTATATAACGATGATTAAAATCAGGCACTTTGAAGCTTTTTTTAGGGATATTGCGTGATGGGTAAAATTTTGAAAAAAACTTTGAAAAATAAAATAAGCCACTGGGAACTGATTTTTAATGGTTTTAACCCTTCTGAAATTGTGATAATGTTCCCCTTTAAGGCCGATGGATTGTGTAAATTGACGATAGTTGTTTTTGTTTGTTTAGACAAGAAGCTGTTTTAGCAATTAGCAGCAGGCAAACTGACAAGAATGAGGCAGTGAGGCAAGGCAAGTTCATTGATAGAGCACCATTTGTACACAAGACAAGTCAAAGTGCTTTACAGAAAATACAGTCAGAACTAAAAAAATTTATATACATACAGCCGAGATCAAAAGTTTACATACACTTGTGAAGGACATAATGTCATGGCTGTCTTGAGTTTACAATACTTTCAACTCTTACTACAACTCTTATTTTTTTCTGATGGAGTGATTGGAGCACATAATTGTTGGTCACAAAAAACATTCATGAAGTTTGGTTCTTTTATGAATTTATTATGGGTCTACTGAAAATGTGACCAAATCTGCTGGGTCAAAAGTATACATACAGCAATGTTAATATTTGGTTACATGTCCCTTGGCAAGTTTCACTGCAATAAGGCGCTTTTGGTAGCCATCCACAAGCTTCTGGCAAGCTTGTGGTTGAATTTTTGACCACTCCTCTTCACAAAATTGGTGCAGTTCAGCTAAATGTGTTGGTTTTTCTGACATGGACTTGTTTCTTCAGCATTGTCCACATGTTCTCAGTTTTTGTTTCATCTGACCACAGAACTTTCCTCCAGAAGGTCTTATCTTTGTCCATGTGATGTCAGATGAAACAAAATTGGAGCTATTTGGCCACAATACCCAGCAATATGTTTGGAGGAGAAAAGGTGAGGCATTTAATCCCAGGAACACCATTCCTACCGTCAAGCATGGTGGTGGTAGTAACATGCTCTGGGCCTGTTTTGCTGCCAATGGAACTGGTGCTTTAAATGGGACAATGAAAAAGGAGGATTACCTCCAAATTCTTCAGGACAACCTAAAATCATCAGCCCTGAGGTTGGGTCTTGGGCGCAGTTGGGTGTTCCAACAGGACAATGACCCCAAACACACGTTAAAAGTGGAAAAGGAATGTCTAAATCAGGCTAAAATTAAGGTTTTAGAATGGCCTTCCCAAAGTCCGGACTTAAACGTGTGGACAATGCTGAAGAAACAAGTCCATGTCAGAAAACCAACAAATTTAGTTGAACTGCACCAATTTTGTCAAGAGGAGTGCTCAAAAAATTCAAGCAGAAGCTTGTGGATGGCTACCAAAAGCGCCTTATTGCAGTGAAACTTGCCAAGGGACATGTAACCAAATATTAACATTGCTGTATGTATACTTTTGACCCAGCAGATTTGCTCACATTTTCAGTAGACCCATAATAAATTCATAACAGAACCAAACTTTTTGTGACCAACAAGAATGTGCTCCAATCACTCTATCACAAAAAATAAGAGTAGTAGAAATTGTTGGAAACTCAAGACAGCCGTGACATTATGTTCTTTACAAGTGTATGTAAACTTTTGACCGCGACTGTATGTAAAAAGGGGATGAAGTACACAATAGCGCTTCTTGGAGACACACTGTCGGAAACAATTAATATCGTAGAAAGTTTTGATATTAGTTAATATTCTGGGATCCAATATAAGTGGCCGCCGGCTACATAAAACAGGTGGGTGGTAAAAAGCTTGATAACATTACTTATTTCTGCGGGGGGGATTTTTGTGGCTCCATCCATTGACCGGTGGCCGCTAACCAGAGGTGGGTAGAGTAGCCAGAAATTGTACTCAAGTAAGAGTACTGTTACTTTAGAGATTTATTACTCAAGTAAAAGTAAGGAGTAGTCACCCAAATATTTACTTGAGTAAAAGTAAAAAGTATGTTGTGAAAAAACTACTCAAGTACTGAGTAACTGATGAGTAACATATTCATATCATATATATATATATATATATATATATATATATTTATATATATATATATATATATATATATATATATATATACATACATATACATTGATATATACAGTATATAATTTATAAGTATTTATTTTGCTGTTTTTGTTTACATGTTAAAGGTGTTTTAATGAATATACATGCATGTTTAACATATAGATTCCTTTCTTTAATGAAGACTAGAATATAAGTTGGTGTATTACCTGATTCTGATGACTTGCGTTGATTGTAATCAGACAGTCGTGATGATAACGTCCACGTTTTCAAATGGAGGAGAAGAAAAGTTCCTCCTTTCTGTCTAATACCACATGAAAGTGGTGGGTTTTTGGCATCCTATTTGTCCAGCTTCCATATTCGTTTTTATACACTTTACAAGAAATATGTTGGTGTCAAACTCCGTAGCTTGCTAGCTTGTTTACGCTGGCTTTCGGAGACTCTTGTTTTGAAAGCGCAGGCGCGATGGCGCAGCACTTTTATTGTGAAGACAGGAACGTCCTCATGTGCGGTCAGTCTTGAGGCTTTTGACGGTACGGTTGAAATAAAACAAGTATCTTTTTTCCTTCACACTTTTGATTGATTGATTTGAACTTTTATTATTAGATTGCACAGTACAGTACATATTCCGTACAATTGACCACTAAATGGTAACACCCCAATAAGTTTTTCAACTTGTTTAAGTCAGGTCATGTGACCACCTGGCTCTGTTTGATTGGTCCAACGTCTCCAGTGACTGCATCTGATTGGTGGAACGAAGTGAAACGTCACCAGTAAGGCAGGCACTTTGAAGGTCTGTCTGACAGACCAAAACAAACAGAGCGTGCATTAACAGATCGATAAAAATTAGTAGCGAGTAGCGAGCTGAATGTAGATAAAAGTAGCGGAGTAAAAGTAGCGTTCCTTCTCTATAAATATACTTAAGTAAAAGTAAAAGTATGTTGCATTAAAACTACTCTTAGAAGTACAATTTATCCCAAAAGTTACTCAAGTAGATGTAACGGAGTAAATGTAGCGCGTTACTACCCACCTCTGCCGCTAACACAGGTTTGACTACAGTCCGTTTGTCTGTTTATTGTCCCCCAAACAAACCTAAAACTAGGATTATTGTCCATAAAATGGGTTTTGTGTTAACAATGTTTGTGTATCCGAAACAGATTTATTGTTTTTACTATATTTTTAACTATTTTGTTCCGAGGGCTGTGGTGAGTGAATCATTTTATTTACTTCACTCGGTTTTTGTACGAATCAGCCCTCGTTAGACAAACACTGAGGCAGCACTGTATTTTTATTGTCGTTATTTGCTTTTCGAGATCGCCGTATTTCACTTGTGTCACGTTCTCAACCATTTTGGCGGGGAAAATGTGGCAGGATGAGCAACTGGACAGCTTCTGTTGATGTCAGGCTTTCCTCCAATGGCGCTCTTTGGGTTTTCCGTTATTTTTCCCCGCCAGTAACAGTTGCTTAAAGACTTGTGGTTTCTTATTTTGGGCCAGACATAGTCCCACGTGTCCAGCGAGGTGCCAAGGCCACGCAGATTTATGTTCAATGAATCCTGTTAGACGGCGTTATAGTAAAAATATTACACAGTAACTGTGGGAGATCATTCTCGTATTTGTTGGCCAAACACAAGCTTTACTCTCCAGCAGACACTTATATTGAGGCTCCAGTCGACTGTTTTGCTGAGGTATCTCCTGGTCACTCAGTAAAATGTGATCCAAAGTGTATATGAGGATGATGATATCCTCAGAAGGACTATTGGACCAACTTGCATCACGGAGGAACATCTCAATTCAAAGCTCCCAGTGACCCCTCTGTGACTTCCTTACGTAATTATGTTTGCCAAAACCACAAACTTTTGTTTTCAAACGTGGAGTAGCGGGTAAATATTAACCAAAACGATGGACGCCCTGTTGAATCATGCCCATAAAAGCCACTGACCTGGAAAATAGTGTCTGGCCTGTTTATAAAGTGACCAGAGGTTTACCACACTTTGGAAGAGTCACTTAAAGCAGGGGTGTCAAACTCAAATACAGAGTGGGCCAAAATTTTAAACTGAACAAAGCCGCGGGCCAAGGTTGAACAAATTAACCTTTTAATAGGGACCCAAACAAGTTTTGCATTAAATATTGAACAAGCAAGGCTTATATAACTTTATAGTGACATGCAAAATCGAGTTTCAAATAATAATAATTAAAAAATGTCAATGGCATATCAAATACAATTTAAATAAAAAATGGAATGCCTCTTTTTTATTTGCAGCCTTCTGAGGTAAATATCAACATTAACTTTTTCCACAGGCTAATAAATTTGAAAATAAAACAACAATGAAAAAACCAACCATTCAGTACTTTAAACTGCTCAGTTTGCAACACACTGATCTAATCTGATGTGCCCTGGCAGCTTTTCTTGGATGCTAATTCATTAATGTCGGGGCTCAGGCTTTGAGCTGAGGCAACCTTCATTATCGACGAAGGTGTTTATCAGTCATTATATCTCGTAGTCCACAGTCTTGGGGGCGTGCCTTAAAGGCACTGCCTTTAACGTCCTCTACGAGCTGTCGTCACGTCCGCTTTTCATCCATTCTAACAACGTGCCGGCCCAGTCACAAGATATGTGCAGCTTCTGTACGCACACACACGTGAATGCAACGCATCCTTGATCAACAGCGATACAGGTTACACTGAGGGTGGCTGTATAAACAACTTTAACACTGTTAGAAATATACGCCACACTGTGAACCCACACCAAACAAGAATGACAAACACATTTCGGGAGAACACCCGCACCGTATCACAACATAAACACAACAGAACAAATACCCAGAACCCTTTGCAGCACTAACTCTTCCGGGACGCTACAAGGTGTGTGGGTGGGGTGTATTTTGTACCCTCAGTGTAACCTGTATCGCTGTTGATCAAGTATGGATTGCATTCACTTGTGTGTGCGTGCAGAAGCCACACATATTATGTGACTGGGCCCGCACTCGTTGGACTGGATGAAAAGCGGATGTGATGATTTTCGGGAGGGGCACTGAAATTTGGGAGTCTCCCGGGAGGGTTGGCAAGTATGAGAATTAGCGGTGTTACCGCGGCACCGCCGCTGTATATAATCAGCGGGCCAGCTCTAGTGTTAATTTGATATCGCCTCAAGGGCCAAGTGAAATTACACGGCGGGCCAAATTTGGCTCGCGGGCCAGAGTTTGACACCCATGACTTAAAGTATGTATTCCCTATTGAGTCGTTTACCTTGCAAGAATCATAGACTTCTTTAAAGTACCAGTATAACGGGAAAACAAGTTGACTTCATATGCTGAATTGTGTTTCATTTTATCCGTTATACCATATTCAATTATATTTCCAATCCGCAAAGTATGTGAAAATGTTGTCTAAACCAGTGTTTTTCAACCACTGTGCCGCGGCACACTAGTGTACCATGAGATATTGTCTGGTGTGCCATGGGAAATGATGTAATTTTACCTAATTGGGTTAAAAAAAAAGCTATGCAAACCAGTAATTATAATCCACAGATGTGCCGTTGTTGAGTGTCTGTGCTGTCTAGAGCTCGGCAGAGTAACCGTGTAATACTCTTCCATATCAGTAGGTGGCAGCAGGTAGCTAATTGCTTTGTAGATGTTGGGATCATGGTTTGTCGTGATCCCAATATGCAGACAACAGCGGGAGGCAGTGTGCAGGTAAAAAGGTATCTAATGCTTAAACAAAAAGGCATTGAAGCTTAGGGATGGCTATGCAAAACGCTAAGTAAACAAAAACAGAATGCTGGACGACAGCAAAGACTTACAGCGTGGGGAGCAGACGCCGTCCACTAAGTACATCCGTACATGACATGAAAATCAACAACAAAATAGGAGCGCAAGACAAGAACTAAAACACTACACACAGGAAAACAGCAAAAAACTCAAAATAAGTCACGGTGTGATGTGACAGGTCGTGACAGCACACCTACTTTGAGACAAGAGCTATAGTGATGCATGCTTGGTTATGATTTGAATTCATATCCAACAATTGCGAGAACGACTTTTTACTGTCAATATCGGCTGCTGAGTTTCATTTTTTTAATGTTTTCTGCTGGTGGTGTGCCTCAGAATTTTTTTAATGAAAAAAATGTGCCTTGGCTCAGAAAAGGTTAAAAAACACTGGTCTATACATCCACAAAACACCACAATTTCTAATGACCATTTGAATATTCTGCTCCAAAAGACTTCGGCAATTTCCGTAGATTCTGGATCTGATGATGTCACGGTGGGAAGCAGATCAGTCATACTGGAAATACGCAAACATTTGAAAGAGATCTGCTGTCTATCAAATTCTTTCGTGAGATATGGCGTCAGGGGATAAGCTTGGTCACCCAAAATAAAAAAAGGAACCGGATCTTCATCTTCCAGCAGTTGTTTGGGTAACGAGGGGAAGGTTCCATCTTTCAGCTGCGCGCTAATGGCGGAGTTGGTGAAGATGCGGACATCATGCACGCTGCCTGGCCATTTCACAGTCACATCCATAAAGCAATATTTGTAGTCACACACTGGCTGTATCAGATCCACGGGAGGAAGAGACAAAGTGTTTCTGTAAATAGACTCACAGCTGATGCTGGCTTTTCAACTTTGCGCCTATAACAATCCGGATGGTTCTTTTCCTCTTTGGTCCGGAGGACACGACGTCCACAGTTTCCAAAAACAATTTGAAATGTGGACTCGTCAGACCACAGAACACTTTTCCACTTTGTATCAGTCTATCTTAGATGAGCTCAGGACCAGCGAAGCCGACGGCGTTTCTGGGTGTTGTTGATAACCGGTTTTCGCCTTGCATAGGAGAGTTTTAACTTGCACTTACAGATGTAGCGGCCAACTGTAGCTACTGACAGTGGGTTTCTGAAGTGTTCCTGAGCCCATGTAGTGATATCCTTTACACACTGATGTCGCTTGTTGATGCAGTACAGCCTGAGGGATCGAAAGTCACGGGCTTAGCTGCTTACGTGCAGTGATTTCTCCAGATTCTCTGAAACTTTTGATGATATTACGGACCGTAGATGGGGAAATCCCTAAATTCCTTGCAATAGCTGGTTGAGAGAGGTTTTTCTTAAACTGTTCAACAATTTGCTCACGCATTTGTTGACAAAGTTGTGACCCTCGCCCCATCCTTGTTTGTGAATGACTGAGCATTTCATGGAATCTACCTTTATACCCAATCATGGCACCCATCTGTTCCCAATTTGCCTGTTCACCTGTGGGATGTTCCAAATAAGTGTTTGATGAGCATTCCTCAACTTTATCAGTATTTATTGCCACCTTTCCCAACTTCTTTGTCACGTGTTGCTGGCATCAAATTCTAAAGTTAATGATTATATGCAAAAAAAAAATGTTTATCAGTTTGAACGTCAAATATGTTGTCTTTGTAGCATATTCAACTGAATATGGGTTGAAAATGATTTGCAAATCATTGTATTCCGTTTATATTTACATCTAACACAATTTCCCAACTCATATGGAAACGGGGTTTGTAGTTAGCTCTCTGTGATCACAGCACCGCTAAAGGTATTTCCTCAGCGTTACCACTTGTAATAGCAATATTCCTAATACTTGGTTAATGTGAAGGTCACGAGATGTAAATGGAGTATTGTTGGCGGTTTTTGGGTGCATTGTTAGCCACCTCGTACTAGCCATATATGACAAATTAGAATGCATGAAAAAAGAAAGACATACTTGTTTTTGTCTTACATTAAATAAGGATTGTGAATGATCGGCACAATTCCAAGATAATTGGCAGTTCCTGTATGATGACATCACAGATAAATGGTGTGTGACCGCATCAAATCCACAGCAGATATTTACAACATTCTTACATGTCACGTCTACCCAACCGTGAAATGAGATCCGCTCGTGTCATCGATAATCCTCGCAAGCGGAACAGCCAGGCGCACCTGGAGGCACGGTAAAGAATTCCTCCATCTGTGGCGCCGGCGTGCCGAGCCAACTTTTTGTTCGCTCACGTTGTGTCGAGACAAGCCTTTTGTCTTTGCACATTCACACATCACCTTCACACATCAGAACAAAACCTTTGCACTCAATTGTCTTTAATATCGTGCAAGTTTACAAGATCCAAGCATGAGTATTAACACCTGTATGATGGCGACTTGTTACGCAGTAGTCGTACAGTAAGTATCTCACTGCAGTACTTGTCATCTTCTGCAAACTTCTAGAGGATTATTTTCGGTGTCAAAGCACCAACTCTGTTTAAAGTAATTTAGGGTGACTGGGATTTACTCACAGCTTTCGGCCAAAAACAATAAAGTAGTGAGCCTGAGTGTAAATATCTATTTAATAGCCATAATTTATTCTCACTTTGAAATGATTGCCGTCAGTCTGCTGGCACATTGCTGTTTTTTTAAACCTGATGACTCGTCTTGTCAGTTTGACCACATGTCATCATAGCTTATTGTGGCTTGAAGATGTTCCGTAGTGGTAACATACTCAAGCTATTATTGCGAAGAAAGCCACAACACCTTTTTTTTTTGAAGAACATTTTATTTTATAATATTTAGAAAAAAATTGAAAAAGTTGTAGTCTCTTTCTTTGGTTTATTTGCATACCGGTATAATGCATAAATACTCAGTGACGTGCGGTGAGGTTCATGACTGGTGAGGCACTGACTTCATCACAGTCAGATTTACAAACATATGAACCCTAAAGAGTACCTTATTCACCATTTGATTGGCAGCAGTTAACGGGTTATGTTTAAAAGCTCATACCAGCATTCTTCCCTGCTTGGCACTCAACATCAAGTGTTGGAATTGGGGGTTAAATCACCAAAAATTATTCCCGGGCGTGGCGCCGCTGCTGCCCACTGCTCCCCTCACATCCCAGGGGGTGATCAAGGGGATGAGTCAAATGCAGAGGACAAATTTCACCACACCTAGTGTGTGTGTGACAATCATTGCTACTTTAACTTAACTTTAACTTTACACATACAAACTGTAGCACACAAAAAAGCACATTTAATAAAAAAAAACGTTATTATGGTCTTACCTTTATGTAATATATTGGGTTGGAGGCAATAACCAGGCGAGGTGATGAAGTACGTCTCTTTACTGTAGACTTCAGAACAGACTCAACACACTTGACGTCAGGTGCGCAACACCAGGTAAATCGTTGGCCAACCAAAAAGTAACCACAGTACGCTATAGCCAACATTCACCAGGAGATGGCAACAGACAAACATAGATCACTCTATTACATTCCTCCCCTTTTAGAAATGTAGAAGTAAGTTACTCAAAAGAAATAAACAACCCAACCAAAAAATGCAGCAGCTCAATAAGAAGCCAAAAAGTGCAAAAACAATAATGTTCGTGTTGGAGGAGTTGTGAATGAATGAAATATGAAATCCGTGCTGCAGTCTGCAGGTGTACCTAATGTTGTGGCCCTGCAGTCATTCACAACTCCTCCAACACGAACATTATTGTTTTTGCACTTTTTGGCTTCTTATTAAATAACTTTTTTAAATAGATTCAATCTTGCACGTGGAAAGTTTAAGTGTGGGCTTTAGTTGATATAACACTCCAGCCAGGGGTGCATTCTACGGCGGGAGTACATTCTCTACCACCAGGAGGCGGGATTACTGCGAGCCTCACAAAGTGCGTCTTCGCAGCAGTTTTATGATTGCTCAGCACAAGAAATACGTTACACACATACAGTTGTTGACAAAATACACTGTACATTATATACCTCAGCTAACTAAACTATGGAAATGTATAATATAATTCATATAGCAATACGGTCTCACTGCACAGCAGGCCAGCAGTTAGCCGAGTCCGCAATCCATGGTGAGGCACAACGCAGTGACATGCCTCAACTGGCTGCTGTTCACCGCACCGTCTCTTCTCAGTATTTGAACGGAAAATGTGAAAATTCATCGATTTTGAATAAAAATTATCTAAAACTGGTGAAGTTAAATGGAAAATAACTTTATAGTATAATCACTGGATACATTTAACAATTTAATTTATTTTTTTTCTTTTTGCATTTTTTTTCTTTCCATGATGGCAGGTGAGGCCCCGCCTCACCTGCCTCTAGTGACTGCACGTCACTGTAAATACTGTAAACATTGCATTTACTGTATTAGTAACCCAACTGTCAGTGTTGTATCCCTATTAATGTTTCTACTGGTACTATTGTGAAACTCATACTATTAAATTTTTTTACAAAGGAAAAAAGATACAATAAAAATAATTAAATATACAAAAAGTAATAATAATAATAATTCATTGTAGAATCAGATATGTTTATTCTGTTTAGATTTTAATTTTAGCTGTATTCGAGTAACCTCTAAAATAAAATTCTACAAATAGAAATTAAGATTATTATTATTCATTATTTAAAAGAATTAAGGTCCAATCTTTGTAAAAAAAAAAACATATATATTGAAAAAATATTAATTAAAAAAGCTGTTTATAGGATGATTTTAACTATATGTTAAAGCTACTGTCATTTTCATTCTAGTTTTTAGAACCCTTACAAGATCTCTACAAATGAAAACGATTATTATTCTGTTTAGATTTTAATTTTAGCTGTATTTGAGTAACCTCTAAAATAAAATTCTACAAATAGAAATTAAGATTATTATTATTCATTATTTAAAAGAATTAAGGTCCAATCTTTGTAAAAAAAAAAAAAAAAAACATATATTGAAAAAAATATTAATTAAAAAAGCTGTTTATAGGATGATTTTAACTATATGTTAAAGTTACTGTCATTTTCATTCTAGTGTTTAGAACCCTTACAAGATATCTACAAATGAAAAGGATTATTATTACTTTTATTATTTTTGGTTAGAATTTAAATCCACATTTTTGTAAAAAAAAAAAAAAAAAAAAAAAAAAAAAAACACAAAAAATCTATATTTTTTGTTAATTAAAGTATATGCACTTAATTTGATTAATTTAGTCTGGTGTTCTACAAATAAAAATGTTTAAAAGTTGTAAAATATAAAGTATATTTTTGTATTATTGTGTCTTGCTCAAGGACACAACGGATGTGGCGCGGTTGGGAACCTGAGGGTTCCTGGTTCAATCCCCACCTTCTACCAATCTAGTCACGCCCGTTGTGTCCTTGAGCAAGACACTTCACCCTTGCTCCTGATGGGTCGTAGTTAGGGACTTGCATGGCAGCTCCCGCCATCAGCGTGTGAATGTGTGTGTGAATGCGTGTGTGAATGGGTGAATGTGGAAATAGTGTCAAAGCGCTTTGAGTACCTTGAAGGTAGTAAATAGCATTTATTTAAAAATGTTTAAATATATCATAATACATTGTTCATTGGATTATTTTAAAATAACCTGTTAAACTGTCTTTGAGTATCCGGAAATAAATCTATATACTGTATTGTATTGTATATAGACTTGGCCTTGACCTGGAATCCCTCTCCAGTGGCCCAGGCTTAGACTAAATATTTAAAAAAAAAAAAAAAATGTATCCCCAGACTGTTTCCCACTTTTTTTTGTAAGGGGTGCCAGTTGGCAGACCCTCCTGTTCTGTCTCCCTGTAATGTTTGTCTGCTCTTGAATGGGATTGTGCTGAAAATCTTAGTTTCCCCTCGGGGATTAAAGGGGAACATTATCACAATTTCAGAAGGGTTAAAACCATTAAAAATCAGTTCCCAGTGGCTTATTTTATTTTTCGAAGTTTTTTTCAAAATTTTACCCATCACGCAATATCCCTAAAAAAAGCTTCAAAGTGCCTGATTTTACACCCGTCCATTTTCCTGTGACCTCACATAGTGATGCCGATACAAACAACCATGGCGGATAGAACAGCAAGCTATAGCGACATTAGCTCGGATTCAAACTCGGATTTCAGCAGTTTAAGCGATTCAACAGATTACGCATGTATTGAAACGGATGGTTGTAGTGTGGAGGCAGGTAGCGAAAACGAAATTGAAGAAGAAACTGAAGCTATTGAGCCATATCGGTTTGAACCGTATGCAAGCGAAACCGACAAAAACGACACGACAGCCAGCGACACGGGAGAAAGCGAGGACGAATTCGACGATCGCCTTCTAACCAACGATTGGTATGTGTTTGTTTGGCATTAAAGGAAACTAACAACTATGAACTAGGTTTACAGCATATGAAATACATTTGGCAACAACATGCACTTTGAGAGAGCAGACAGCCCAGTTTTCATCAATTAATATATTCTGTAGACATACCTTCATCCGCTCTCTTTTCCTGGGGGTCTGGCGGCAGATTTCTTTGACTTTATCGTTGGAAATGCATCTGCTTTGAGTGTCGCAGGATATCCACACATTCTTGCCATCTCTGTCGTAGCATAGCTTTCGTCGGTAAAGTGTGCGGAACATACGCCCAATTTCTTGCCACTTTTGCATCTTTGGGCCACTGGTGCAACTTGAATCCGTCCCTGTTCGTGTTGTTACACCCTCCGACAACACACCGACGAGGCATGATGTCTCCAAGGTACGGAAAACAGTCGAAAAAACGGAAAATAACAGAGCTGATTTGACTCGGTGGTTGAGAAAATGGCGGATTGCTTCCCGATGTGACGTCACGTTGTATTCCGAGAGCGAATAATAGAAAGGCGTTTAATTCGCCAAAATTCACCCATTTAGAGTTCGGAAATCGGTTAAAAAAATATATGGTCTTTTTTCTGCAACATCAAGGTACATATTGACGCTTACATAGGTCTGGTGATAATGTTCCCCTTTAATAAAATATTTCTGATTCTGTACTGTAATATTGGCAAGGGACGGGCAAGTGTCCTATGATTGTACTGTACTATATTTACCTATTGGTAGTAGCAGTATAAAGTTATTAAGATTTGACTTGGCATTATTGTTGTTTATGTTTGACATCATGGTTACACAAATGTGTTCTCTTTGGGACATTTTCATCTTTTTTTTTCTGCCCTATGTGATTTTTGGTGCTAACAGAAAGTGTTGAATTAGGTTTAGCCACACATATTCTACACAATACTATCACAGAGTACAGAAGTAGTAGAACTAGTTGATATTGTCCACTTCCAGGAACTTCTTGTTGTCCGCCGCAGTCAACGTTGCAGCCGTTGGACCATAGGCGCCGATCCCCGTGGGTGCTTCGGGGCCCGAGCACCCACGGACAATGCAGAGCACCCATGTGGAATTGATGGCAAATGATTTCTCACCACCTAGCAAAAACCGCACATGCTAAGGTTATCCTTGTCCACACACACACAATGGTCGTTTAAGACCCCCTGCCCCCTCCGTCCGCCGGCGCAACGTGACCTAGTACGCATGCGCGGAAAATGCGCACGTCATAGTCACCTCCAGTGTTGCTTTGTGTACAAGTTCTTAAATTGAACTTATCTGAACAATATCCAATGTTGTGGTATTTCAATTAACTGGAATCCAGTGTGCTGTGGGACCCTATTGTAGTGTATCACACCTAAGCCATCATGAATTAATCAAATCTTTAATGGACATGTCAAAGTAAACAATGTGATAAAGAACATTTTACATCAATCAAACTAGGGATCTAGATATCTGGTCAGGACACTCCTCACTCTTGTGCCTTCACCTTCATTGTCCATTCGTTTTTGGTGACTTTATATACTCTGGACATAGACGTTCAGTCCGCGACATACATGGCGGACTATAACTGATACAGTCTGCTTTGCCAGTCCAAATGCATTAGCCATTTTTCCCGAAGTCTTCTCTCGTCAGCCAGGTAATACAAAGCACACCCTACATTTTTTATCACATCCACGGGAGCACGCATTCTCGTTGACTCTCCTTCGACAAATGGACAAAGTTTTTCGGTAAGTAGAATCACAGCTGACCTCGAAATAGGAAAGTTATCTTGCCGTCTGAGAAGTGTTGTATCCCAAATAGCTGCAATCGCTTTCTCTTAAAGGGGAACATTATCACCAGACCTATGTAAGCGTCAATATATACCTTGATGTTGCAGAAAAAAGACCTTTTTTTTTTTTAACCGATTTCCGAACTCTAAATGGGTGAATTTTGGCGAATTAAACGCCTTTCTAATGTTCGCTCTCGGAGCGATGACGTCACAACGTGACGTCACATCGGGAAGCAATCCGCCATTTTCTCAAACACCGAGTCTAATCAGCTCTGTTATTTTCCGTTTTTTCGACTGTTTTCCATACCTTGGAGACATCATGCCTCGTGGGTGTGTTGTCGGAGGGTGTAACAACACGAACAGGGACGGATTCAAGTTGCACCAGTGGCCCAAAGATGCGAAAGTGGCAAGAAATTGGACGTCTGTTCCGCACACTTTACCGAGGAAAGCTATGCTACGACAGAGATGGCAAGAATGTGTGGCTATCCTGCGACACTCAAAGCAGATGCATTTCCAACGATAAAGTCAAAGAAATCTGCCGCCAGACCCCCATTGAATCTGCCGGAGTGTGTGAGCAATTCAGGGACAAAGGACCTCGGTAGCACGGCAAGCAATGGCGGCAGTTTGTTCCCGCAGACGAGCGAGCTAAACCCCCTATCGACCCTAGCTTCCCTGGCCTGCTGACATCAACTCCAAAACTGGACAGATCAGCTTTCAGGAAAATAGCGCGGATGAGGGTATGTCTACAGAATATATTAATTGATGAAAATTGGGCTGTCTGCACTTTCAAAGTGCATGTTGTTGCCAAATGTATTTTTATATGCTGTAAACTTAGTTCATAGTTGTTAGTTTCCTTTAATGCCAAACAAACACATACCAATCGTTGGTTAGAAGGCGATCGCCGAATTCGTCCTCGCTTTCTCCCGTGTCGTTGGCTGTCGTGTCGTTTTCGTCGTTTTCGCTTGCATACGGTTCAAACCGATATGGCTCAATAGCTTCGGTTTCTTCTTCAATTTCGTTTTCGCTACCTGCCTCCACACTACAACCATCCGTTTCAATACATGCGTAATCTGTTGAATCGCTTAAGCCGCTGAAATCCGAGTCTGATTCCGAGCTAATGTCGCTATATCTTGCTGTTCTATCCGCCATGTTTGTTTGTATTGGCATCACTATGTGACGTCACAGGAAAATGGACGGGTGTATATAACGATGGTTAAAATCAGGCACTTTGAAGATTTTTTTAGGGATATTGCGTGATGGGTAAAATTTAAAAAAAAAACTTCGAAAAATAAAATAAGCCACTGGGAACTGATTTTTAATGGTTTTAACCATTCTGAAATTGTGATAATGTTCCCCTTTAAGGGGTTATCCGGTTTAGTGTAGACATAGCCTCAGAAAAGTAGCGTCAGATTTACCGCCCGTCCGAGCATCTACTGGCAAAAATGTAGATCGGCGCCTATGCGTTGGACTCTTCCCAGGTAGACTGGAACCATTCACAAAGAGCGAAAAAGCCTTGTGTGACGGATGTGCACCGTTTGTAACCTTTTCTCACCTCTACTGTCCAACATAAGCCAACTTCAACGGTGCAGTCGTATATTCTTGTTCTACTAATTAACAATGACAATTTATTGGGAAGAGTCATTCCTTCAGTTTGAAACGCCAGTAAATGTGTCGCCGGTTTCACTTAACGGCGGGACCACATTCACTGTGCCACATCAACAGAAACCTGAATCCCTGACTAAATCATTGATTGGAGTAATAGTGCTGAGTTGTGTGGAAAAGGACCAGAAAAAAAAAAGCCAAATGGAAAAGCCATTGAGTCCTCCAGCAGATGTTTTTTCAATCCTCCATGTTGGATATGTGCTGCTGATGAATTCACTGGCAATGTAAAAAAAATAATGTATGTGTTTTTGAATGGTGTTATGTAGCATGAAGTGGTATAAATATGTAAACGATGTGTACTGTACATTGTTTGCCAATGCGATGCAGTCTTTAGTCTATCTGGGATTTCCTTAACAGAGATCCTAACTGGCTTTCCATTGCACCCCCGTTGCCAAGACGCGTTTAACACATCATGTTAAGCGATGATTGATGCAGCATGAGGGGGTTGAGGTCATTTCCCATGTTTGCGCGCGATCAGGTTGCAGGTGCGTGCTCCATGACTGTGCAGGTTGTGTTACCGCCGAGCTAATGTGCTTAAAGTTGTCGCATAAGGTGAGAGAATGAGATCGCATTAGAGGGAACTACAAACTTTTTGATGTTGGGTCTTTTGTCTGAGTACGTAAGAAGACAGAAACTGTTTTGGTTTGGACTTATGTGTGTAGTTGTATAGCACTGGAACGTTACCCTGTGGTGTCCCACAAGGCTTAGTTCTCCGACCACTGTCATTAAAACATGACATGTTTCTTCAGCCATTATTACTAACTGTTGGTTGGCTTTATGCACATGCAAATGCAGACGACAGCAAATATTGTTGTAATCGATTAGCTTCCATTAGTTATCTTTTACAAAAATCCATCCATTTTCTACCGCTTGTCCCTTTCGGGGTGGCGGGGGGTGCCGGAGCTGGAGCCATAACCACGGTGAACTCTCATAGGCACTGATTCTATAGTTTAGCACCTCTCTGTGTGCAATTTTTACTTTCCACCCACAGTCTGAATGCTTATGTATATAGTATCCATCCATCCATTTTGGGGTCGCTGGAGCCTATCTCAGCTGCATTCGGGCGGAAGGCGGGGTAGACCCTGGGCAAGTCGCCACCTCATCACAGGGCCAACACAGATAGACAGACAACAGTCACACTCACATTCACACACTAGGGCCAATTTAGTGTTGCCAATCAACCTATCCCCAGGTGCATGTCTTTGGAGGTGGGAGGAAGCCGGAGTACCCGGAGGGAACCCACGCAGTCACGGGGAGAACATGCAAACTCTATACAGAAAGATCCCGAGCGCAGGATCGAACCCCAGACCTTCGTATTGTGAGGCAGATGCACTAACCCGTCTTCCACCGTGCTGCCCTATGTGTATATAGTATAATATTCAATATTTAAACAACACATTCAGAACATTCGTTCCCAGGACTGGACTGTGCACCTTACCTCCTTTTGCACTATTTTTCTTTTCTTTCCTTCTCATGTTTTGCATATTTGTAGACTGTCATACTGATACTGGAGTTGCTTTTAATCTCATTGTACCTGTGTATAGTAACAATAAAAGGCATTCTATTCTACAAACCCTGTTTCCATATGAGTTGGGAAATTGTGTTAGATGTAAATATAAACGGAATACAATGATTTGCAAATCATTTTCAACCCATATTCAGTTGAATATGCTACAAAGACAAGATATTTGATGTTCAAACTCATAAACATTTTTTTTTTTTGCAAATAATCATTAACATTAGAATTTGATGCCAGCAACACGTGACAAAGAAGTTGGGAAAGGTGGCAATAAATACTGATAAAGTTGAGGAATGCTCATCAAACACTTATTTGGAACATCCCACAGGTGAACAGGCAAATTGGGAACAGGTGGGTGCCATGATTGGGTATAAAAGCAGATTCCATGAAATGCTCAGTCATTCACAAACAAGGATGGGGCGAGGGTCACCACTTTGTCAACAAATGCGTGAGCAAATTGTTGAACAGTTTAAGAAAAACCTTTCTCAACCAGCTATTGCAAGGAATTTAGGGATTTCACCATCTACGGTCCGTAATATCATCAAAGGGTTCAGAGAATCTGGAGAAATCACTGCACGTAAGCAGCTAAGCCCGTGACCTTCGATCCCTCAGGCTGTACTGCATCAACAATCGACATCAGTGTGTAAAGGATATCACCACTTAGTCTCAGGAACACTTCAGAAACCCACTGTCGGTAACTACAGTTGGTCGCTACATCTGTAAGTGCAAGTTAAAACTCTCCTATGCAAGGCGAAAACCGTTTATCAACAACACCCAGAAACGCCTTCGGCTTCGCTGGTCCTGAGCTCATCTAAGATGGACTGATACAAAGTGGAAAAGTGTCCTGTGGTCTGACGAGTCCACATTTCTAATTGTTTTTGGAAACTGTGGACGTCGTGTCCTCCGGACCAAAGAGGAAAAGAACCATTCGGATTGTTATAGGCGCAAAGTTGAAAAGCCAGCATCTGTGATGGTATGGGGGTGCATTAGTGCCCAAGACATGGGTAACTTACACATCTGTGAAGGCGCCATTAATGCTTAAAGGTGTCATGATCCGTTACCCGGCTCATGGCATGAATTATGTTGATTATGTTTCTGGTTTTAGTCGGTTTCCTGGGTGCACCCTCTTTCCCTGTTTACTGCTGGTTTCCATGGGCACTGATTCTCCTCACCTGTCTTAGTTTTGGCAATTAGTGTTTCCACCAGGTGTTTTGGCTAATCACTCCCCTTTATAGTTTCCTGTCACCCAGCAGTAAGTGCTGGGTCAATGTTTGCTCTACGCAACATTTACGTTTCCCCTGGTTTTCTCCTCATAGTAAGTTTGTGCACGCTAGCATTCCTTGTTTATCACCCTTGGTGACATTTTGGTTTTTTTTGTTTAGCTCCACGCTTGCTAGCGTCCTCTGTTTTGTATTTTTGTCCTGCCTTTTATTTATTAAATATACTTAAAATCTTACCTGCACTCCGCTCCTGCTTATCTTCTGTATTGGAAGGAACAAACATTCTCAACCATGCGTCCAAGACGTAACAAAAGGTACATACAGGTTTTGGAGCCATCCAAGCAACGTTACCATGGACGCCCCTGCTTATTTCAGCAAGACAATGCCAAGCCACGTGTTACATCAACGTGGCTTCATAGTAAAAGAGTGCGGGTACTAGACTGGCCTGCCTGTAGTCCAGACCTGTCTCCCATTGAAAATGTGTGGCGCATTATGAAGCCTAAAATACCACAACGGAGACCCCCGGACTGTTGAACAACTTAAGCTGTACATCAAGCAAGAATGGGAAAGAATTCCACCTGAGAAGCTTAAAAAATGTGTCTCCTCAGTTCCCAAACGTTTACTGAGTGTTGTTAAAAGGAAAGGCCATGTAACACAGTGAACATGCCCTTTCCCAACTACTTTGGCACGTTTTGCAGCCATGAAATTCTAAGTTAATTATTATTTGCAAAAAAAAAATAAAGTTTATGAGTTTGAACATCAAATATGTTGTCTTTGTAGTGCATTCAATTGAATATGGGTTGGAAATGATTTGCAAATCATTATATTCCATTTATATTTACATGTAACAATTTCCCAACTCATATGGAAACGGGGTTTGTATTCCATCTCTATTTCACTAATTATGTATCTGACAATTAAGAATGATAACAGTTTCTCCCTTCAGCATGAACTTCACAGCCGTAAATTGTTTGATCCAAAACATTTTCAGAGCCTGCAGACCTCCTAGCTCTGGTTCTAAACATTTGGATACAAATTAAACACTTTTTTTTTTTGTATCTAAAATCGCTTCCTCAGCGGTTTTCCAGAGTCGACAGCCAGCTTCTGGAGCTGCTATTAATTATTATGACATGGCCACTGAGGAAGAATTCCCCTTGATTAAACACTTGTACTTGGAAACACTTGTAAATATATGAAAGAGACATCATTAGGACTCCATCCTGGATATGCGAGACCTTTTGCAAATCTCTTGTAAACCTTTTAAGGACTTTAGCAATACTGCCAGGCCGTCATGGTCAGGTGTCTTTTCCAAAAAGTGGCACGTTTATATCAAAGAATGCACTTTATTGGAAAATGTTTGGGGGGGAAAAGAAAGCAGGAAAACTTTATATGGATACATGGATGGAAGTGAGAGACTTTTAACAATAAAGAAGCCAGACAAGATAAGACATTTTACTACTTCTTTACCATGCTTGGATTTACAAAATATTTTACTTACGTTTTATGGCTTTAGCTCTTGCATAGCAATAGAAAAAAGTGTAGAATCCCCCCCAAAAAAGTTTAATAGCTACCCCTGATGTCTTGTATTTATAGTCACTCCAAATTGTTCTTTTTATGTACATTTGCTCAACCAAAACACTCTTAAACTGAATATGCATTCAAGGTACCGTTAGTTTTTTTTACGAGAACAGCTTCGATCTTGATGGACGTTTAAAGTGCGTCCACCCTGAGTTGGCACGTGAGTTTCAACCCGTGGTTCGCTGTCTCGCTGCCTCAGTCCCTTCCTCTTCGCCTCCTGCCAGCTTGGGAGAGAAGGAAAAAGATAGTTTGAGACTGGGCTGTTCTGGCTCTCAAACTAACAAATGGCATGTTTAGCAAAGCAAGTATTCAGAGCAGACGATGCTACAGCGTTAGTCAGTTTAGCAATCAGGTGCAGCAGCAAGCATGACAGCAACCAATTAAAAAGCAAAAAGCACATTTTAATGATGGAATTACTGTTTCTTGCTGAGAGTTATGATTTTTTTTTTAGGTCATTACTGCAGGTATTTTACTTGGTTTTGTATAATTTTTCATCGACCAACCGAACCCATATTTTCCGTACTATAATCCGCTACTTTTTTCCCCAAGCTTTGTACCCTGCGGCTTATACAAAGGTGTGGCAATTCTATGGATTTTTCTACGCTAGCGGATAAATTATGGAATGGATTAAGCAAAGAAATCAAACAATGTACTAAAATGATCCACTTTAAGAAACTGTTCAAACTCAAAGTGTAAATAAACATTTCCAAAATATTTCTATGTAAATATCTAATTTCACGATGTACCATATACCGTATTTTTTGGACTATAAGTCGCAGTTTTTTTCATAGTTTGGCCGAGGGTGAAACTTATACTCAGGAGCGACTTATGTGTGAAATTATTAACATATTACCGTAAAATATCAAATAATATTATTTAGCTCATTCACGTAAGAGACTAGACCAGGGGTCGGCAACCCGCGGCTCCGGAGCCGCATGCGGCTCTTTGATCACTCTGATGCGGCTCAGCAGCTTACTTGCTGAACCCCCCAATTTTCCCGTTAGACTTCCGGATTTCAGTGCCTCTCGCAGAAAACTCCCGGGATCAATATTCACAGATTTTCACCCTTACATATATAATAAGGGCGTGCTATGATGGTACAACATTTGGCGCCCTCTACAATCTGTATTAACAGAGTGCCAGCCCAACACTTGTTATACAATATACATCTCCTGCTTGCACACGTACGTGACAGCAATGCATACTTGGTCAACAGCCACACAGGTTACACTGACGGTGGTCATACAAAACGACTTTAACACTCTTACTAATAATGCGCCACACTTTGAACCAAAACCAAACAAGAATGACAAACACATTTCGGGAGAACATCTGCACCTTAACACAACATAAACACAACAGAACAAACACCCAGAATCCCATGCAGCCCTAACTCTTCCGGGATACATTATACACCCCTGCCAAACCCCGCCCCTACCCCAAGCCTGTTCCCTCACACATCAACCCCCCCCCCTCCCCCTCTCTCTCTGTGCGACGGTTGAGGTGGGCGGGGTTTGGTAGCGGGGGTGTATAATGTATCCCGGAAGAGTTAGGGCTGCATGGGATTCTGGGTATTTGTCCTGTTGTGTTTATGTTGTGTTACGGTGCAGATGTTCTCCCGAAATGTGTTTGTCATTCTTGTTTGGTGTGGGTTCACAGTGTGGCGCATTATTAGTAAGAGTGTTAAAGTTTTTTTTTATACCGCCACCGTCAGTGTAACCTGTGTGGTTGTTGAGTAAGTATGCCTTGCTGTCACCTGTGTGAGCAAGTGGAAGCCCCATACAACATGTGGCTGATCAGGTACGCTGGTTGTGGTGGTCGCTATATGCTGTACCATCACGGCACGCATGACGCTGACAAGCGCTAATCATATAAAACTCGCGTGCTGCACCAGTTTAAAAAATTAATATAAAGGTGTGGGCAGCGTGTCTGAGACCCCTGATTTATATATAGCACAAAGCAAAAAAAAAACTTTGTATGCAGTGTTATATCATTTAAAATTTCTAAAGTTTTTGCGGCTCCCCATGTTTTCCATAATTTGTGAAACTGGTCAAAATGGCTCTTTGACTGGTAAAGGTTGCCGACCCCTGGTGTAGGAGGACAAACACGACACAAACCTTCCTAAATGTTATAAAGTCCACTGTTTAATATGTTTGTGTTTATGCTTCACTGATGAGAGTATTTGGCGAGCGCCGTTTTGTCCTACTAATTTAAGCGACCCTTGAACTCACCATTGTGTGGACTGTGACTCAAAAGTTTGTTTACATGTATAACTTTCTCCGACGCTGCCACAGAAAGACGTGTTTTATGCCACTCCTTCTTTGTCTCATTTTGTCCACCAAACGTTTCATACTGTGCGTGAATGCACAAAGGTGAGCTTTGTTGATGTTATTGACTTGTTGTGGAGTGCTAATCAGGCATATTTGGTCACTGCATGACTGAAAGCTAATCGATGCTAACATGCTATTTAGGCTTACTCTATGTACATGTTGCATCATCATGCCTCATTTGTAGTTATATTTGAGCTAATTTAATTTCCTTTACTTATGTCCTCTGTGTATTTAGTTTATTTTTCCCATGTTTCATGACACACTATCTGTATGTAATATTGGCTGGATAGTTGTTTGTGTGCCATGTTGTTCCAGACCACAGCAAACGTTAGCCAGCTTCCATTTGAAGAAGCCATTTCCTTTAACTTGGACAAACACATGTATACCTTTGGCCATTCTAAGACAGTTTTTTCCAGGAGTTATCTCACCCTCTGAGAAGTTTTACTAATGTTTTCCAATGTTGTAAAAATGTGTCGAACAAATATTACATTTCAACATTTCTGTCAACGAAGATTTGCGTCAGCCAGCGACACATAGTCATTGTGATAGTAGGCTAATATCGCTAATATAGACACTTACATCATGTGTTTCCATCATTGTAACCCTTATATAAGTCTTTTAATTTTTTGCGGCTCCAGACAGATTACTTTTTTGTATTTTTTGTCCAATATGGCTCTTTCAACATTTTGGGTTGCCGACCCCTGGACTAGACGTATAAGATTTCATGGGATTTAGCGATTAGGAGTGACAGATTGTTTGGTAAACGTATAGCATGTTCTATATGTTATAGTTATTTGAATGGCTCTTACCATAATGTTACGTTAACATACCAGGCACGTTCTCAGTTGGTTATTTATGCCTCATATAACGTACACTTATTCAGCCTGTTGTTCACTATTCTTTATTTTAAATTGCCTTTCAAATGTCTATTCTTGGTGTTGGGTTTTATCAAATAAATTTCCCCCAAAAATGCGACTTATACTCCAGTGCGACTTATATGTTTTTTTCCTTCTTTATTATGCATTTTCGGCCGGTCCGACTTATACTCCGGAGCGACTTATACTCCGAAAAATGCGGTACATCTGCATCTTGTAGTCCGGTGCGGCTAATATATGAAAAAATATTTTTTCTTCTACAATTTATGGGGTGCGGCTTATATACCGGTGTGGCTTATCATCCGGAAAATATAGTATCTGCAACTTGTAAAGCTTTATGGAGCCTACAAAAAGTCAAAATTAAGACAAAATATGTCCGTAATCTGTCCCTCCAGGGTTTTGCGGGCTTTTTTATGGTTGTCGTGGCCTAAAATGCCTGAATTGTGAATGAATGAAATTGTTAGTGTTCCTTAACATGAAGAAATCACAAAATTTCAACAAAAATTGGAAATAAATCCCAAGTTAACGTACTGTTTTAATTCATTACAACTAATATTAGTATTTTTTAATTATAATTACATAAAAAAAACAGTGTCTGAATGTTTATTTTACACTTAGTCCATTTTTACTCAGTGGCCTAGTGATTAGAGTGTCCGCCCTGAGATCGGTAGGCTGCAGTCTGCAGGTGTACCTAATGTTGTGGCCCTGCAGTCATTCACAACTCCTCCAGCACGAACATTATTGTTTTTGCACTTTTTGGCTTCTTATGAAATAACTTTTTTAAATAGATTCAATCTTGCACGTGGAAAGTTTAAGTGTGGGCTTTAGTTGATATAACACTCCCGTCAGGGGGTGCAAATTCTACGGCGGGGGTGCAGGAGGCGAGCCTCAGCCAGTGCGTCTTTTGCAGCCGTTTTATGATCGCTCAGCACAAGAAATACGTTACACACATACAGTTGTTGACAAAATACACTGTACATTATATACCTCAGCTAACTAAACTATGGAAATGTATAATATAGTTCATATAGCAATACGGTCTCACTGCACAGCAGGCCAGCAGTTAGCCGAGTCCGCAATCCATGTTGAGGCACTGAGTGACGTGCCTCGACTGGCTGCTGTTCACCGCACCGTCTCTTCTCAGTATTTGAACGGCAAATGTGAAAATTCAGCGATTTTGAATAAAAATAATCTAAAACTGGTGAAGTTAAATGGAAAATAACTTTATAGTATAATCACTGGATACATTTAAGAATTCTAACAGTGACTGCACGTCACTGTTAGAATGCAAACAAAAAGAAAACAACCTTTTGTCTTCTTTTCTCTGATAAGGATTGTGAACAATAGGCACAATTCCCCCCAAAAAGTGCAGTTCTTCTTCAACCTTAATCCCTGAATCAATTTATAGCTGTAGAAAATCCAATTCTTGGTCTTTTTCCATTGTATTACGGGTCTTAAATGTGGGTGTCCTATAAATCTGAGGGACACAACGGAATGCAATTTATAAATTGTAATAAATCTGTTGCTTAAGCTTCTGAGGTGCTGCACGATGCCTTCAGTTACCTCGCAGATTGCCGCTCACTCATTTCCAGAAACTCTCCGACATTAGGCCAAGCTGTTTGGCAGGATTCTTCAGGATTGTCCTTTCAAGCCGAATGACTTGTGTAAAAATATTTGTCGCTATCTTTCAGCAGCTGTGAGAAGTCTGTAAGAGGAGGCAAGGTTGGGACGGTGATCGGGTCCCTCGAACTAAACTCCTTTTTTTTGAACACCCTTTGCCAATGGAAACTGGAGACTGTTGTCTGAATGAGACATGTTGCGGTGGCACACGCTGGAATATGTCAATTATTTTCACCACTAAATCCTAAAACTTCAGATAGCCCTCAGCAAGAAAATAATGCATTCAGCATCTTGCAGCTTGTTGGGAAGTCGGAAATAGGCCTCTTGGATATGACTTGTTTTCGTAAAGAACAACATGACTGACAAATGTAAGATGTTAGTGTTTGGTTTGTGGGTCAGTCTTGACGACATACCCAGCGTTTCTTATTCTAAATGACCTAAAGCACAGATAAACCTGCTCAGTGGCCTTGTGGTTAGAGCAGTGGTTCTTAACCTTGTTGGAGGTACCGAACCCCACCAGTTTCATATGCACATTCACCGAACTCTTCTTTAGTGAAAAATAAAATGTTTTTTTTTTTTTCAAACTCAAGACAAAGTTATATGTTTTGGTAACACTTTAGCATGGGGAACATATTCTAAGTAACAAAGACTTAATTTAGAGTTATTTGGACACTAGGGGGAACATATTCTAAGTAGAGATGTCCCGATCCGATATTTGGATCGGATCGGCCGCCGATATTTGCAAAAAAATGCGTATCGGCAAGGCATGGGAAAATGCCTATCCAGATCCAGTTAAAAAAAAAAACGCCGCTCCGTGTTTTCCAACGCACCGATTTAAATAGTACATTCCACTTTTCTGCTGCTCCATAATTTACGTTCCGCATTTTCCAGCACACCTTCAACACATCCACAGGTTTGTGGATTCGAACGCAGTTGCTTTTAGCTGCTGGCATTACACGACAGGCTCTTCTCACTCTTTTCTGTGTCTGTGCTTCTCACAGACAGCGAGCGCACCTTCTTATACACGTCACATACTGTCACGTCATACGTCACATACGTATACGTCCTCCCCGAGCAGAGAGGTAGCAGCATGGCTAACGTTAGCTGTGATGCTAGCGCAGCCGTGTAACCAACGTTCTCTCTAAGGTGCTCGCCTGTGCAATTGCGCACTGTTTAAGCGTCCTCTGCGCATAGCAAATCTATACCACGCACAAAATCAAATAAAAAAATAAGCGCATAACAATTTTCGACACACGGACACGACAGAGAAAACAGTTTTCGTCATCATTGTTCAAATATTGTGACGTCTGTCGAGACGCTTATCTCCATTCGGTGCCACACGTCCACACCATCAAAATGCTGAGGCAAAAATTTCCACATCAACACCGTATGAAAAAATTAGTGATTTTTTTAGTTGTGATTTCCTACTCTGCATGAAAGTTTAAAAGTAGCATATATTAATGCAGTATGAAGAAGAATGTTTTAATGTAGACATGCAAGCCTTGAAAGAACATTTTGAAAATCAAGACTACATTTCCTGCAAATGGGTGCATTTCTACCCTATATTTTAACTTTAGATTTATTCTCATATCAAACTTTTTTGGCTGTCTTTTTGACACTTACATCCGGCGCCCCCCTCCACACCCTGGATTATAAATAATGTAAATAATTCAATGTGATTATCTTGTGTGATGACTGTATTATGATGATAGTATATATCTGATAGTATATATCTGTATCATGAACCAATTTAAGTGGACCCCGACTTAAACAAGTTGAAAAACTTATTCGGGTGTTACCATTTAGTGGTCAATTGTACGGAATATGTACTTCACTGTGCAACCTACTAATAAAAGTCTCAATCAATCAATCAAAACACATAGAATCATCATACTGATGTGATTATATGCATCAAGTGTTCATTCAAGGCTAAGGCAAAATATCGAGATAAATATCGTGTATCACAATATGGCCTTAAAATATCGCCCAGCCCTTGTTTCAATGATGCCATTTCTGTTTGTCATGTATAATTTTGTCTATTTTGTGTTTATCCTTGAATAACCAGGTCAGTTTCTTGTTACCAACCATTGTGTATTATGCAAACTCACCTAATTCAGCTGGCTAGTTGTTATCAAGAGTACTAAAACCCTTTTCAACATGATTCTGACAACTAAGTAGGCTAAATAACTTTAAACTTTAATACATGCTCGGATAGGCCAGTATCGGTCAGTATCGGTCGGTATCGGATCGGAAGTGCAAAAACAATATCGGTATCGGATCGGAAGTGCAAAAACCTGGATCGGGACATCCCTAATTCTAAGTAACAAAGACTTAATTTAGAGTTATTTGGTTAGGGTTAGGGTCAGGGTTAGAGGGTTAGGGCCAGGGTTAGAGGGTTAGAGTTATAATAACGCTATGCCGAATAAGGCATTAATAAGTACTTAATAATGACTAGTTAAGAGCCAATATGTTACTAATTTGCATGTTAATAAGCAACTAATTAATAGTGAATATGTTCCCCATACTAAAATGTTACCATGTTTTTTTACTGGTGCATAAAATGAACCGTGCATGAACATCACCTTGTTCAAAGAACAAAACCAACACAGTGCATAAACTCACAACAAATTACACACCTGCAAACCAGTGTGACTTCTGCTGTTGCCGTATCCGTAATACGCCGATAGGGAGAAGTTTGTGTTTACACGATGAGTCGGGTGTGTTTTGACCTCCGCCGAACCCATGAGGCCGACTCACCGAACCCATAGGGTTCGATCAAACCCAGGTTAAGAACCACTGGGTTAGAGTGTCCGCCCTGAGATGGGTATGTCGTGAGTTCAAGCCCCGGCCGGGTCATACCAAAGACTATAAAAAAGGAGCCCATTACCTCCCTGTTTGGCACTCAGCATCAAAGGTTGGAATTGGGGGTTAAATCACCAAAATGATTCCCGAGTGGGGTGGGGATAAGGGGATGGGTCAAATGCAGAGGCTAATTTCACCACACCTAGTGTGTGTGTGACTATTAGTGCTACTTTAACTTGTAATACTGTAATGTTATTACGCAGTATTTGTAATGTTAACAGTCAGTTAAATGGATAGCACAACAAATATGTCTCTCTGTTATTATATTATGTTGTCAGGCTACTGCATTTTGGCCTTCACGTCCCTCCGCAATACATTTGTCCTGCACGCATACTTGCCAACCCTCCCGAATTTTCCGGGAGACTCCCGAAATTCAGCGCCTCGCCCGAAAACCTCCCGGGACAAATATTCTCCCGAAAATCTCCCGATTTTTCAGCCGGAGCTGGAGGCCACGCCCCCTCCAGCTCCATGCGGACCTGAGTGAGGACAGCCTTTTTTTCACTACGGGAGGACAACAGGGTGACAAGAACTAAATCATCCAGACTAGAGATAAATTGTATTATTATGTTTATCTTACCTAAAAATAAATATATTTATTAATTTAAAAAAAAAATTTTTTTTTTTAAATAAATACATTTTTACTATATTTTGCTAAAAACATCAAAATTAATTGTATTTTTTCTGACTCCTTATTACATCCAGCCATAGAATTATACATTAAAATAAACATATTTGAAATAATACATTTTAAATTATCATAATAATTCATTTAAAATGACCATATTTAATTATTAAAATAATTGCTTGTTTATCAACAACTTTAGCATTTTATTCATTACATTTTGAAGCTCTCAGAAGCCAAGTTATGTTATATTCATGTTATATTTATGCAAGTTTGAAGTATCAATTAACTAAACCAGTGGTCCCCAACCTTTTTGTAGCTTTTTGTCCCGCGGACCGGGGGGTGGGGGAGGGGTGATTTTTATTTTATTTTTTTTTTATTTTATTTTTTTTTCAATAAAGAAATACAATCATGTGTGCTTACGGACTGTATCCATGCAGACTGTATTGATATACATTGATATATAGTGTATATATTGTGTTTTTATGTTGATTTAATTAAAAAATAAAAAATAAAACATTTTTGATTTTTTTGATTTTTTTTTTCTTGTGCAATCAGTCCGCGGACCGGTACCGGTTGGGGACCACTGATCTAAACACAGTTTTGTTTGCATATTTTCAGGATGTAGATATATATATATGTATGCAATACTTGACTTGGTGAATTCTAGCTGTCTATATACTCCTGCCCTCTTAACCACGCACCGCCCCACCAACGACCACGCCCCCACCACCCCACCTCCCGAAATCGGAGGTCTCAAGGTTGGCAAGTATGCCTGCACGGCAGTCTAAAATTTCCGACTTCCCAGTGTTTTGGAATGCAGCATAAGCACACATGTAGGCAGCGATCCTTACAAGCCACAAACATTGACTGACAGGGTTTTAATGCAGGTATTAACTATCAACGTATAATAAGATGGCAAGCTTGCAATAAATGCATTCTTGCAGCATTCTCTCACACCAAATGAATCGTTTCATTACCTAAAACTCTTCGGGGAGAGGTTCTCCTTGAACCACCCTCTATGAAGGCAAGCAATCGTCATCAGGTTACACAGCAATGGTCAAACACTGGACCAATTGGCCTCAAAAACTCACCTCTGATCATTTTGACGAGCCGATCGTTGTCAAAATTCGGATTTGTTTCGATAGTGGAAATTTCTGCCAAATTAGACCCTACAAGAGAAAGGAAAGATGCATTTATGAATACACTTTCGTTGTTTGGCCTCAGGTGCTTCACTTTATAACGTTCTAAAATGTTCAGGATGTGCTGTAAAATAGTTTGACTGACCGTCAAGGCCGACGTTGACGGTGCCACTGCTGACTGAGTATTGAGGACCTGGAAACAACAAAAGTATTATAAGTGATGTTCTGCAAATAAGGAAAAATACTATATTGTGATATACATCGTTATTGTAAGTAAGTAAGTAAGTACATTTTATTTATAAAGCGCTTTTCACAGATAAAATCACAAAGCGCTGTACAAAACATAGGTAAAGTAAAGCAACAATTCAATTTAAAACATAACATAGTGGAATAAAAATGATAGTTAAAAGGTGCATACAACTAAAAGCTTTACTAAAAAGAGAAGTTTTCAAATGTTTCTTAAACGTTTCAACACAGTCAAAATCGCGGAGGGATTGGTGCAAATTGTTCCAGAGTCTGGGAGATGTAGCCTGTAATGCCACGGGTTTTAAAACGAGTTTTCGGGATCTTTAGAACAGTGTTTTTCAACCTTTTTTGAGCCAAGGCACAATTTTTGCGTTGACAAAAATCCGGAGGTACACCACCAGCAGAAATCATTAAAAAAAGGAAACTCAATTGACAGTAAAAAGTTGTCGTCGCAATTGTTGGATATGACTTTAAACCATAACCAAGCATGCATCAATATAGCTCTTGTCTCAAAGTAGGTGTACTGTCACCACCTGTCACATCACCCCCTGACTTATTTGGACTTTTTTGCTGTTTTCCTGTGTGTAGTGTTTTAGTTCTTGTCTTGCGCTCCTATTTTGGTGGCTTTTTCTCTTTTTTTTGGTATTTTCCTGTAGCAGTTTCATGTCTTCCTTTGAGCGATATTCCCCGCATCTACTTTGTTTTAGCAATCAAGAATATTTCAGTTGTTTTCATCCTTCTGCATGGGGACATTGTAGATTGTCATGTCATGTCCGGGTGTACATTGTGGACGCCGGCTTTGCTCCGCAGTAAGTCTTTGCTGTCGTCCAGCATTCTGTTTTTGTTTACTTTGTAGCCAGTTCAGTTGAAGTTTCGTTCTGCATAGCCTTCCCTAAGCTTCAATGCCTTTTCTTAGAGGCACTCACCTTTTGTTTAATTTTGGTAAAAGCGTTAGACACCTTTTTACCTGCACGCACATCCTGCTGTTTGCAACATCTACAAAGCAATTAGCTACCGGCTGCCACCTACTGGTATGGAAGAGTATTACACGGTTACTCTGCCGAGCTCAACAACAACACATCATTTGCAGACTATAATTACTGGTTTGCAAAAAAATATTTTTAACCCAAATAGGTGAAATGACATAATCTCCCAGGGCACACCAGACCGTATCTCACGGCACACTAGTGTGCCGCGACACAGTGGTTGAAAAACACTGCTTTAGAAGACCCTGGCCTGAAGACCGGAGGCTGCGTCCCGAAGAGTAGGGGCATAACAAGTATTTATCGTAAAAATCATGCTGTTCCAAAAATAAGGTTAGCTGGTTAGCTACTTTTTCAATGATTTTTGACATAAAGGGAAGTCTTCATATGGGTAATTTATAGGCTCCACCGGATCAAGATTGTTTTTTTTTAAGAATGGGATATTAGGATATTGGGATGTGAAATTACCCATCTCAGGATATATATTTTGTCTATATTGTACAGCACTAACTTGTTCTTTGTCCCATTTCTAAAAGTTCTTGAATATTTAATAAAACCCCATAACTTTGAGTTAATCCATAGCAGAATGCAAGAATTGGAGTGAAGCCTTTTTTTTGTCTTTGTAACAGCCTAACGAGCAGCACAGTTATAGTATACATTAATTTGTATTATTCATCTTTACTAAATAGCACATGCCTAAAATATTTTAATTGTAATTTGAAAACAGATGGCTGAACTACTGCCACTGAATTGTTTTATGCTTCATAATCCGATTAGTCGACTAATCGTTAAGATAATCGATGACTAGTCGACTAAAATGTCATTAGTTGCAGCCCAGTTTGGACACAGCACGCAATGAGTGGACAGACTACAATATTGGGGAACTGTACCAAACAACTAAATGTGCTAAGTTAGTCTTCCTTCCATTTGGACTACTTACCCGACACAACTTTAGTCACTTTGGTGAAGCTGGGGTCACTTTCAATGACCCTGGTCACATGGGTGACCGACGGTTGAGCCTCGATGACCCTGGTAACCTTGGTGATGGAAGGCTCCTGTTGGATGACCCTCGTCACCTTGGTCACGTCAGGGACTAAATAAGTTGAAACACAAGAACACGTTTCACTACCGCCTACAATTAGAGCCATGGTACGCTTGGTTGACCCATGAAATAGAGAAGCTACCATTTGCATGCATGTATAATAATTAGAGATGTCCGATAAGATCGGCCGATAAATGCGTTAAAATGTAATATCGGAAATGATCGGTATCGGGGTTTTTTTTTATCGGTATCGGTTTTTTTTCCGTTTTTTTTTTTATTAAATCAACATAAAAAACACAAGATACACTTACAATTAGTGCACCAACCCAAAAAAACTCCCTCCCCCATTTACACTCATTCCCACAAAAGGGTTGTTTCTTTCTGTTATTAATATTCTGGTTCCTACATTATATATCAATATATATCAATACAGTCTGCAAGGGATACAGTCCGTAAGCACACATCATTGTGCGTGCTGCTGGTCCACTAATAGTACTAACCTTTAACAGTTAATTTTACTAATTTTTATTAAATACTAGTTTCTATGTAACTGTTTTTATATTGTTTTAATTTCTTTTTTATTCAAGAAAATGTTTTTAATGTATTTATTTTATTAATTTTTTTTAAAAGTACCTTATCTTCACCATACCTGGTTGTTCAAATTAGGCATAATAATGTGTTAATTCCACGACTGTATATATCGGTTGATATCGGTATTGGTTGATATCGGTAATTAAAGAGTTGGACAATATCGGATATTGGCAAAAAGCCATTATCGGACATCCCTAATAATAATAATATTGTGGATATTATTATTTGTAATATTATACAATGTCATGACAAATGGACCTTTCACTGGCTCAGAAAGGTTTGAATGAATGTGATTCCCAATCAGAGGATTCCTGACATTTTAGCTTTTAATTACAGTAGTTAAGTAGGCAAATTAGTTGTGATTTAATTGATGTGTTTTAAGCAGGATAATCCAAAATCGTATTCAGGCTTTTGCGAAAGATGGGTGCCTCTGCACAATTTAATACTGATCCAAATATTTGTTAGCGGTGCTATGATCCGATTCTGATTTCTTATTAGAGCTGGGCGATATATCGAATATACTCGATATATCGTGGGTTTGTCTCTGTGTGATATAGAAAATGACTATATTGTGAGTATTCGAGTATCAGTCTCACGCAGTTGCTTTTAGCTGAGGGCATTACACTTTCAGGCTTTTCTGACTCTTTCTTGTCACTCCTTCTCACAGAGAGATAAAACAAGCGCACCTTCTTACATACTGTCGCGCGTGCAACGTCATACGCCCTCGCCGAGCAGAGAAGTAGAGACATGGGTAAAGTTAGCTGTGGTGCAAGCGGAGCGGTGCGAGTGGTAATATGAGAGAGAGACAGGGTGCGAATCATTAATTCCCAGGAAAAACAGCACGGGGTCCATCGTATGGCGGTGGTTTGGCTTCAAGTGGGAAGATGTTGAACAGACAACCGTAATATGTCAAGTATGCGGCAAAAGCGTTGCTACAAAAAGTAGCAGCACTGCTAATTTGTAGCATCATTTGAAAAGTCACCCGCTAGAGAATGAAGAGTGCTTGAAACTCTGCATGTCAACATCTCCGGCCTGTGCCACACCCAACAAGCAACCAGCACTGACACAATTGAGCCTGGCATCTTCCATTTCCACATCAACATCGTATGAAAAAAATAGTTAACAACAGAAGGAGATAACGTCCGCAGTAAACTACCACATAGCGAAGGACATACACTATTTGATTTCCTATTATGCAGCTCATTTTTATTTGACAGTTATTGAAATATCTTGTGTGACATCATGCACAAAAGTGCACTTTGTTTGTTTTAAACTATTGTAGTGGTGTTCTGTACAAAAAGTGCACTTTAATGTAGTGTTGTTTTGATATGTCATCTTAGTGACATCATGCACAAAAGTGCACTTGTGTTTAAAATGTCTCTGACAATCTTGCACTTTCTCTTTTGGAAATTACATGAATGTTTGTGCCACTGATTAATAACTGTTTAATAAATACACTTTTGGTCAATTGACTTAGTTGTGATTTCCCTCTCTGCATGAAAGTTTAAAATGAGCATATATTGATGAACAAGAATGTTTTTATGTAGACACATAGAATCATCATACTAGTGTGATTATATGCATCAAGTGTTAATTCAAGGATAAGGCAAAATATCGATATATATCGTGTATCGTGACATGGCCAAAAAATATCGAGATATTAATATAAGGCCATATCGCCCAGCCCTATTTCTTATACCTTAAATTCTGTTGGTTTTCACAATGTAGTCGGTCTGTTTTTGCTTTTAAAGGCCTACTGAAATGCGATTTTCTTATTTAAACGGGGATATCAGGTCCATTCTATGTGTCATACTTGATCATTTTGCGATATTGCCATATTTTTGCTGAAAGGATTTAGTAGAGAACATCGACGATAAAGTTCGCAACTTTTGGTTGCTGATAAAAAAGCCTTGCCTGTACCGGAAGTAGCAGACGAGTAGCGTGACGTCACAGGTTGTGGAGCTCCTCACATCTGCACATTGTTTACAATCATGGCCACCAGCAGCGAGAGCGATTCGGACCGAGAAAGCGACGATTTCCCCATTAATTTGAGCGAGGATGAAAGATTTGTGGATGAGGAAAGTGAGAGTGAAGGACTAGAGGGCAGTGGGAGCGATTCAGATAGGGAAGATGCTGTGAGAGGCGGGTGGGACCTGATATTCAGCTGGGAATGACTAAAACAGTAAATAAACACAAGACATTATTAGCCACAACACAACCAGGCTTATATTTAATATGCCACAAATTAATCCCGCATAACAACCTCCCCCCTCCCGTCCATATAACCCGCCAATACAACTCAAACACCTGCACAACACACTCAATCCCACAGCCCAAAGTACCGTTCACCTCCCCAAAGTTCATACAGCACATATATTTCCCCAAAGTCCCCAAAGTTACGTACGTTACATGCACATAGCGGCACGCACGTACGGGCAAGCGATCAAATGTTTGGACGCCGCAGCTGAATGCGTACTCACGGTACCACATCTGCGTATCCAACTCAAAGTCCTCCTGGTAAGAGTCTCTGTTGTCCCAGTTCTCCACAGGCCAATGGTAAAGCTTGACTGTCATCTTTCGGGAATGTAAACAATGAAACACCGGCTGTGTTTGTGTTGCTGCAGCCGCCCGCAATACACCGCTTCCCACCTACAGCTTTCTTCTTTGCTGTCTCCATTGTTCATTGAACAAATTGCAAAAGATTCACCAACACAGATGTCCAGAATACTGTGGAATTTTGCGATGAAAACAGACGACTTAATAGCTGGCCACCATGCTGTCCCAAAATGTCCTCTACAATCCGTGACGTCACGCGAGACGTTTTCAGCAGGATATTTCGCGCAAAATTTAAAATTGCACTTTAGTAAGTTAACCCGGCCGTATTGGCATGTGTTGCAATGTTAAGATTTCATCATTGATATATAAACTATCAGACTGCGTGGTCGGTAGTAGTGGGTTTCAGTAGGCCTTTAATGCAGTATGAACAAGAATGTTTTAATGTAGACACATAGAATCATCATACTGCTGTGATTATATGCATCAAGTGTTAATTCAAGGATAAAGCAAAATATCGAGATATATATCGTGTATCGTGACATGGCCTAAAAATATTGAGATATTAATAAAAGGCCATATCGCCCAGCCCTATTTCTTATACCTTAAATTCTGTTGGTTTTTCACAATGTAGTCGGTCTGTTTTTGCTTTTAAAAACCACACTGCAGTTTGTGGAGGTGTGCAGCGCAGGCGGGGAAGAAAGCATTACATCATTGGGCACATCTGTTAAACGTTGCAAAAAAAAAAAAATGGGCATCTGTTTTTCACGTTACATTTTGACAGACATTGCTGCGAGTTCCTCGTCCCTCTGCAGGAGCGCTCCAGCGGGGGAGAGCAACCACTCCTCAGAGGTCTGGAGGAAAACACACCATGGAGGATTTTTTTTTTTTGTTTCCGGTAGCGGACTACTTGATAAAAGGGTGAAAATAGGGGTTTAAATGCCCGTGCTCACTTGCACATGTCGCGCCTAATTCAAACTCGAGGCCACAAATTAACGCGTCGTGGCCTGGAGCTTTAGTTCTGTTGAGCGTAAATAGGATTTGAAGGCGATGATTGCTGCTCGAAGCCATGCTTTCACTTTCATTGTGGACTTACAACAGGAGCTCTTGCTGACTTAACATTGTGTGTAAAGGATTTTCTAATGGGGAATCACATGATGATGATGCTTGATCATCATTACTGTACCTTCAACGACGCGCGTGATGATCCTCTCTAATGACAACAGGAGATATAAAGGCATCAATTAACGTGAACAGGGATTTGAAAAAAAAAAGGAATACCGTATTATTCGGAGTAAAAGTCGCACCTGCCGAAAATGCATAATAAAAAAGGAAAAAAACATATATAAGTTGCACTGGAGCCCGGCCAAACTATGAAAAAAACTGCGACTTATAGTCCGAAAAATACGGTACATGGTATTTTGATCACATAACATAACAGTTTTAATAATTGTGTGACTTACTCAGAAACGTGAGGGGGATTTCCTTGTATCTGAATCCTGGAATGTACTGGAAATTCAAAGGTAGAAGTCAAAGTTAGTGTGGATTACACCTATTGTTGTACAGAACAAATACAAATATTTGAGTAAAGCATGGGATTAGAAGTGGATAGTCGGCATTGACCACCGTTATATTCCTATATCATACAACATACAGTCTTGGTCAAAAGTTTACATACACATGTGAAGAACATAATGTCATGGCTGTCTTGAGTTTCCAATAATTTCTACAACTCTTATTTTTTTGTGATTGGAGCACATACTTGTTTGTCAGAAAAAACATTCATGAAGTTTCACATGGAAAAAGATAAGACCTTCTGGAGGAAAGTTCTGTGGTCTGATGAAACAAAAATTGAGCTGTTTGGCCACAATACTCAGCAATATGTTTGGAGGAGAAAAGGTGAGGCCTTTATGTTTAACCTGTATGTTACTGTAATAAAGCACTGTACAAGTACTAAGTAAAATAGTGAATGATATGTCTGGGCTAGATCAGAAGAAACTAAACTCAGCTCTAGGAATGGAGAGTAATAAAGACTGAACACAGGATTTATGTTTAAGTGGTACCAAATTATATTAAAGAATAATAGGAAAAATAACAAACAACATTAAACATGTAAATTCAAATGGCCATTCACATATACATCAATTCACACAACGTTCAGTTATTTACAATATCAGTATACGTGATTTAGTCCTTGTTTTTTACCAACGATGGTATGAGCGCAACACAAATTCATAGTTCATTAAACAGGCCCCGCAAAGTCCACGTTGTGGTGGCAGTGTCCAGAGGTTTTAGTGAAGGGACGGGGGAAAAGTTAATGTTCAGGAGGACCGCAATGAACTTGTTGCATTTTGGCAAAAAGAAGGGAAAAACAGAGGGCGGCTGCTGAGAAGCCTCCTACCAGCCCGGGGTTCGGTTGGGTGGATTCAGTTCAGGTGGTTCGGTTCCAGGGATAAAGCTTCAGACTCTAGTTAAGGGCTCTTATCTCGCCATCCAACCTGGCCAATTCCGCAAATAAATCACTCTCAAACACTCCCGCGGACGACCCACGGCTCCGGTAGTCGGCTCCTGCAGCAACCTCACAGTGTGTCCCTCTCGCTCTCACCGGTAGCAGCCGACTTCCGGGTTTTATGCTCGTCTGACAGCCGCGTTAAGTCACGTGACCGCGTGACGTAATGACGCACGCAAGAACAGTTTAGACGAAAAATAAATAGAAAGGATATTTAAATGGGGTTTTGTCACCCGGGTTACACCTTTAATCCCAGGAACACCAGGCCCACTGTTAAGCATGGTGGTGGTGTTATTATGCTCTGGTTCTGTTTTGCTGCCAATAGAACTGGTGCTTTAAATAGGACAATGAAAAAGGAGGATTATCTCCAAATTCTTCAGGACAACCTAAAATCCTCAGCCCGGAGGTTGGGTCTTGGGCGCAGTTGGGTGTTCCAACAGGACAATGACCTCAAACACACGTCAAAAGTGGTAAAGGAATGGCTAAATCAGGCTAGGATGAAGGTTTTAGAATGACCTTCCCAAAGTCCTGACTTAAACGTGTGGACAATGCTGAAGAAACAAGTCCATGTCAGAAAAGCAACACATTTAGCTGAACTGCACCAATTGTGTCAAGAGGAGTGGTCAAAAATTCAACCAGAAGCTTGTGGATGGCTACCATCCATCCATCCATCCATCTTCTTCCGCTTATCCGAGGTCGGGTCGCGGGGGCAGCAGCCTAAGCAGGGAAGCCCAGACTTCCCTCTCCCCAGCCACTTCGTCCAGCTCTTCCCGGGGGATCCCGAGGCGTTCCCAGGCCAGCCGGGAGACATAGTCTTCCCAACGTGTCCTGGGTCTTCCCCGTGGCCTCCTACCGGTTGGACGTGCCCTAAACACCTCCCTAGGGAGGCGTTCGGGTGGCATCCTGACCAGATGCCCGAACCATCTCATCTGGCTCCTCTCGATGTAGAGGAGCAGCGGCTTAACTTTGAGCTCCCCCCGGATGGCTACCAAAAGCTCCTTATTGCAGTGAAACTTGCCAAGGGACATGTAACCAAATATTAACATTGCTGTATGTATACTTTTGACCCAGCAGATTTGCTCACATTTTCAGTAGACCCATAATAAATTCATAAAAGAACCAAACTTCATCAATGTTTTTTGTGACCAACAAGTATGTGCTCCAATCACTCTATCACAAAAAATAAGAGTTGTAGAAAGTATTGTAAACTCAAGACAGCCATGACATTATGTTCTTTACAAGTCTATGTAAACTTTTGATCGGGACTGTATATGTAGTCCCCCTATTACTTTCAAAGCGATGCCATGAGGTAATAACCAACCTTGGGCTGTATGTAGGTGATGATTCTCCTCAGTAGCGAAAGGAGATCCTGGCTTCCGACGGGGATATCTGCAGGCAGGGCAGGCATTTAAACGAAACAGAACAAAGGGGGTGTGCGGTGCAGGTTAAGATTATACCTGCGGGATACAAGAGCCGGTTGACAGTGTGGACCACGCCATTCGTGGCCATGATGTCGGATTCAGGAATTTGAACCGAGTTCACTTGCATGCTGTTGTTTGCCTGACAAAGACACAACCACACATTTTAGAAAAAGACTAAGGTTGAATTCGAGGTAATAGTTACAAGCTTGCATAAGCTTCTTGAATGTACTCTGTATCCTGCTTTGCTAAAAATGTAAAGACGTGCAGCGCTAAAGTACGGTACTCACAAACATCACTTTGAGGTTGCTGCCCTGCAAGGACTTGAGTAGGTTCGTCACTCCGGGCTCCAAACCCCCGCCGATGAAGATGCCGTTGTTGATATGGTACAGAAGGATGGTTCTGAGAGCATTGATATCACCTAATTTAAAAAAAAAAATGCAAAGTGTGAGTCCATACTTGCCAACCTTGAGACCCCCGATTTCGGGAGGTGTGTGTGTGGGGGGGGGGCATGGTTGTGGCGGGGGCGTGGTTAAGAGGGGAGGATTATATTTACAGCTAGAATTCACCAAGTCAAGTATTTCATATATATACTGTATATATATATATATATATGTATATATATATATATATATATATATATATAATAAATACTTGACTTTCAGTGAATTCTAGCTATATATATATATATATATATTTATTTTATTATATATATATATATATATATATATATATATATATATATATATATATATATATATATATATATATATATATATATATATATATATATATATATATATATATATCCATCCATCTTCTTCCGCTTATCCGAGGTCGGGTCGCGGGGGCAGCAGCCTAAGCAGGGAAGCCCAGACTTCCCTCTCCCCAGCCACTTCGTCCAGCTCTTCCTGTGGGACCCCAAGGCGTTCCCAGGCCAGCCGGGAGACATAGTCTTCCCAACATGTCCTGGGTCTTCCCCGCGGCCTCCTACCGGTCGGACATGCCCTAAACACCTCCCTAGGGAGGCGTTCGGGTGGCATCCTGACCAGATCCCCGAACCACCTCATCTGGCTCCTCTCGATGTGGAGGAGCAGCGGCTTTACTTTGAGCTCCCCTCGGATGGCAGAGCTTCTCACCCTATCTCTAAGAAAGAGCCCCGCCACCCGGCGGAGGAAACTCATTTCGGCCGCTTGTACCCGTGATCTTGTCCTTTCGGTCATAACCCAAAGCTCATGACCATAGGTGAGGATGGGAACGTAGATCGACCGGTAAATTGAGAGCTTTGCCTTCCGGCTCAGCTCCTTCTTCACCACAACGTATCGATACAGCGTCCGCATTACTGAAGACGCCGCACCGATCCGCCTGTCGATCTCACGATCCATTCTTCCCTCACTCGTGAACAAGACTCCGAGGTACTTGAACTCCTCCACTTGGGGCAATATATATATATATATATATATATATATATATATATATATATATAAATAAGAGAAATACTTGAATTTCAGTGTTCATTTATTTACACATATACACACACATAACACTCATCTACTCATTGTTGAGTTAAGGGTTGAGTTGTCCATCCTTGTTCTATTCTCTGTCACTATTTTTCTAACCATGCTGAACAACCTCTCTGATGATGCATTCTGCTTCGTCTCCTTGTTGTGTGCGCAGTTGTGCACTGCACTCTCTAAAAGCCCTAGATGTTATTGTCACATATGCATGTACAGTAGATGGCAGTATTGTCCTGTTTAAGAGTGTCACAACATTGCTGTTTACGGCAGGCAAACTGCTTTACGGTAGACGAAAACGTGACTGCTGTTGTTGTGTGTTGTTGCCGCGCTGGGAGGACGTTAATGAAACTGCCTAACAATAAACCCACATAAGAAACCAAGAACTCGCCCTCGATCATTCTACAGTTATAACGTGATTGGGCAGGCACGCTGTTTATATTGTGGGAAAGCGAACGTGAAAACAGGCTGTCGACACGTCACTCAGGTCCGACTGAATTTCGGGAGATTTTCGGGAGAAAATTTGTCCCGGGATGTTTTCGGGAGAGGCGCTGAATTTCGGGAGTCTCGCGGAAAATCCGTGAGGGTTGGCAAGTATGGGTGAATCTCAACAGGCAAAGTGCTGCAGTGTGCTTGGTGTTGAAGACCTACTTTTCAGCAGTTGGAAATCTCTGTCTCTCAAACCAGCAAAAGCCTTGTCAGTGGGAGCAAATAAGGTGAAGTCTCCCTCTTGCCTCAGCACGTCAGTCAGTCCGGCATCTTCCATCAGAGTCAAAAAGATCCTGCGGCACAGAGAGACACTTTATTGACATACTGCAGCAACAGCACTTTCTCATAGCAATACATGCGCCATTAATGGAAAGACAAACAATGTTGCGGCTTAAAGGGGTAACGCAGCATTTTAATGTTGTGGTTTGCCGATGCACTCACTTGAACTCGCCGTTTTCGCTCAGGATCTCGTACATGGTTTTTTCTGCCGGTTTAAGGAAGCTCCTCATGAGATGGAGCGCTCCGTTGCTTCCCTCTTTGCTGCCTCTTATAAGGCAAGAATTCTCAATGCACACAGCCTGCAGGAATAATGCACAATGTGAAGCGCTTTAAATCAAACACGTACATGATGTGAGTGACGCGGGGGCTCACTGTGCGATAGATGAAGACCCGCAGATGTTTGCCTCCGATAGTTTCCAGTCTCTGGCCATTGTACAGCTGACCCAGGATTATCTTTTTCTTCAGGATGTGGTTCTCTAGGATAATCCTGAGCAGTCTCTGGTCCATGGACATCACTTCATCTGCAAAAAGAGGAATCAGCTTTGAAGTGCTGTATAAAACACAAAACACACGATGCCGTCCAGGAACCACAGGCATAAAAATAGTGCAATATTATTTTAGTTTTTTTTCCTAATTTTTTAATTTTTTTTAATTTTTTAAATTTATTTTTAATTAAAAAAAAAAAAATTGTCCTGTCCAGCTTCTCAGGCAAATCATATAGTTGATGTAGATGCCCATATCGTCTGTTCAGATTTACTTTACAAAAGAGAAGTGTAAGATACTTCTCTTGTTGCCTTATTTGTATTTGACTTTATTAAATGTATTTATATTATCATTTGATGCAGCCGGGCCGGAGCATGAGGGGATAGAAAGAGGAAAAAAGGAAGACAAAGGGGGAAATTGTGGGGACAAGACGGGGATTAGACAGAGACAAAAATAACAACAGCAAACACAACAATAACAACAACAATAGAGCAACATCAGCAAGTACGATATGTACAAATATGATGGTAAAAGTGATAGCAAAGAAGCAGTTAGCGAAATAAATAATAATACAGAAATGACAATGAGCATTATTACACTACAAATGGAGCAATACAAATACCAATAGAAATAGCGCTATTGATAATGAACAATACCAATAATTTACCTCTATTATCAACAATACATATACGTAATGATGACTAGAGATACAAAAGAATGCAGAAAAATGGAGGGCAAGAAAGAGAAGCAACCTATATTAACCTTGTAGATTGTTTTAGTAACAATAGGTTAAGCTTTGTCAGTGTGCCATGGTACCCAGTTTACCCTAGAGCAACAACGTTAATATATGTTTGATGAAACGTGATTATGTGCACGCTTGTATGTATGTATATGTACAAAATGTGTATATGTATGTTTGTACAGTGAATGTATATGTACAGTATTTTTTTCTAATTTTGCTTGCATGCACAGTAGGCCCCATTCAGCAATAAGTTCTTTACTTTTCCTCTTATCTTTCTTCCGAAGTGATTTTCTAAGAGGAGTCCATTCAAATTCATGACGTGTTCTTAAACGGCCAAATTGTTCCCACCTGCTGTTCTTAAGTTGCTGAATGCCAAATGGTTAGCGTGTGCGTTTTTTCCTCATAATTTGCATATAAACACGCCCTTATTTCCCCAATATGCATATGTAAACACCCTTAATTCCGTAATTTGGATAGGTAAACGCCCTTAATTCCCCATATAAGGGCACAATTTCGGCGGAAAAGCCGAACATCAAACACACGGAGAAAACACAAACAGATTACAAAGTTTGAAAAGAACAGCTCTCGGTAGCCTAAAGCGTTCAAATTAATATTCGTCACTTCGGGCAAATAGGTCTACATGGTCGTGAAATATGCGATCTATCTATATATATATCTATCTATCTATCTATGATATTAATTAGACAATAGAAGTAAGGGAACTTGTCACACTTAAGAACAAATAGGCCACCCTAAGAGTGCTCTGGAGCACTCGTAGATTCTGTTCTTACCTACGAACAAATCCCAGCTAAGAAAACGTTAGTGAATACAAACATTTCCTTAAAAACTTCGTAAGTGGGCCTAAGAACAAAATTTGTTCTTAAGAACGGTTGCTGAATGGGGCCCTATGTTGGGGTGGGTAACATCTAGGGATGTGGGAAAAAATCGATTCGAATTCAAATCGCCATTCTCACGTTGTACGATTCAGTATCGATTCTAATTTTTCAAAAATGTATTTATTTTTAATTTTAATGTTTTAGTTTTTATTTTATTTTATTTTTTCGTATTAATCAATCCAACAAAACAATACACAGCAATACCATAACAATGCAATCCAATTCCAAAACCAAACCCGACCCAGCAACACTCAGAACTGCAATAAACAGACAACACAAACACGACACAGAACAATTCAAAAGTAGTGAAACAAAAATGATTATCAACAACAGTATCAATATTAGTAACAATTTCAACATAGCAGTGATTAAAAATCCCTCATTGACATTATCATTAGACATTTATAATAAAAAATAAAAAAATTAAATAAAAAAGAACAATAGTGTCACAGTGGCTTACACTTGCACTTGCATCTCATAAGCCTGACAACACACTTTGTCCAATATTTTCACAAAGATAAAATAAGTCATATTTTTGGTTCATTTAATAATTAAAACAAATGTACATTATTGCAATCAGTTGATAAAACATTGTCCTATACAATTATAAAAGCTTTTAACCAAAATCTACTACTCTGCTTGTATGTCAGCAGACTGGGGTAGATCCTGCTGAAATCCTATGTAATAATAATAATTGTTTTGAATCGGAAAAATATCGTTTTTGAATCGAGAATCCGCGTCGAATCGAAAAAATCGATTTATAATAATGACCCCAACAATCGATATTGAATCGAATCGTGGTAGACCCAAAGATTCGCAGCCCTTGTAACATCCCACCTGGTTTTATGAATATTTACTCTATTTTGCTCCGTTACATCGCTCCCTGCACAAACAGCAATCAGCAACTCAGAGCATGAATGAGCAAAGACGGCACAGCTCAGTCGGTGCACCACAACAACAAGCTACAATTTACAGTTCATCCTCCGATTGGGAGGAATTTACAGTCTCAGCATCAGATTTCCTGTTAGTGCCAGCTGTTGTTGCCTTGTGAATTCCTAACGCTCATTAAAAACCTGTAAAAATGAAAGTATTCAGACCCCATTGACTGTACATACATGTTTGACAAACATATTGCTTCATCCTAAGAGGGAGGACAAGAATGTGTTCTCGTGCAATGAATGGCTTACCATTGAAGGCGGTGTTGAGAGGGGCCAGGAGAGTGTACTCTGCCTCGGGTCTCATGGCGCCAGTAATTCCCAGCTCGGACACCATGTCACCAAAGGTAGACTGAGAACTTCCCACCAGTTCCATCACCTGTTTGGCTTAAAAGGCAAAAAGAATCCGGAATTGTTTGAAAACCTAAATATTGGTATTACTTTTGTGTAGTGCATCAAACTACAGGACTACATAAAATGTGCTTTTAGCCTTTTATTATTACTGATACTGTAGTTGTGTTCCCTTACTAATAAATATCAACTGTCATCTTAAAACAGAGGTACTGTATGTACTATGGATGTCCCGATCCAGGTTTTTGCACTTCCAATCCAATACCGATATTGTTTTTGCATTTCCGATCCGATACCGATACTGACCGATACCAATACTGGCCTATCCGAGCATGTATTAAAGTTTAAAGTTATTTAGCCTACTTAGTTGTCAGAATCATGTTGAAAAGGGTTTTAGTACTTTTGATAACAACTAGCCAGCTGAATTAGGGGAGTTTGAATAATACACAATGGTTGGTAACAAGAAACTGACCTGTTTATTCAAGGATAAACACAAAATAGACAAAATTATACATGACAAACAGAAATGGCATCATTGAACTAGGGCTGGGCGATATGGCCTTTTTTTAATATTGCGATATTTTAAGGCCATATTGCGATACACAATATATATCTCGATATTTTGCCTTAGCCTTGAATGAACACTTGATGCATATAATCACAGCAGTATGATGATTCTATATGTTTTGATTGATTGATTGAGACTTTTATTAGTAGGTTGCACAGTGAAGTACATATTCCGTACAATTGACCACTAAATGGTAACACCCCAATACGTTTTTCAACTTGTTTAAGTCGGGGTCCACTTAAATTGATTCATGATACAGATATATACTATCAGATATATACTATCATCATAATACAGTCATCACACAAGATAATCACATTGAATTATTTACATTATTTATAATCCAGGGTGTGGAGGGGGGCGCCGGGTGTAAGTGTCAAAAAGACAGCCAAAAGAGTTTGATATGAGAATAAATTTAAAGTTAAAATATAGGGTAGAAATGCACCCATTTGCAGGAAATGTAGTCTTGATTTTCAAAATTTATTTCAAGGCTTGCATGTCTACATTAAAACATTCTTCTTCATACTGCATTAATAGATGCTACTTTTAAACTTTCATGCAGAGAAGGAAATCACAACTAAATAATCACTAATTTTTTCATACGGTGTTGATGTGGAAATTTTTGCCTCAGCATTTTGATGGTGTGGACGTGTGGCACCGAATGGAGATAAGCGTCTCGACAGACGTCACAATATTTGAACAATGATGACGAAAACTGTTTTCTCTGTCGTGTCCGTGTGCCGAAAATTGTTATGCGCTTATTTTTTTATTTGATATTGTGCGTGGCATAGATTTGCTATGCGCAGAGGACGCTTAAACAGTGCGCAATTGCACAGGCGAGCACCTTAGAGGGAGCGTTGCTCGCACGGCTGCGCTAGCATCACAGCTAACGTTAGCCATGCTGTTACCTCTCTGCTCGGGGAGGACGTATACGTATGTGACGTATGACGTGACAGTATGTGACGTGTGTAAGAAGGTGCACTTGCTATCTGTGAGAGGGAGACACAGGAAAGAGTGAGAAGAGCCTGTCGTGTAATGCCAGCAGCTAAAAGCAACTGCGTGAGAATTCACAGACGTGTGGATGTGTTGAAGTTGTGCTGGAAAATGCGGAACGGAAATTACGGAGCAGCAGAAAAGTGGAATGTATTATTTAAATCGGTGCGTTGGAAAACACGGACCGGAGTTTTTTTTAAAACTGGATCTGGATCGGCATTTTCCCATGCCTTGCCGATACGCAATTTTTGGCAAATATCGGCTGTCGATCCGATCCAAATATCGGATCGGGACATCCCTAGTATGTACCAAACAGTGATGATTAACAATACTAGCAGGAGTGAGTTGGAGTACAGTCATATTTCACGAAGGAAAAAAAGAGTCGGGTCTCACCTGAGTCGGGAACGAGCACTTGGTCAATGAGGTGGATGACACCGTTGGTTGTGACAATGTCCTTCTTGCGCACCATTTTAATGCCATTGACCGTCAAGCTCTCTCCATCGCAGCCGATTTCGATATTATTGCCCTCCAAGGTCTCGTAAGAGGTGCCGGCCATGATGGCCTCGGAGCACTGCACCGAGTCCAGGAGGTGAAAATTCAGAAGAGCTGGAAAAAGAAGATAAATGTGGCGTAAAATGGGCAGTTTTGATGCTGTTTTAGGTAGTATTGTTGGCTGCTTCAGTTGCTACACTACAACGCTCTTGGGAACCAGAAGACCCTTGGATCCTTCGGGCCCTCTGAGGGATTTTACCACACTTCTGTTTAACTTTGTGTGAGATTGTCTGATCTGACATCACTGGCCATTAAAATATTTGCGGTAGACCAGCGTTTCTCTTAGTAGCTGTCGCTTCCAAAGAAGCTCTTCTTTAATGTTGCTGCTGTCATGTACAACAACACCTTGTGAATTACATCCAAACATCATAGGATTAGCTACCTCACAAAAAGACTATATAAGTCTGAATGGGGAAAAAAATATGTGTATTACAGCATGACGTGACTTTCCATACACTAGGACATGCCGGATTTGAAAGTGGAGACTAATTTTTGTGATTAGTGTCCTACCAAATGTTGTTATGTATAGCTTGCCAAAACTGTGTCCACAACCCACAACCCATCGTCTTCATTGCACAGAATATTGTGTTTTCAGCTGTTTCAAATTGTTGGGAATTGAACTTGTGACAAAAAGTCAATTTTCGAAGCATGCAGATGTTTTTGCTTGCAACTTTTTAGATACAAAGACACACTCTGTTATGGTTTTAGACTCTACTGTAGTGTTTGGACAAGTCAAGATCCCTGGGATCAAACATGCGATGTACCTTGGAGGACCTGCTTGTCGCTTTGAAGCCTCTTCAGAACGTCACCTCCCATCTTGGCAAAGGCTTCATTGGTGGGAGCGAAAAGAGTGAAATGTCCAGGCTGGCCCAGCTTGTCCAACAAACCAGATTTCTGAGCAACACTCTGGATGGGAAACCCAGAAGGAAGGTTTAGCACAAATAGTATTCTCGTGGATGGATGCATAAACATGGATGTGAATTAGGGATGTCCCGATCCGATATTTGGATCGGATCGGCTGCCGATATTTGCCAAAAATTGCGTATCGGCAAGGCATGGGAAAATGCCGATCCAGATCCAGATTAAAAAGAAACTCCGGTCCGTGTTTTCCAACGCACTGATTTAAATAATACATTCCACTTTTATGCTGCTCCGTAATTTCCGTTCCGCATTTTCCAGCACACCTTCAACACATCCACAGGTCTGTGAATTCTCACGCAGTTGCTTTTAGCTGCTGGCATTACACGACAGGCTCTTCTCACTCTTTCCTGTGTCTCCCTCTCACAGACAGCAGCGCACCTTCTTACACACGTCACATACTGTCACGTCATACGTCACATACTGTCACGTCATACGTCACGTACGTATACGTCCTCCCCGAGCAGAGAGGTAGCAGCATGGCTAACGTTAGCTGTGATGCTAGCACAGCCGTGCGAGCAACGCTCCCTCTAAGGTGCTCGCCTGTGCAATTGCGCACTGTTTAAGCGTCCTCTGCGCATAGCATAAAAATCAAATAAAAAAAATAAGCGCATAACAATTTTCGACACACGGACACGACAGAGAAAACAGTTTTCGTCATCATTGTTCAAATATTGTGACGTCTGTCGAGACGCTTATCTCCATTCGGTGCCACACGTCCACACCATCAAAATGCCGAGGCAAAAATGTCCACATCAACACTGTATGAAAAAATTAGTGATTTTTTTAGTTGTGATTTCCTTCTCTGCATGAAAGTTTAAAAGTAGCATCTATTAATGCAGTATGAAGAAGAATGTTTTAATGTAGACATGCAAGCCTTGAAAGAACATTTTGAAAATCAAGACTACATTTCCTGCAAATGGGTGCATTTCTACCCTATATTTTAACTTTAGATTTATTCTCATATCAAACTCTTTTGGCTGTCTTTTTGACACTTACATCCGGCGCCCCCCTCCACACCCTGGATTATAAATAATGTAAATAATTCAATGTGATTATCTTGTGTTATGACTGTATTATGATGATAGTATATATCTGATAGTATATATCTGTATCATGAGTCAATTTAAGTGGACCCCGACTTAAACAAGTTGAAAAACTTATTGGGGTGTTACCATTTAGTGGTCAATTGTACGGAATATGTACTTCACTGTGCAACCTACTAATAAAAGTCTCAATCAATCAATCAAAACACATAGAATCATCATACTGCTGTGATTATATGCATCAAGTGTTCATTCAAGGCTAAGGCAAAATATCGAGATATATATCGTGTATCGCAATATGGCCTTAAAATATCGCAATATTAAAAAAAGGCCATATCGCCCAGCCCTAGTTCAATGATGCCATTTCTGTTTGTCATGTATAATTTTGTCTATTTTGTGTTTATCCTTGAATAAACAGGTCAGTTTCTTGTTACCAACCATTGTGTATTATTCAAACTCCCCTAATTCAGCTGGCTAGTTGTTATCAAGAGTACTAAAACCCTTTTCAACATGATTCTGACAACTAAGTAGGCTAAATAACTTTAAACTTTAATACATGCTCGGATAGGCCAGTATCGGTCAGTATCGGTATCGGTCAGTATCGGTATCGGATCGGAAATGCAAAAACAATATCGGTATCGGATCGGAAGTGCAAAAACCTGGATCGGGACATCCCTAATGTGAATAAAGTATACTCACACTCAGTGTTGTCAGGTCATCGTCAATATCGATAACATCTTGAATAGTGTTCCCGACAGTGCTGATGACACGGTCAATCACATGCACAACCCCATTGGTGGCCACTTGGTTGCCATGGATAATCCTTGCACAGTTGACGGTCACAACCTATCGACAAAACGATTAAAGTCAACGCCATGAGGCGAGGTGACAAATGCTACCGATTGATAGCGCTTACCCCATTGGAGTAATGGTTGATGAGGAGGCCGAGGTCGTTGTACATGGAGGTGACCGTCATCCCATTGCGTAAGTCTTTGGTCAGGAGGCGCTTGTTGACCATGTGGTAGTGCAGAGCATTGTACAACTCAATGTTGACATTGCTAACAAGCCCGCTACGGACGGTCTGTTACGGCAAAAAAAGAACAAGATGTCAAACTTGTAAGATAGACGTTTTTTGGTCCGTTGGATTTACCTCATCCAAAAGCTCCCAGGCATCATTGCTCGGCGCAAAGAAGGTGAAAGATCCAGATCCTTCGATCTCCCCCCTTAGCTTGGAGATTTCGGAGTATCTCTGGGTGGAAGAGGCCTTCACCAAGCCCAGCGTGCCGTACACATGGTCAATTGGGGCCACTGTGAGAGGAATTAAAAAGTTTGATCACGGTTGTGCCTCAAAACGACCCAAAACGTCGCATGATTTGGAAACTCGGAGGTTGAACCGACGTCATACGAGAACTTGAAAGACTTCACTTGCAAAGTCCGAGCATACCTTCTATGAGTTCAGTTCAGTCCACATAAAATTATTAACTACGCATGTATGCTTTGCTTTGTCTTTGGCTTTTTTACAATACTTAAAAAAAGAGAAGTCTTAAAGGGGAACATTATCACCAGACCTATGTAAGCATCAATATATACCTTGATGTTGCAGAAAAAAGACCATCTATTTTTTGAACCGATTTCCGAACTCTAAATGGGTGAATTTTGGCGAATTAAACGCCTTTCTAATGTTCGCTCTCGGAGGGATGACGTCACATCGGGAAGCAATCCGCCATTTTCTCAAACACAGAGTCAAATCAGCTCTGTTATTTTCTGTTTTTTCGACTGTTTTCCGTACCTTGGAGACATCATGCCTCGTCGGTGTGTTGTCGGAGGGTGTAACAACACGAACAGGGACGGATTCAAGTTGCACCAGTGGCCCAAAGATGCGAAAGTGGCAAGAAATTGGACGTTTGTTTCGCACACTTTACCGACGAAAGCTATGCTACGACAGAGATGGCAAGAATGTGTGGATATCCTGCGACACTCAAAGCAGATGCATTTCCAACGATAAAGTCAAAGAAATCTGCCGCCAGACCCCCAATGAATCTGCTGGAGTGTGTGAGCAATTCAGGGACAAAGGACCTCGGTAGCACGGCAAGCTATGGCGGCAGTTTGTTCCCGCAGACGAGCGAGCTAAACCCTAGCTTCCCTGGCCTGCTGACATCAACTCCAAAACTGGACAGATCAGCTTTCAGGAAAAGAGAGCGGAGGAGGGTATGTCTACAGAATATATTAATTGATGAAAATTGGGCTGTCTGCATTATCAAAGTGCATGTTGTTGCCAAATGTATTTCATATGCTGTAAACCTAGTTCATAGTTGTTAGTTTCCTTTAATGCCAAACAAACACATACCAATCGTTGGTTAGAAGGCGATCGCCGAATTCGTCCTCGCTTTCTCCCGTGTCGCTGGCTGTCGTGTCGTTTTCGTCGTTTTCGCTTGCATACGGTTCAAACCGATATGGCTCAATAGCTTCAGTTTCTTCTTCAATTTCGTTTTCGCTACCTGCCTCCACACTACAACCATCCGTTTCAATACATGCGTAATCTGTTGAATCGCTTAAGCCGCTGAAATCCGAGTCTGAATCCGAGCTAATGTCGCTATAGCTTGCTGTTCTTTCCGCCATGTTTGTTTGTGTTGGCTTCACTATGTGACGTCACAGGAAAATGGACGGGTGTTTATAACGATGGTTAAAATCAGGCACTTTGAAGCTTTTTTTAGGGATATTGCGTGATGGTTAAAATTTTGAAAAAAACTTCGAAAAATAAAATAAGCCACTGGGAACTGATTTTTAATGGTTTTAACCATTCTGAAATTGTGATAATGTTCCCCTTTAACAATAATCATTAGAGAATTAGAAGGTGAGACTTTGCAACACTAAATTGGCCTTAGTGTGTGAATGTTGTCTATCTGTGTTGACCCTGCGATGTGGTGGCTACTTGTCCAGGGTGTACCCCGCCTTCCGCCCGAATGCAGCTGGGATAGGCTCCTGCACCCCCGCGACCCCGAGAGGGACAAGCGGTAGAAAATTGATGGATGGACATACAAAATATGAGGATTATGAATGTTAAAGAGGACCTCTGATGATTGTCCTCATTTCTGGTTTTACAATGCTGGATACTCCTGTTAAACAATGCTATGAGCATCAAATAATAATGTTCATGCCTTTGGGCTTGAGCTTGCGCACAGTTTTCGATGCAGTACCTCTGAACGCTTTGTGACGTCACAGATTGATGGACGTACTTGTGCGGGCATCCTTGTACATGTCCCTTTCTCCCCCCACCCCGCGACTGCTACCTAGAGCAGTGGTTCTTAACCTGGGTTCGATCGAACCCTAGGGGTTCGGTGAGTCGGGCTCAGGGGTTCGGCGGAGGTCAAAACACACCCGACTCATCGTGTGAATAAAAACTTCTCCCTATCGGCGTATTACGGATACGGCAACAGCAGAAGTCAGACTGATTTGCAGGTGTGTAATTTGTTGTGAGTTTATGCACTGTTTTGGTTTTGTTGTTTGAACAAGGTGATGTTCATGCACGGTTCATTTTGTGCACCAGTAAAAAAACATGGTAACACTGTAGTATGGGGAACATATTCACCATTAATTAGTTGCTTATTAACATGCAAATTAGTAACATATTGACTCTTAACTAGTCTTTATTAAGTACTTATTAATGTCTTATTCGGCATGGCCATATTATAACCCTAACCCTCTAACCCTGGCCACTACTCAGTGGCCTAGTGGTTAGAGTGTCCGCCCTGAGATCGGTAGGTTGTGAGTTCAAACCCCGGCCGAGTCATACCAAAGACTATAAAAATGGGACCCATTACCTCCTTGCTTGGCACTCAGCATCAAGGGTTGGAATTGGGGGTTAAATCACCAAAATGATTCCCGGGTGCGGCACCGCTGCTGCCCACTGCTCCCCTCACCTCCAAGGGGGTGAACAAGGGGATGGGTCAAATGCAGAGGACAAATTTCACCACACCTAGTATGTGTGTGTGACTATCATTGGCACTTTAACTTAACTTTGACCCTCTAACCCTAACCAAATAACTCTAAATTAAGTCTTTGTTACTTAGAATATGTTCCCCATACTAAAGTGTTACTTGAATTTGAAAAAAATAAACATTTTATTTTTCACTAAAGAAGGGTTCGGTGAATGTGCATATGAAACTGGTGGGGTTCGGTACCTCCAACAAGGTTAAGAACCACTGGCCTAGCGTCTTATGTGTTGTTCCTATAATCTCATGCCTTCTGATGTCTATAATAAATATGTTTGTGTTTGTAAAGGTTTGATAATGGCAACAGTTTGACCCTGTAACATATCTCTTATGCAGAAAAGGTTTTGCATCCTTTTAGGGATTGTCTTGGACCTGTAAAATTTGACTGGCACAGGCTGCCTTTAACCTTTAACACATCCGTGCCTCAAAGAGTGAGACTACATGTGTCAGCAGCATGTGAGGGCATCCTTTACTGCCAGTTGGCCTCATTTCAACAATAGCAAGCAGCTGCTTTTGGGGCTTGGAGGATATGCCCCGGTAAAACTTTAATAAATTCACTCAAATAAAGTTGTTAATGTGAAACATACCTGCAGGGCAACCACGCATGCCATCCAGCTTCATGTAGCCTGGGCAGCACTCGTACAGTACCATCCTGAAAGCACAATATATATATTTTTTAAATCACCCCCGGCAGGTAGCACATCCTTCAAAAGGATTTCATTGTCACGACTTAAGTGTATTTTATCTGGCTACCTACGGCATCGTCCAGTGTTTCCAGATGTGACAGTATGTCTGCGTCAGTACCTAAAACCGGTCGGGCCAAAACCTAATGGAAAAGCTGCCTCCAAGATTACACTGGTATTTTTTTTTTTTTCTTAAGTATTAATGTTACAGAGAGTGCCCCTTTTGAAGTTTGGATGCTGCCTGGATTTTGGTTAACCTCATTTTGGCAAGTCTAAATGCAGGCTGCTTAAAGTAGGATTTTAGAAAAATGTGTTCAGCACAAAGACCCTTCTAAGGATTGTTCTCTAAAAACTGCTGAACCAATAAACAGCAGTGTTGCGTTCATTATAAAAACTACACATTACAACACCATCCATCCATCCATCCATCCATCTTCTTCCGCTTATCCGAGGTCGGGTCGCGGGGGCAGCAGCCTAAGCAGGGAAGCCCAGACTTCCCTCTCCCCAGCCACTTCGTCCAGCTCTTCCTGTGGGATCCCGAGGCGTTCCCAGGCCAGCCGGGAGACATAGTCTTCCCAACGTGTCCTGGGTCTTCCCCGCGGCCTCCTACCGGTTGGACGTGCCCTAAACACCTCCCTAGGGAGGCGTTCGGGTGGCATCCTGACCATATGCCCGAACCACCTCATCTGGCTCCTCTCGATGTGGAGGAGCAGTGGCTTTACTTTGAGCTCCCCCCGGATGGCAGAGCTTCTCACCCTATCTCTAAGGGAGAGCCCCGCCACCCGGCGGAGGAAACTCATTTCGGCCGCTTGTACCCGTGATCTTGTCCTTTCGGTCATAACCCAAAGCTCATGACCATAGGTGAGGATGGGAACGTAGATCGACCGGTAAATTGAGAGCTTTGCCTTCCGGCTCAGCTCCTTCTTCACCACAACGGATCGATACAGCGTCCGCATTACTGAAGACGCCGCACCGATCCGCCTGTCGATCTCACGATCCACTCTTCCCTCACTCGTGAACAAGACTCCGAGGTACTTGAACTCCTGCACTTGGGGCAAGATCTCCTCCCCAACCCGGAGATGGCACTCCACCCTTTTCCGGGCGAGGCGAGAACCATTACAACACGTCCCTTACAAACTGCATTGAAGTCCTGAGTGATACCTTAAAGCAGTGGTTCTCAAATGGGGTTACGCGTACCCCTGGGGGTACTTGAAGGTATGCCAAGGGGTACGTGAGATTTTTTTAAATATTCTAAAAAATAGCAACAATTCAAAAATCCTTTATAAATATATTTATTGAATAATACGTCAACAAAATATGAATGTAAGTTCATAAACTGAACATCAAATCAAGTAGGCCAGGGGTCGGCAACCCGCGGCTCTAGAGCCGCATGCGGCTCTTTAGCGCCGCCCTCGTGGCTCTCTGGAGCTTTTTCAAACATGTATGAAAAATGGAAAAAGATGAGTGTAAATTTTTTTGTTTGTTTGTTTTAATATGGTGTCCGTAGGAGGACAAATATGACGCAAACCTCCCTAATAGTTATAAAGCACAGTTTATATTAAACATGCCTCACTGATTCGAGTATTTGGCGAGCGCCGTTTTGTCCTACTAATTTTGGCGGTCCTTGAACTCACCGTAGTTTGTTTACATATATATAACTTTCTCCGACTTTCTAGGACGTGTTTTATGCCACTTCTTTTTCTGTCTCATTTTGTCCACCAAACTTTTAACGTTGTGCATGAATGCACAAAGGTGAGTATGTTATTGACTTGTGTGGAGTGCTAATCAGACATATTTGGTCACTGCATTAGTGCAAGCTAATTGATGCTAACATGCTATTTAGGCTAGCTATATGTACATATTGCATCATTATGCCTCATTTGTAGCTATATTTGAGCTCATTTAGTTTCCTTTAAGTCATCTTAATTCAATTTATATCTCATGACACACTATCTGTATGTAATATGGCTTTTTGCGGCTCCAGACAGATTTGTTTTTGTATTTTTGGTCCAATATGGCTCTTTCAACATTTTGGGTTGCCGACCCCTGAAGTAGGCTATTCCATTCATTACCATAAACCCAGAGTTTCCCCCATGCCATGATGGTTTGACCCTACCTGGCGGCAGGGGCGCCGAAAAGGGGGGGTAAAGGAGATGGATTCTAGGAGCCCATGATGGAGGGGGGCCCAGAGAGGCCCCTAATGATGATGAAATTATAATACAGAAAAAATAATGACACTGTGTTGGGGGCCCTATAAAGATTCTTTTCATGGGGCCCAAAATCCCTAGCGGCGCCCCTGCCTGGCGGTGCCACACGGCACCAACTGTCAATCAACTAAAAGATCCTCAGTGAAGCACAAGCTCAGGTTTCCCACTAAAATGTCTGTCAAAAAGAACTGTGAAAAGAAATGCAACAATGCAATATTCAGTGTTGACAGCTGGATTTTTTGTGGACATGTTCCATAAATATTAATGTTAAACTTTTTTTTTTGTGAAGAAATGTTTAGAATTAAGTTCATGAATCCAGATGGATCTCTATTACAATCCCCAAAGAGGGCACTTTAAGTTGATGATTACTTCTATGTGTAGAAATCTTTATTTATAATTGAATCACTGTTTATTTTTCAACAAGTTTTTAGTTATTTTTATATTTTTTTTTCCAAATAGTTCAAGAAAGACCACTACTGTCATGTCTGTGTAATCATGTTTAGTTTTAGTCATGATTTGTTTAGTTATTGGACTCTTTAGTTTCTGGCTTTTCACTCCCTTGTCTTGTTTCCATTATTGCCCATTAGTTTCACCTGTTCCACGTTTGGACTCATTGTGCACTCTTGTTTGTCACCATAGCAACCAATTAGTTTTCACCTGTCACATCACGCACCTGTTTCACGTTTTGAGTCACGCACCTGTTTTCGTTAATCATGTCTGTAGTATTTAAGTTCATAGTTTTCAGTTTGTCTTTCTGGTGACATCCCACAATTATGCTCTACACACTCTTCATCCTCTTAGATCCTGCTTCATGTCCCATGCCAAAGTAAGTTTTTGTTCCATGTTTATAGTCTTTTTGGTTTCATAGTTTGTTCTCCGCCATTGTGCGCCCCTTTTGTTTACTTCCTTTTTTTGATAAAATTAAATAAATATGTTCTCACATTCCCGTCTTGCCCGAGCCAACTTTCCGTTGCCTTCTAGAAAAACTAAACCCCAGGACCAAGTCTTGACAACTACAAATGAGCAATATTTTGCACTGCTATACAATTGAATAATTCAAAAACTGATGACATAGTGCTGTATTTTACTTCTTTATCTCTTTTTTTCAACCAAAAATGCTTTGCTCTGATTAGGGGGTACTTGAATTAAAAAAATGTTCACAGGGGGTACATCACTGAAAAAAGGTTGAGAACCACTGCCTTAAAGGATCCAACATGCCAGTGGAAAATAGCATAAGTAGTATAAAAAGCCAAATATTATAGCACTCCCAAGATAGCATGCCAATACCCAGAGTAGTGTTGTCTCCATACCAATATTTTGGTACCGGTACCAAAATTATCTCGATACTTTTCGGTACTTTTTGCTACTTTTCTAAATAAAGGGGACCACAAAAAATTGCATTATTGGCTTTATTTTCACAAAAAAATCTTACAGTACATCAAACATATGTTTCTTATTGCAAGTTTGTCCTAAAATAAAATAGTGAACATAAAAGACAACTTGTCTTTTAGTAGTAAGTAAGCAAACAAAGGCTCCTAATTTAGCTGCTGACATATGCAATAACATATTCGGTCAAAATTATTAAGGAAATGAATTATTAATCTACTTGTTCATTTACTGTTAATATCGGCTTACTTTCTCTTTTCACATGTTCTATCTACACTTCTGTTAAAATGTAATAATCACTTATTCTTCTGTTGTTTGATACTTTACATTAGTTTTGGATGATACCACAAATTCGGGTATCAATCTGATACCAAGTAGTTACAGGATCATACATTGGTCATATTCAAAGTCCTCATGTGTCCAGGGACATATTTCCTGAGTTTATAAACATACATTTAAAAAAAAAACAAAAGACGTAATCATAGTAGTATCGACTAGATACGGTCTTGTACTTGGTATCATTACAGTGGCTGTCAGGTGTAGATCCACCAATGGCGTTTGTTTAAAAGAGAAAGTAAGCAGATATTAACAGTAAATGAACAAGTAGATTAATACACAGCTATCTAAAGCAGCTGTTATTTTGGTCTTTTGAACAGCTCTTTAGCATGAACAAAAAGTACTAACTCATAGAATAGTATTATACTAGGCCACCTACTCAGTGGCCTAGTGGTTAGAGTGTCCGCCCTGAGATCGGTAGGTTGTGAGTTCAAACCCCGGCCGAGTCATACCAAAGACTATAAAAATGGGACCCATTACCTCCCTGCTTGGCACTCAGCATCAAGGGTTGGAATTGGGGGTTAAATCACCAAAATGATTCCCTTCACCTCCCAGGGGGTGATCAAGGGTGATGGGTCAAATGCAGAGAATAATCTCGCCACACCTAGTGTGTGTGTGACAATCATTGGTACTTTAACTTTAACTTTATAATAGTTCACTCGATAGCTGCTAAACATCTCTAAACAACAGGCAACAAAGGCGAACAAGAGAAATCTCTGGTGTTTTCAGTTCCTAATGTGAAATACCAGAAAGAAACGTAAACTGAAATACAAGATTGAGATGAACAAAATTGTTCTCTTTTGAAATTTTGGATCGTAACATTTCTGACAAAACAACCTTACTCAGTTTGTTTGGGTGGAATTAAGCTATACAAGTACCGTATTTTTCGGACTATAAGTCGCAATTTTTTTCATAGTTTGGCCTGGCTCCAGTGCGATTTATATATGTTTTTTTCCTTCTTTATTATGCATTTTCGGCAGGTGCGCCTTATACTCCGAAAAATACGAAACACAAAGAAAAAAGGTTGAAGATCCCTACATTAGGAAAAAAAATTCTAGAAAACTGTCAAATCCTCAACTGAGAACAGTAGAATGCCGCATAAAGTCAAAGTTCCAATTTGCAAAGTAACTTGACAGCGATGCAAAAAATCCAAGGTCACCCAGCAAAACCCATCTCAACTATATTCATCAGTATCAATTGGTTAGAATGAACACCACTGTTTAAGACTTTACCAAACACCTGGAAATATGTGCATTTGCTTTTGGACTGTCATGTCTTTTGATCATGTTTTTGTTTGGCTATGTTCTGTTTGGTTCTTGGACTCTTTTTAGTTCCTGTTTTCACTCCCTTGCTTTGTTACCATGACAACAAATACTAATAGTGTCACCTGTTTCACGTTTGGACTCACGCACCTGTTGCTAATCATGACACATTATTTAAGCTTGCCTGGCGACATTACCCTTGTCACTCATGCTAGTCTTCCATGCCATTGTTCCATGCTCGTTTCCATGCTTTTTCCAAGTACCGTATTTTTCGGAGTATAGGTCGCACCGGAGTATAAGTCGCACCTGCCGAAAATGCATTATAAAGAAGGAAAAAAACATATATAAATCACACTGGAGCCTGGCCAAACTATTAAAAAAAACTGCGACTTATAGTCCGAAAAATACGGTAAGTTTTTGTTTATTCGTGTCACGTTTTGTTCTTTTTTTTCATGTCCATAGTCTACGTTAAGTGTAAGTTTTTGTTCATAGCCAAGTTTGTTCTCCGCCTTGTGCGCGCCATTTGTGTTGTTCTTTTGATAGAGATTAAAACATGTCTTTACCTTCACGCCTTGTCCAGTCTTTTGATCATGTTTTTGTTTGGCTATGTTCTGTTTGGTTTTTGAAATCTTTTTAGTTCCTGTTTTCACTCCCTTGCTTTGTTACCATGACAACAATTACTAATAGTGTCACCTGTTTCACGTTTGGACTCACGCACCTGTTGCTAATCATGACACATTATTTAAGCTTGCCTGGCAACATTACCCTTGTCACTCATGCTAGTCTTCCATGCCATTGTTCCATGCTCGTTTCCATGCTTTTTCCAAGTACCGTATTTTTCGGAGTACAAGTCGCACCGGAGTATAAGTCGCACCTGCCGAAAATGCATTATAAAGAAGGAAAAAAACATATATAAGTCACACTGGAGCCTGGCCAAACTATGAAAAAAACTGCGACTTATAGTCTGAAAAATACGGTAAGTTTTTGTTTATTCGTGTCACGTTTAGCAGTTCTTTTGTTTCATGTCCATAGTCTACGTTAAGTGTAAGTTTTTATTCATAGCCAAGTTTGTTCTCCGCCTTGTGCGTGACATTTGTTTTTGTTCTTTTGATAGAGATTAAAACATGTCTTTACCTTCACGCCTTGTCCAGTCTGGTTCGCTTGCATTCCGGGAAAGCAACGCACGCAATAATGTGCGTCGCCAAAGTCCATGTCCTGACATGGGCAAGCCATTAAAAAGCAGCGATGAACACTCTTGGCAGCAGCCAGAGGAGGATAGTAAAAATAAAAAGGTGCAGCTGCTGGATGTAAACACGACTATACCCACGGTGTCAGCAGGTATGGACATGTTTAAACATAACCTCCACTATTAGAAATATTTGCAACTGTACATTGCACCTTGAACATATAAATATGAAGCCACAAGTTAGCATCGCAGTAAAATACATCGTAAAAACCTGCTCAGTGGCCTAGTGGTTAGAGTGTCCGCCCTGAGATCGGTTGGTCGTGAGTTCAAACCCCGGCCGAGTCATACCAAAGACTATAAAAATGGAACCCAATACCTCCCTGCTTGGCACTCAGCATCAAGGGTTGGAATTGGGGGTTAAATCACCAAAACAATTCCTGAGCGCGGCCACCGCTGCTGCTCACTGCTCCCCTCACCTCCCAGGGGGTGGAACAAGGGGATAGGTCAAATGCAGAGGGTAAAGTGTGTGTGTGTGACTATCAGTGGTACTTTAACTTTAAGTTGGCTTCACTGTTCTGTACAGCTCAACAAAAAGTATGGAAAAAAGTACGACACCTCTAGGGGTGTCACGGTTTTGGTACGTACCTCGGTTTTAAGGTCACGGTTTGGTTCATTTACGAAGATGCGAAACTTAAAACTGTTGAGCTTTTCACTTGAGTGAGTTTTCAAATGAAACATAAAAAAAAGGGTAACACTTTAGTATGGGGAACATATTCACCATTAATTAGTTGTTTATTAACATGCACATTAGTAACATATTGGCTCTTAATTAGTCATTATTAAGTACTTATTAATGCCTTATTCTGCATGGCCTTATTACACAACCAGTAAGCCATTAACTAAGAGTCTTCCCTCAATAACCTCAGAATTATTGCTTATTAGTAGGGATATTATCGGCCGATAAATGCTTTAAAATGTAATATCGGAAATTATCGGTATCGTTTTTTTTATCATCAGTATCGTTTTTTTTTTTTTTTTTTTTTTTTTTGTATTATTATTTTTTTGTTTAATAAATCGACATAAAAAACACAAGATACACAGACAATTAGTGCACCAACCCAAAAAAACTCCCTCCCCCATTTACACTCATTCACACAAAAGGGTTGTTTCTTTCTGTTATTAATATTCTGGTTCCTACATTATATATCAATATATATCAATACAGTCTGCAAGGGATACAGTCCGTAAGCACACATGATTGTGCGTGCTGCTGGTCCACTAATAGTACTAACCTTTAACAGTTAATTTGACTCATTTTCATTAATTACTAGTTTCTATGTAACTGTTTTTATATTGTTTTACTTTCTTTTTTATTCAAGAAAATGTTTTTAATTTATTTATCTTATTTTATTTTTATTAATATTTTAAAAAAGGACCTTATCTTCACCATACCTGGTTGTCCAAATTAGGCATAATAATGTGTTACTTCCACGACTGTATATATCAGTATTGGTTGATATTGGTATCGGTAATTAAAGAGTTGGACAATATCGGATATCGGCAAAAAAACATTATCAGTCATCCCTACTTATTAGTAACCCTAACCCTTATATGTTCCACTAGTGTCCAAATAACTCTAAATTAAGTCTTTGTTACTTTAATAAGCAACTAATTAATGGTGAATATGTTCCCCATACTCAAGGAATCCGACACATGTACAGTTACACACTTAGTTACATCCTATTCTCAATTCAGAATCAAATCCAACGGATCTCATCAAAAGCATTTTTGATAAGGAAAACACAGATAAACAAAGTCGGCAAGAGGACGACGACCTTTGTTTTAATACAATGTCCACATGAAAGGAAACCCGAGAAGCAGTTTTTCATGCGAAAGCTGCAAAACAAACGGGAGAGAGGGCAAAAAAAGCTACATGTGCGAGTCACCTGCTCGTCCAAATGGTCAATAATAGTTAGCCTGTGTGCGTTCATTCCAGCATTCTCCAGGACAAACACAAATGTCGCATGCTGGAATAATCTGATGGGAAAAAAAAAAGTTGCTGGATCGGATGCAGTCAGATGACAGAAACACCGGTGTTGGTTAAAAACAAAAACACACACACCAGGCTATTAGTTATACCATCCTTTCTATTCTGCCATATTGATGCAATTTATCCGACTTTATTGGTTCTGATCATTTCCATGGAGGAAGAAAGCGGCTGTCATGTATTACTTGCAAGGGCAGGGATCGCAAATGACACAAATGTAGCCGCAGGTTGCAAGTGAGAGAGTAGGGATGTCCCGATCCGATATTTGGATCGGATCGGCTGCCGATATTTGCAAAAAAAATGCGTATCGGCAAGACATGGGAAAATGCCGATCCAGATCCAGTTTTAAAAACGCACCGATTTAAATAATACATTCCACTTTTCTGCTGCTCCCTAATTTCTGTTCCGCATTTTCCAGCACACCTTCAACACATCCACAGGTCTGTGGATTCTCACGCAGTTGCTTTTAGCTGCTGGCATTACACGACAGGCTCTTCTCACTCTTTCCTGTGTCTTCCTCTTACAGACAGCGAGCGCACCTTCTTACACACGTCACATACTGTCACGACATACGTCACATACGTATACGCCCTCTCCCAACAGAGAGCGAGGTAGCAGCATGGCTAACGTTAGCTGTGATGCTAGCGCAGCCGCTAAGGTGCGCGCCTGCTCAAGCGTCCTCTGCGCACGGCAAATCTATGCCACGCACAAAATCAAATAAAAAAATAAGCGCATAACAAGTTTCGACACACGGACACGACAGAGAAAACAGTTTTCGTCATCATTGTTCAAATATTGTGACGTCTGTCGAGACACTTATTTCCATTCGGTGCCACACGTCCACACCATCAAAATGCCGAGGCAAACATTTCCACATCAACACTGTATGAAAAAAATTTTGATTTTTTTTTTTTGTTGTTGTTGTTGTCATTTCCCTCTCTGTATGAAAGTTTAAAAGTAGCATATATTAATGCAGTACGAAGAAGAATGTTTTAATGTAGACACATAGAATCATCATACTGCTGTGATTATATGCATCAAGTGTTCATTCAAGGCTAAGGCAAAATATCGAGATATATATCGTGTATCGCAATATGGCCTTAAAATATCGCAATATTAAAAAAAGGCCATATCGCCCAGCCCTAGTTCAATGATGCCATTTCTGTTTGTCGTGTATAATTTTGTCTATTTTGTGTTTATCCTTGAATAAACAGGTCAGTTTCTTGTTACCAACCGTTGTTTATTATTCAAACTCACCTAATTCAGCTGGCTAGTTGTTATCAAGAGTACTAAAACCCTTTTCAACATGATTCTGACAACTAAGTAGGCTAAATAACTTTAAACTTTAATACATGCCCGGATAGGCCAGTATCGGTATCGGTCAGTATCGGTATCGGATCGGAAGTGCAAAAACAATATCGGTATCGGATCGAAAGTGCAAAAACCTGGATCGGGACATCCCTATGAGAGAGCAAACCGTGGGTTTGACTTTTGGAGTATTTGAAGTATTTCTGTTGTATTTCTATTATGAACAATATTAGGCCGCAACAATTCAGTTCAGTTCAGTTTATTTCGAACATGCATACGATACAATGTAATAGGGTTGTACGCAATGTTCCCTCTAATTTTTCTTGTGTGTGAGCAAACGCACAAACACCCTGAGCATTCAGTGGAATACAGACGTGCACACTGTGGTCATACGAGCAGCACATTTGTCTCAAACCTGACATAACAATTTAAATGTCTTATTATTATAATCAAATAACTAGTCAATTTCAAGAGATTATTTTCTAATATATGTGATTTGGCCCACTTAGATATTGTTTTTTTTTTAAATCAGCTATGCACTATATTATTTTATGCCTGGGTGGGGGTCCTGTTTGGAAAGATTGTGTACCCTCTTCAGAGATCACATTTAGTTCCCCTTAAAACATTCACATGTTGCATGAGATAAAGTGTTTATTAACTTTCTGTCCGTAAAATAAATATTTTTATTAGCAATTATGTAGTCCTGTAACATAATTTCATGATTAATATCCGAAAAATAACATTCTTAACAAATGACAGTAGAATAAGCACACTGATTGAGGAGTCATAGTAAAACGACCTGAAATTTACACTTTACGTGTAGTGTTGGAGTTGTCCAACTTTTTGTGTGGCCATAAACGCACCAGTGGCTAATTGCCATAGTGCGGTGGTCGGCAACCCGCGGCTCTAGAGCCGCATGCGGCTCTTTAGCGCCGCCCTTGTGGCTCTCTGGAGCTTTTTCAAAAATGTATGAAAAATGGAAAAAGATGAGGGGAAAAAATATATTTTTTGTTTCAATATGGTTTCTGTAGGAGGACAAACATGACCCAAACCTCCCTAATTGTTATAAATCAAATTGTTTATATTAAACATTAGAGAAGATAAATGCGTTAAAATGTAATATCGGAGATTATCGGTATCGTTTTTTTTTATTATCGGTATCGTTTTTTAAAAATTTTATTAAATCAACATAAAAAACACAAGATACACCTACAATTAGTGCACCAAACCAAAAAACCTCCCTCCCCCATTTACACTCATTCACACTCATTCACACAAAAGGGTTGTTTCTTTCTGTTATTAATATTCTGGTTCCTACATTATATATCAATATATATCAATACAGTCTGCAAGGGATACAGTCCGTAAGCACACATGATTGTGCGTGCTGCTGGTCCACTAATAGTACTAACCTTTAACAGTTAATTTTACTCATTTTCATTAATTACTAGTTTCTATGTAACTGTTTTTATATTGTTTTACTTTCTTTTTTATTCAAGAAAATGTTATTAATTTATTTATCTTATTTTATTTATAAAAATTTTATCTTCACCATACCTGGTTGTCCAAATTAGGCATAATAATGTGTTAATTCCACGACTGTATATATCGGTTGATATCGGTATCGGTAATTAAAGAGTTGGACAATATCGGAATATCGGATAGCGGCAAAAAGCCATTATCAGACATCCCTATTAAACATGTTTCCCTGATTCGAGTATTTGGCGAGCGCCGTTTTGTCCTACTAATTTTGGCGGTCCTTGAACTCACCGCAGTTTGTTTACATGTACAACTTTCTCCGACTTTCTAGGACATGTTTTATGCCACTTTTTTTTCTGTCTCATTTTGTCCACCAAACTTTTAACGTTGTGCGTGAATGCACAAAGGTGAGTTTTGTTGATGTTATTGACTTGTGTGGAGTGCTAATCGGGCATATTTGGTCACTGCATCAGTGCCAGCTAATCGATGCTAACATGCTATTTAGGCTAGCTATATGTACATATTGCATCATTATGCCTCATTTGTAGCTATATTTGAGCTCATTTAGATTCCTTTAAGTCATATTAATTCAATTTATATCTCATGACACACTATGTATGTAATATGGCTTTTAATTTTTTGCGGCTCCAGACAGATTTGTTTTTGTATTTTTGGTCCAATATGGCTCTTTCCACATTTTGGGTTGCTGACCCCTGCCATAGTGTATGTGTTGGTGCAGGTGAGAGAGAGAGCAAGCGGGTGCTGTTGATATAACAGATGACAAAGAGGTGCTTTTGGCTTGGTTTGTACGGTAGACAACGACCGGTTTTGCTAGATAAAAGTATTTTACACATTGTTTTGGTGTGGTTATGGCCGACAAACAATTTCGCTAAATAAAGGGACCGATGGAATTCCTGTCCTCCTTTAAGTGTCTCCACAGAATTTAAGTGTTGACAAACATTGTTTTATCTGTTGTGGCCGCCTTTCGTCACCTGTTACTCACAGTTGCATTGCAAAATCATACAAAACAAACGATTTGTTTATTTTGTTTAGAGTGGGATTTGATTTTTTGCGCGGCATAGATTTGCTGTGCGCAGAGGACGCGTGAGCAGTGCGCAATTGCGCAGGTGCGCACCTTAGAGGGAACGTTGGTTGTACGGTATACCGGTATTAGTGTAGTACCGCGATACTAATGAATAATTTTCGGTACTATACAGTCTCTGAAAAGTACCGGTCCTGCACCCCCCTGCGCCCGCGTCGTCGTCACGTCATGTCAATCAATCAATCAATCAATGTTTATTTATATAGCCCTAAATCACCAGTGTCTCAAAGGGCTGCACAAGCCAATGTCATTGCTGGTTTACGAGCAGAGGATCATGTTCGGCAGCGCACAATCACGGAGTACTTACAAGCAGACACAGTGTGTAGACAGAAAAGGGAGAACGGACGCATGTTGGCTTAAAAACTGACGATAAAGGTGAAGTTATAACACTGAAACGCCCTCAGGAAGAGGTGCCTTAAGACATGGCTAGCTAGCTAGCGGCTAACGTCCATCCGCAGTCTGCAGTGTTTTAGCTACTTCTAAATCACTAATCCTCGCCTCCATGGCGACAAATAAAGTACATTTCTTACAAGTATCATCCCTGCAGGACGAGGAATAGCTAAACATGCTTCACTACACACCGTAGCTTACCGGCATCAAAATGTAAACAACGCCATGGGTGGATCTACACCTAACACTATAATGATACCAAATACAGGCACGTATCTAGTCGATACTACTATGATTACGTCGATATTTTTTGGCATCACATCTTCTTTCGATTTTTAAAAAATGTATATTATGTTTATAAACTAGTGATACCACTAAATTTGTGGTATCATCCAAAACTAGAGATGTCCGATAATATCGGCCTGCCGATATTATCGGCCGATAAATGCTTTAAAATGTAATATCGGAAATTATCGGTATCGTTTTTTTTATTATCGGTATCGTTTTTTTATTTTTATTTTTTTTATTAAATCAACATAAAAAACACAAGATACACTTACAATTAGTGCACCAACCCAAAAAACCTCCCTCCCCCATTTACACTCGTTCACAAAAAAGGGTTGTTTCTTTCTGTTATTAATATTGTGGTTCCTACATTATATATCAATATATATCAATACAGTCTGCAAGGGATACAGTCCGTAAGCACACATGATTGTGCGTGCTGCTGGTCCACTAATAGTACTAACCTTTAACAGTTAATTTTACTCATTTTCATTCATTACTAGTTTCTATGTAACTGTTTTTATATTGTTTTACTTTCTTTTTTATTCAAGAAAATGTTTTTAATTTATTTATCTTATTTTTTTATTTTTTTTTTATTTTTTAAGTACCTTATCTTCACCATACCTGGTTGTCCAAATTAGGCATAATAATGTGTTAATTCCACGACTGCGTATATCAGTATTGGTTGATATCAGTATCGGTAATTAAGAGTTGGACAATATCGGAATATCAGATATCGGCAAAAAAGCCATTATCGGACATCCCTATCCAAAACTAATGTAAAGTATCAATCAACAGAAGAATAAGTGATTATTACATTTTAACAGAAGTGTAGATAGAACATGTTAAAAGAGAAAGTAAGCAGATATTAACAGTAAATGAACAAGTAGATGAATAATTCATTTTCTACCACTTGTCCTTAGTAATGTTGACAAAATAATAGAATGTAAAATGACACAATATGTCAGCAGACTAATTAGGAGCCTTTGTTTGCTTACTTACTACTAAAATACAAGTTGTTTTGTATGTTCATTATTTTATTTAAGGACTTAAGTGCAAGAAGAAACATATGTTTAATGTACCCTTTATTTAGAAAAGTATCGAAATAATTTTAGTACCGGTACCAAAATATCGGTATCAATGCATCACACATCTCCAGTTGTTTCATTACAGCACGTCCGAAAAGGAGTAGGAAGAAGCAGAGCTTATTTAATCCTACCCCTTTTCATACCATAGCAATTTTATCCAATTTCCTTGTGCTCTGTAACAGAACAGTGAACAAATAATACATAAATAATATACCATAGTAAGCAAACAAATATTAAATACATAAATAATCTTTGTCTCAAAAAAAGAAAAAAAGAAAGTTTCAAGATGTTCATCATAATTCTTGTTCTGTTTACTTAGTGAACACTTTAAAGTGAATCATATTGGTGCTTTGTTTGATTTATTTGGTTAATCCATTCTATAATTTAATTCCTCATACTGATATGCTAAAGGTTTTAAGTGTTGTGCGTGCATACAAATGTTTTAAATTCGATTTTTTTCTAAGGTTATATTTCTCCTCTTTTGTTGAGAAAAAATTGTTGTACATTCTTGGGTAGCAGGTTATAGTTTGTTTTATACATCATTTTAGCTGTTTGCAAATGCAACAAATCATTGAATTTCAATAATTGTGATTTAATAAATAAAGGGTTTGTATGTTCGTTATATCCAACATTATGTATTATTCTAATTGATCTTTTTTGTAACACCGTTAGTTAATGAAGTGTACATTTGTAGTTGTTTCCCCATATTTCTGCACAGTAACAATCCCAAAAAAATCCTGCAAAATCTTGGGAGAGCGTTTAATGGTCAAGGATTAAACCTTAGACTCGCCCTGGCTCATGACTGCATGCTTATGTGTGTGGTTTGTATCAGACTTGGAGGCACTCGGGCCAAGTCACACCAGTCCAGTTTGGGGCAGAGTCAGCACAAAAAAAAAAAAAAAAGACATCGTTACATCGCTCTCTCCCACACAGAGGGATTGTGTCTGGCCGAGCATTCGGAAACTTTTGACTCGTCAGCGTCTCCTAAAAAAGGAAGCGTTCCTCTGAGAATTCCAGTGAATTGGGCTCAAGTCTAATATATTATTCCCCCTTTTGGCTGCATTCCAATACAATTACTGATCAGCAGTGGGCACGGTTGTCCTTGACGGCAGAACGTGGCAACAATTTTAAGGCTTACGGTGTATTTATAGGAATCTTACAACAACTCACAATGCAATTTATTTTTATTTTTGGGGTGACAAGTAGTCTGAATTGATTCTTGACTCAGCACTATCCATCCGTCCATTTTCTACCGCTTGTCCCTTTCGGGGTCGCGGGGGGTGCTGGAGTCTATCTCAGCTGCATTCGGGCGGAAGGCAGGGTACACCCTGGACAAGTCGCCACCTCATCACAGGACCAACACACATAAACAGACAACATTCACACTCACATTCACACACTAGGGCCAATTTAGTGTTGTCAATCAACCTATCCCCAGGTGCATGTCTTTGGAGGTGGGAGGAAGCCGGAGTACCCGGGGAGAACATGCAAACTCCATACAGAAAGACCCGGGGATCGAACCCAGGATCTTCGTATTTTGAGGCACACGCACTAACCACCGTGCTGCCCCGATTCAAAACAATTCTTGCAAAATATTATTTGGTATTAGTGCTCTCAAATGATAAAAAAAAAAATCTGATTAATCCCGCTTTTTGATTTGGATTAATTGTGATTAATCACACTAAATTATTTGCTTACCTAATCAAAATTAAACGGAAAAAAAGAGTCAGATATTTTGACGCACATGCAATTTGTTGTTGTTTTAATGTTTTACTTAAAATGACATATGGGTAGTTTATTGGCTGGTAACAGTTTTACCTAAAGTTCTGTCTGGGTTTTTTAGGCTAAATTATGTATGTCTATTAGGGATGTCCGATAATATTGGACTGCCAATATTATCGGCCGATAAATGCTTTAAAATGTAATATCGGAAATTATCGGTATTGGTTTCAAAAAGTAAAATGTATGACTTTTTAAAACGCCGCTGTGTAAACTGACGTAGGGAGAAGTACAGAGCGCCAAGAAACCTTAAAGGCACTGCCTTTGCGTGCCGGCACAAGCTATACTTGGTCCACAGCCATACATGTCACACTGAGGGTGGCCGTTTAAACAACTTTAACACTGTTACAAATATGCGCCACACTGTGAAGCCACACCAAACAAGAATGACAAACACATTTCGGGAGAACATCCGCACTGTAACACAGCATAAACACAACAGAACAAATACCCAGAATCCCTTGCAGCACTAACTCTTCCGGGACGCTACAATATACACCCCCCGCTACCCCGCCCACCTCAACCTCCTCACACTCTCTCAGGGAGAGCATGTCCCAAATTCCAAGCTGCTATTTTGAGGCATGTTAAAAAAAAATAATGCACTTTGTGACTTCAATAATAAATATGGCAGTGCCATGTTGGCATTTTTTTCCATAAGTTGAGTTGATTTATTTTGGAAAACCTTGTTACATTGTTTAATGCATCCAGTGGGGCATCACAACAAAATTAGGCATAATAATGTGTTAATTCCACGACTGCATATATCGGTATCGGTTGATATCGGAATCGGTAATTAAGAGTTGGACAATATCGGATATCGGCAACAAAGCCATTATCGGACATCTCTAATGTGTATGCATTGACCTGATCACTGACCTTAAGTAACAAGTTTCTGTTAATTAATTAATTTGAATTTTTTTTTATAAATTGCGTGATTAATTTACAACTATACATAGTTTATGTGATACATTTTTGGGATTATTCACCTGAGTTAACTCGTTAAATTTGACAGCCCGAGGATAAAAATGAGGATAAAAACTTTTCAAAACAGGTCACAGGTTACGTGCAGCCTAATAAACATATTTCAAAAAAATTGAGTCTTAAAATATTTTTTAAATACATTTTGGGAGAATTATGAATTGATTTAGAATTCAATTTAGAATTGGATTAAATAAGAATCGTAATTCGGATGTGAATCTATTTTTGTGAGCACCTTTGATGTATTGGAACTATATTGGATTAAAGTTAAAAGTTAAAGTACCAATGATTGTCACACACACACTAGGTGTGGCGAAATTTGTCCTCTGCATTTGACCCATCCCCTTGTTCACCCCCTGAGGGGAGCAGTGGGCAGCAGCGTTGGCCGCGCCCGGGAATCATTTTTCGTGATTTAACCCCCAATTCCAACCCTTGATGCTGAGTGCCAAGCAAGGAGGTAACGGGTCCCATTTTTATAGTCTTTGGTATAACTCGGCCGGGGTTTGAACTCACAACCTACCGATCTCAGGGTGGACACTCTAACCACTAGGCCACTGAGTAGGTTTGGTATTGGTTTAAGCACTGGAAATGCCCAGAATGCATCAATGAAAGTGGTATTCCAATGAAATGTTTTGGACACATCTGGTCGAGGTGTGTCTAATGAAGTGTCCTAATGTTCATTTTGAAGCTTTCAAAAACCCCCAAAATACACGAGGGGCAGAGTGTGTATTGTGGGATGAGGGACTGTGTTTAACAAAGATGGATGACAAAGAAAACAAAACTTCCATCCACATTTTAACATGAAAGTGCTGAGGAGTCTGGAACTAACGAGCAGGGGGTGGGAAGCCATGTATTTAGATTCAACAGGGGTCTTTTTCATTCATGGTGCGTGTCAGCAGTTTAGAGCCACATCCTGGAGTCAGTGGTTCACCGCAGGGACACACGACAGTGGCCAGCCTCCATACGTCTTGGAAAACAGCCCATGCACGAGACTATCTGTAGTACAAAGAGTCTACATTGGATGTGATAAACGTTTTCAGATGCGTTACTCATCATGGAAAATGTCTAACTCCCCTGACAAAAACCCAATGTGAAACAGAAATGGACAGCTATTTAACATACGGTAAGTTGTGACATGCTTTATTGGATTGAAAACATTGGAAATAATTTGTTACAGCATGGGTGTCAAATCCAAGGCCTTGGGGCCAGATCTGGCCCGCCACATCATTGTATGTGGCCCGCCGCGAAAGCCTGGAAATAATATGCGTTAAGTACTTTTCTTCCTAAATGTATATTTATATTTCCCATTTTGGCATAAATATATTTTATATGCATATATTTTCAACTTTAATATTATCTAATAATGCAACAATACAAGCAAGTTATCCATCAAATTGTACACTAGGGTTGTACGGTATACCGGTATTAGTATAGTACCGCGATACTAATGAATCATATTCGGTACTATACCGCCTTTGAAAAGTACCGGTTACATTTTAACAGAAGTGTATCGTAAGATTTGTTGTTAAAATAAAGCCAATAATGCAATTTTTTTGTGGTCCCCTTTATTTAGAAAAGTATCAAAAAGTACCGAAAAGTATCAAAATAATTTTGGTACCGGCACCAAAATATTGGTATCGGGACAACACTAGTAGACTGTAAAAATGACACTGGACTTCACGGTTACATTTTAACAGAAGTGTAGATAGAACATGTTAAACGAGAAAGTAAGCAGATATTAACAGTAAATGAACAAGTAGATTAATTTTTTCATTTTCTACCACTTGTACTTAATAATTTTGACAAAATAATGGAATGGAAAATGACACAATATGTTATTGTATATGTCAGCAGACTAAATTAGGAGCCTTTGTTTGTTTACTTACTAATAAAAGACAAGTTGTCTTGTATGTTCACTATTTTATTTAAGGACAAACTTGCAATAATAAACATATGTTTAATGTATCGTAAGATTTGTTGTTAAAATAAAGCCAATAATGCAATTTTTTGCGGTCCCCTTTATTTAGAAAAGTATCAAAAAGTACCGAAAAGTATCAAAATAATTTTGGTACCGGTACCGGCACCAAAATATTGGTATCGGGACAACACTAGTACACTGTAAAAATGACACTAGACTTCACGGTTACATTTTAACAGAAGTATAGATAGAACATGTTAAACGAGAAAGTAAGCAGATATTAACAGTAAATGAACAAGTAGATTAATAATTCATTTTCTACCACTTGTCCTTAATAATGTTGACAAAATAATAGAATGGAAAATGACACAATATGTTCCTGCATATGTCAGCAGACTAAATTAGGAGCCTTTGTTTGCTTACTTACTACTAAAAGACAAGTTGTCTTGTATGTTCACTATTTTATTTAAGGACAAACTTGCAATAACAAACATATGTTTAATGTATCATAAGATTTGTTGTTAAAATAAAGCCAGTAATGATAAATGATAAATGGGTTATACTTGTATAGCGCTTTTCTACCTTCAAGGTACTCAAAGCGCTTTGACAGTATTACCACATTCACCCATTCACACACACATTCACACACTGATGGCGGGAGCTGCCATGCAAGGCGCTAACCAGCACCCATCAGGAGCAAGGGTGAAGTGTCTTGCCCAAGGACACAACGGACGTGACTAGGATGGTAGAAGGTGGGGATTGAACCCCAGTAACCAGCAACACTCCGATTGCTGGCACGGCCACTCTACCAACTTCGCCACGTAATGCAATTTTTGTGGTCCCCTTTATTTAGAAAAGTACCAAAAAGTATCAAAATAATTTTGGTACCGGTACCGGCACCAAAATATTGATATCGGGACAACACTAGTACACTGTAAAAATGACACTAGACTTCACTGTTACATTTTAACAGAAGTGTAGATAGAACATGTTAAACGAGAAAGTAAGCAGATATTAACAGTAAATGAAAAAGTAGATTAATATTTCATTTTCTACCACTTGTCCTTAATAATTTTGACAAAATAATGGAATGGAAAATGACAGAATATGTTACGCCATGTGTCAGCAAACTAAATTAGGAGCCTTTGTCTGTTTACTTACTACTAAAAGACAAGTTGTCTTGTATGTTCACTATTTTATTTAAGGACAAACTTGCAATAAGAAACATATGTTTAATGTATCGTAAGATTTGTTGTTAAAATAAAGCTAATAATGCAATTTTTTGTGGTGCCCTTTATTTAGAAAAGTATCGAAAAGTACCAAAAAGTATCAAAATAATTTTGGTACCGGTACCGGCACCAAAATATTGGTATCGGGACAACACTAGTACACTGTAAAAATGACACTAGACTTCACGGTAACATTTTTGGTGATTTAACCCCCAATTACAACCCTTGATGCTGAGTGCCAAGCAGGGAAGAATGCTGGTATGAGCTTTTGAACATAACCCGTTAACATTAACTACAAGTTGACTTACCTGGCACTCGCTGTATTGTTGAGGATGGTGGTTTCGGAGTTGGCTCATCATGTTTGGAGTGTTGCCTCCCTTCACGGGTACTTTTTTCCCTACATTTTCTGGTAATGGGCTGACTATCCTCAATTATTCTACCCACAGCATACTTTACGAATCCAAAATATGTCCAGAATTCATATTTTGTCAGTTTTACAAGGAGGGGAACATCTCAAGAGCGAGGTCCTTGTGTTGTTTCCCGCCATTGCATGAGCACTAGTGTCTTCTTCGTAGGCGCCGTCGCTGCTGCGTTTTCAAGAAGTGAGCAATGTCGCTTAAAATGTATTAATAAATGACGGTTTTTCGATAATTAAAAAATTCAACGGTTTTACTGACCGTCCGGAATTGCTGCTCACAAGGTCACTGAGGTGGGGACTATGCAGAGGTGGGGAGAGTAGCCAGAAATCGTACTCAAGTAAGAGTACTGTTACTTTAGAGATTTATTACTCAAGTAAAAGTAAGGAGTAGTCACCCAAATATTTATTTGAGTAAAAGTAATGTTGTGAAAAAACTACTCAAGTACTGAGTAACTGATGAGTAACCTGTTCGTTTAATGATGACGGCAACAAATAATGCACAAAAACATAAAAATAGCAATGAGCAAATTCAGAGCCAGAAATATCTCTTAAGCAACTAAAACAATAATACATATTAAATAATAATACATTAACATAAAAAAAATTAAGGCAAATTGAGCCACAATAACTTAACAGCACCATAGGCTCAGTAGGCGGAGATTACAAAGGAAAATAACAAGTTAGCCTTTACGCAAAGCATAAACTGATAGGTGTGGGCTGCATCTGGGAACACACTGTGCACTTCTGATTGCTGTTTCTATGCATGCGTGTGTGTGTGTGTGTGTGTGTGTGTGTGTGTGTGTGTGTGTGTGTGTGTGTGTGTGTGTGTGTGTGTGTGTGTGTGTGTGTGTGTGTGTGTGTGTGTGTGTGTGTGTGTGTGTGTCTTTGTCTGTCTCTCTATGAGGCTGCAGTGCGTTAATAAATGTCCCCACACGATGTACATTTGACAGTGATTCATAACAGGGAAGCTAACATCAGCCTACGGTGACAGCCAAAATATCTACTAACATTACTTACCGCGATGTGCTTCCTCAAATTTGACGTTGAGTTCATGTAAGCTTAAGCTTGTTGCCGCTGAAACTTTATGTGCTGTTAATCACGTGACCGCCTGGCTCTCTTTGATTGGTGAAACGGAGTCAAACGTCACCAGTGACTGCATTTGATTGGTGAAACGGAGTCAAACGTCACCAGTGACTGCATCTAATTGGTGAAACGCAGGCATGTGATAGATCCTACTTTGAAGGTCTGTCTGACAAACCAAAACAAACAAAGCGTGCATTAACAGATCGATAAAAATCAGTAGCGAGTAGCGAGCTGAATGTAGATAAATGGAGCGGAGTAAAAGTAGCGTTTCTTTTCTATAAATATACTCAAGTAAAAGTAAAAGTATGTTGCATTAAAACTACTTTTAGAAGTACAATTTATCCCAAAAGTTACTCAAGTAGATGTAACGGAGTAAATGTAGCGCATTACTACCCACCTCTGGGTGTGGTTGTATTGTATAATAAGTATGTGTCATTGAAAGGGCATTTTATGAATTTCTTAATTTGATTACATGCTATAGTATAATTGTATTGTTATAATTGTATTGCATGATTTTTGCATCTCTTTAATTTAGATAGCCAGGGACTGCAGATGGAAATGAGCTATTTAGCTATAATCTGGTGCAGAACATATCTGTTTTGAGCTTAATATTTCTGTGCATTGTCCCTTCAAATAAAGACTACACTTAACTAAATTGTCCGGAAATTTACCGCGGTTTATCATTATACCGTTTACCGTTACATCCCTAGTATGGCATCAGAGGATTGGTATCGAGTTGGATAAGAAGCTATGTAACCAACAGGAAGCAGTACGTGAAGCAAGGGGAAAAAAACGTCAACAGGACTAAACATATCTTGTGGTGTACCTCAGGGATCAACACTGGGACCAAAATTGTTCAACCTTTATATAAAACGTTGGTATTGTTTGCGGACAACACGACCGTGTTTTGTTCAGGAGCGAACACACAGAAGCTAAGATAAAATAAAAAGAAGAAGAAGTTAACAAATTAAAAGGATGGTTTGAAAAAAAACAGACTATCCTTGAACCTCAGTAAATGATATTAGCTAACAGTAGAAGAGAAAGTCAAACACAAATACAAATAGACGGAGTAGACAATGAAAGGGTGAAAGACATCACATTTTTGGATTAAATAATAGATGATAAAATAAACTGTAAATCTAATATAAAATATGCTTCAAAGGATGGCAAGACATATTTCAATAATATCACTTCAAAAAGTCATTTCATATTTTCTACTGCTCGCTGGTGTTACCATATCTGAGTTAATGTGCAGAAATAGTGCAGAAATATTGGGAAATAATCACAACAATATATTAATTCACTAACGGTGTTACAAAAAAGATCAGTCAGAATAATGCATAGTGTAGGTCACGGGTCGGCAACCCGCGGCTCTAGAGCCGCATGCGGCTCTTTAGCGCCGCCCTAGTGGCTCTCTGGAGCTTTTTTAAAAATGTATAAAAAATGGAAAAAGATGAGGGGGAAAAAAAAAAAATTGGTTTCTGTAGGAGGACAAACATGACACAAACCTCCCTAATTGTTATAAAGCACACTGTTTGTATTAAACATGCTTCACTGATTCGAGTATTTGGTGAGCGCCGTTTTATCCTACTAATTTTGGCGGTCCTTGAACTCACCGTAGTTTGTTTACATTTATAACTTTCTCCGACTTTCTAACACGTGTTTTATGCCACTTCTTTTTCTGTCTCATTTTGTCAACCAAACTTTTAACGTTGTGCGCAAATGCACAAAGGTGAGTTTTGTTGATGTTATTGACTTGTGTGGAGTGATAATCAGGCATATTTGGTCACTGCATGACTGCAAGCTAATCGATGCTAACATGTTATTTAGGCTAGCTATATGTACATATTGCATCATTATTCCTCATTTGTAGCTATATTTGAGCTCATTTAGTTTCCTTTAAGTCATCTTAATTCAATTTATATCTCATGACACACTATCTGTATGTAATATGGCTTTTATTTTTTTGTGGCTCCAGACAGATTTATTTTGTATTTTTGGTCCAATATGGCTCTTTCAACATTTTGGGTTGCCGACCCCTGGTGTAGGTTATCAAGAACATACAAACACTTTATTTATTAAATCACAAATATTGAAATTCAACGATTTGAAGCATTTGCAAACAGCTAAAATTATGCACAAAGCAAACTATAACCTGATACCCAAGAATGTACAACACTTCTTAACTAAAGAGGAGAAATATAACCTTAGAGGAAAATGTCATTTAAAACATGTGTATGCACGCACAACATTTAAGACCTTTAGCATATCAGTATGTGGAATTAAATTATGGAATGGATTACATCAAGATGTCAAACAATGTACTAATATGATCCAATGTAAAAGGGCTGTTCAAACTACAAGTGTCTACAAAGTACAATGAAGAAGAATCTTGATAAACATCATGAACCATCTTTGTTATAAATGAGATATTATTCATCTCAATATGTGAATCATGACTGGTTTAACTATCAAGAGAATTGTTGCGTTTCATTGATGTAAATTGTGGTACAATTACAAGATCAGAACAGTAAGTGAACAAATGTGTTTGTACTCGCTATGAATTTGAAAAAGGGGTTGGATTAATTAAGCTTTGCTTCTTCTTTCTCCAAGTTGTAAAGAGAAATGAGAATATGTAGATCATATGATGTATTATATTGTATCTGTATACTTGTTCATAATAAATTAAAGCATAACCAAAGTGTAAAAATAATTAGGGATGTGCCGATCAGTATCGGCTGATTTACATGGAAAAATAATTGATCGCCATTGACACTTAATACCTTTTCAAAGGTTATTACAAATGCTGATCCCCTCTTGCTGACACTGTATTTATATTTGGTCCTCGAGCTAACAGACTAACTGTGTGTCCCCATACACAGTGTGGAGCCGCTCCTCACAATCATCACATCCATTGTGGCAAATAAACTGCATTTCTTAGTACAGGGTAGGGTTGTACGGTATACCGGTATTAGTATAGTACCGCGATACTAATGAATCATATTAGGTACTATACCGCCTCTGAGAAGTACCGGTCCACATGAGGACTTTGAATATGACCAATGTATGATCCTGTAACGACTTGGTATCGGATTGATACCCAAATTTGTGGTATTATCCAAAACGAATGTAAAGTATCAAACAACAGAAGAATAAGTGATTATTACATTAACAGTAAATGAACAAGTAGATTAATAATCCATTTTCTACCACTTGTCCTTAAAAATGTTGACAAAATAATAGAATGGAAAATGACACAATATGTTACTGCATATGTCAGCAGCTAAATTAGGAGCCTTTGTTTGCTTACTTACTAATAAAAGACAAGTTGTCTTGTATGTTCACTATTTTATTTAAGGACAAACTTGCAATAATAAACATATGTTTAATGTACCGTAAGATATTTTGTTAAAATAAAGCCAATAATGCAATTTTTTGTGGTCCCCTTTATTCATACTTGCCAACCTTGAGATCTCCGATTTCGGGAGGTGGGGGTCGGGGGGGCGTGGTTGGGGGCATGGTTAAGAGGGGAGGAGTATATTTACAGCTAGAATTCACCAAGTCAAGTATATATATATATATATATATATATATATATATATATATATATAAGAAATACTTGACTTTCAGTGAATTCTAGCTATAAATATACTAGTATATTTACAGCTAGAATTCACCAAGTCAAGTATTTCATATATATATATATATATATATATATATATATATATATATATATATATATAAGAAATACTTGACTTTCAGTGAATTCTAGCTATAAATATATATTTCTTTTATTATATATATATATATATATATATATATATATAATATATAATATATAATATATATATATAATATATATATATATATATATATATAATAAAAGAAATATATATTTATAGCTAGAATTCACTGAAAGTCAAGTATTTCTTATATATATATATATATATATATATATATATATATATATATATATATATATATATATATATATATATATATATATATATATATATATAAGAAATACTTGACGAAATACTAAGTCAAGTATTTCATATATATATATATATATATATATATATAAGAAATACTTGACTTTCAGTGAATTCTAGCTATAAATGTATATTTATTTTATTATATATATATATATATATATATATATATATATATATCAAATAAATGAATTTCAGTGTTTATTTATTTACACATATACACACACATAACACTCATCTACTCATTGTTGAGTTAAGGGTTGAATTGTCCATCCTTGTTCTATTCTCTGTCACTATTTTTCGAACCATGCCGAACACCCTCTTTGATGATGCATTGCTGTGTGGCACGCACAAAAGTGCTTTCATCAAATGCACTAGATGGCAGTATTGTCCTGTTTAAAAGTGTCACAACATTGCTGTTTACGGCAGATGAACTGCTTTACGGTAGACAAAAACGTGACTGCTGTTGTTGTGTGTTGTTGCCGCGCTGGGAGGACGTTAATGAAACTGCCTAACAATAAACCCACATAAGAAACCAAGAACTTGCCCTTGATTATTCTACAGTTATAACGTGACTGGGCAGGTACGCTGTTTATATTGTGGGAAAGCGGACGTGAATACTGAATTTCGGGAGATTTTCGGGAGAAAATTTGTACCGGGAGGTTTTCGGGAGAGGCGCTGAATTTCGGGAGTCTCCCGGAAAATCCGGGAGGATTGGCAAGTATGCCTTTATTTAGAAAAGTATCGAAATAATGTTGGTACCGATACCAAAATATTGGTATTGGGACAACATTAGTACAAGGGTTTTTAAACCTTTTGACCTCGCCGCCCAACTTTTTCACTAAAGAGGAACTCTGAATTAGAAATATTACTCTTGAATTTAATCGTATTCAATAATTATATCTATTTATTTAACACATAAACCTTAAGCTCAGGACAGGCTTTTTAAAACAATTAGTATGAAACATTTATTTACATAGCATTATGTTTTGCTAAAATAAATAAACTGAATAAACACTGAATATGTTTCTTAACTAAAGTATCAATAGAGTAAAAGTGGAAACTAAAACACAGCTTCACCACTTTAGTTGTAATTTGTTTTGCTTAAGATTGTGTGTACAGAATGTGGCTTCACTCCCAAAGGACAAACTTTTCCTCGATGAAATGAAACACTCAAAGACAAAAGTAGTACTCACGCTTTCTTTCCGCAGATGGACCCCTGGTACCAGTTCCGACAAGTGCTGAAGTACTTCTTCTTGGTCCCCATGACTTGCTGCAGAGCGCACACATTGGGCCTGAGGAATGCGCAAGGTGTTAGAAACAGCAGGTAAAACACAGAACTAACACTCTTAAATAGAGATGGCCGATAAATGCTTTAAAATGTAATATCGGAAATTATCGGTATGTTTTTTTTTATTATCGGTATCGTTTTTTTTTAATTGATTTTATTTTTTAATTTTTTTTAATTAAATCAACATAAAAAACACAAGATACACTTACAATTAGTGCACCAACCCAAAAAACCTCCCTCATTCACTCATTCACACAAAAGGGTTGTTTCTTTCTGTAATTAATATTCTGGTTCCTACATTATATATCAATATATATCAATACAGTCTGCAAGGGATACAGCACACATGATTGTGCGTGCTGCTGGTCCACTAATAGTACTAACCTTTAACAGTTAATTTGACCCATTTTCATTAATTACTAGTTTCTATGTAACTGTTTTTATATTGTTTTACTTTCTTTTTTATTCAAGAAAATGTTTTTAATTTATTTACTTCTTTTATTTTATTAATTAAAAAAAAAAAAAGGACCTTATCTTCACCATACCTGGTTGTCCAAATTAGGCATAATAATGTGTTAATTCCACGACTGTATATATCAGTATCGGTTGATATCGGTTTCGGTAATTAAAGAGTTGGACAATATCGGAATATCGGATATAGGCAAAAAGCCATTATCGGACATCCATCCATTTTCTACCGCTTATTCCCTTTGGGGTCGCGGGGGGCGCTGGAGCCTATCTCAGCTACAATCGGGCGGAAGGCGGGGTACACCCTGGACAAGTCGCCACCTCATCGCAGGGCCAACACAGATAGACAGACAACATTCACACTCACATCCACACACTAGGGCCAATTTAGTGTTGCCAATCAACTTATCCCCAGGTGCATGTCTTTGGAGGTGGGAGGAAGCCGGAGTACCCGGAGGGAACCCACGCATTCACGGGGAGAACATGCAAACTCCACACAGAAAGATCCCGAGCCCGGGATTGAACCCAAGTCTACTCAGGACCTTCGTATTGTGAGGCAGATGCACTAACCCCTCTGCCACCCTGAAGCCTTATCGGACATCCCTACTCTTAAATTATTAAATTCAGTTTGTGTGCACCCATCCAGCTATATAAAGACAATGTATGAGACACACTGTGCCAATGCAGTGGTTTTTATACAGTACGCCCCACTTTTCGTAGGATTTCGTTTTTGACGGAACATTTTCGCCAACATTTTACCGGGTTTTGGTTTACCATCTCTGCTATCGAAAAGCCAAACATTGGGCCCCATTCAGCAATAAGTTCCTAACTTTTCCTCTTATCTTTCTTCCTAATTTCCTAAAAGGAGTCCATTCAAATTCATGGCATGTTCTTAAACGGCCAAATTGTTCCCACCCGCTGTTCTTAAGTTGCCGACTGCCAAATGGTTAGCGCGTCCGTGTTGATCATAATTTGCATATAAACACGCCCTTATTTCCCCAATATGCATATGTAAACACCTTTAATTTCGTAATTTGCATAGGTGAACGCCCTTAATTCCCCATATATCCCAGCTAAAAAAACATTGGTGAATACAAAAATCTCCTTAAAAACCTTGTATGTGGGCCTAAGAACAAAATTTGTTCTTAAGAACGGTTGCTGAATGGGGGCCCCTTGTGCCTAACAAACAATCGCTAGGAGTGTAACGGTACTTGTGTTCATATTCAGATTTATTAGTACGGAACATTCGCTACCCCAAGCTGTCTGTACAATGGTACCATGGTTTTCTTACGCACCAATTTTCATACGACTTAGTTTTTGACAAACATTTTCACCAAAATTCTGCCCCGGGTTTTGGTATTTCGGTTGTCGTACGGCCAAACACTGCGTGTAATAAACTAGTCGGTTCGCCTCCGTATTGTTCCAAAGAATAGTGCGCCCAGAGTATCCCACATGTTGGTGACTCAGTCGCTGAGATTTTTTTTTTTATATAACCGCAAGATAATCCACCATGGGGCCAAAGAAAGTCACGAGTGCCAGCACTTTGATAAAGAATGTAAAAAAAGCCACTGATTAATTCAAGAAATAACTTGAGGCAAAGGTACCTCCTCCCTCTCTGCTTCTCGCGGTCTTTGCCAGGAGTCAGTCTTCAATCAAGGTAAAAGTGATGTTAAATGTTCATGTATCCATTTCATTGGTCATCTATATGTATTTTTGCTTTGTTTTCTGCATTTTAACTTGTAATTATTTCCATCTGTTTGGGGTCTGGAACTGATCAGTTTGAATTAACATTATTTCTTATAAGAGCACGATTCGGTTTTGATTGAACCCTTTTGGAAGAAATTACAAAGAAAAAACAAGGTAAAACTGCAATATCTGTATAATATTTGCCATGCATTAGCTATCTTAATTTATCAGGACTTAATAAGTTATTGCTGAGTTCAGTGGTTCTCCAACTTTTTTCGTTAAGTACCACCTCAGAAAACACTCCCAAGTTTCACCATAATGACCAACATTAAAATACAGTAGCGTAGTAGACGTACGTGTTCATTAAAAACAAGGCAGAGGTTTTATTTAACATGCATATATAATATTTTGGCCACTGTAACATTACACACCGTTTGAACAGTAACATTGTGTTTAAATATAGGAACATAAAACACTACTTTAATTAAGTGATTTGGCATTTAAATAGGCAAACTATCACTAATTGCAGAGACACAGAGAAGGTGTAGTATTAAATAAGCTCTGCTTCTTCCCGCTCCTTTTCATAGATGTAGCGAGTCAAGCATGCCCCAAATGTATAAAGGTCATATATAAAAGTCTGCAATAAGAAAAAGAAATTATATATTTCCTTACCCCTCTTTCCTTGCACGGATGCGACTGTGCGCGACTATTTTGTCATAGGCTGACGTGTCGGCCTCGTCCAACACGCAGGAGAGCACAAAGAGTGCAAAGGTGGCGGCAAAGACGAGCTGCATCCTTTTTTTTTTTTTGATTCCCCCGCTTGCCCTTCCAGACCCAAAGTGATGAGGGCTTGACTCAGAGTGGGAGTTTATATACGCGCTCTCACTCTCCTCCAATCCAGGAGGATGACAACATCATGCATGCACTACCAGGAACCTCTCAGAAGAAGGCACCACACACACACACACACACACACACACACACACACACACACACACACACACACACACACACACACACACACACACACACACACACACACACACACACACACACACACACACTCTTGTATTTCTTGCCTTCTTGAGACCTGAGAAAAATGCCTACCTCTTTAGGACCAGCCTTTCTAGATATATAAAGATTTGTATTTACAACATTAATAATATATACATACTATGCAAATATAAAAAAGCTTGTTGCAAAAAATTAGTTAGAAAAACGTAGAATTTTGGCAGTATTATAATAAGTCCTCATTTTACTCAACGCAAGTCGAAATTTCACAAGAAAAACTGAACATTTGTGTGATATTATGATAAAAAGTTGGAATTTCACTCAATTACAATCGCACTTTTACAAGAAAAGCTAAAAAAAATTGGCAATTTTATGAAAAAAGTAGTACAAAAGTCACAATTTTATAAAAAAAAATAAAATGTTGGCAATATTATAATGACCTGAATTTTACTGGGTAAAATTATGATGAAAGTCATAATTCTATTAAAAAAATTTCACTATTTTACAAGATCAACAAAAACATTGGCAATATTGTGATAAAAGTCCGAATTTTATATGACGAATGTTGCCATTTTGCGTTTAAAAAGTAATAATTTTACATAATAATTTTATAATTTTACGAGAAAATATTGCAATATTACAGAAACAGAAAGAATATGAGGAATTGTTCCCAATTTTATAAGAAAAAAGTCGACACCTTGTGAGAAAAACGCTGCTTTTAGTAAATTGTATTTATTTATTTGTAATTGGTTATTAATCTTCATTATTTACTTTAAGTTATTACAGTATGTCTCTACATACATATTTATTTTTATTTTGTTATTAATTTTGGCCAAAGGGTGTACATTTAAATTTGTTACGCACACTTGTTATTTCATATGTTGGCCAGACGGGGAGCACTTTTGATTTTAAAAATCCCTCCTTTTTGGGACCACCCTAATTTTGATAGATTTCACCACCAGGGGTGCCATTGAGACATTCTCTATTAGATGCAACGTTTTTTTTCGTATTGGGACCATGATTTATGTCCTAACTTGTTCACACCTCCTCATATAATAATGGAAGGTACTTTTCCCTGTTGATGTCTCAAGGAGGGTAGAAATACAATAACACACACACACACACACACACACACACACACACACACACACACACACACACACACACACACACACACACACACACACACACACACAACGACAACACACACACACACACACACACACACACACACACACTCTCTTGTATTTCTTGCCTTCTTGAGACCTGAGAAAAATGTCTACCTCTTTAGGACCACCCTTTCTAGATATATAAAGATTTGTATTTACAACATTAATAATATATACATACTATGCAAATATAAAAAAGCTTGTTGCGAAAAATTAGTTACAATTTTACAAGAAAAACGTAGAAATTTGGCAGTATTATAATAAGTCCTCATTTTACTCAACGCAAGTTGAAATTTCACAAGAAAAACTGAACATTTGTGCGATATTATGATAAAAAGTTGGAATTTCACTCAATTACAGTCGCACTTTTACAAGAAAAGCTAAAAAAAAATTGGCAATTTTATGAAAAGAGTCGTGCAAAAGTCACAATTTTATAAACATTTTTAAAATGTTGGCAATATTATAATAATCTGAATTTTACTGGGTAAAATGATGACGAAAGTCATAATTCTATTCAAAAAATGTCACTATTTTACAAGATCAACAAAAACATTGGCAATATTGTGATAAAAGTCCGAATTTTATATGACGAATGTTGCCATTTTGCGTTAAAAAGTAATAATTTTTACATAAAAGAATTATAATTTTACGAGAAAATATTGCAATATTACAGAAACAGAAAGAATATGAGGAATTGTTCCCAATTTTATAAGAAAAAAGTCAACACCTTGTGAGAAAAACACTGCTTTTAGTAAATTGTATTTATTTTTTTGTAATTGGTTATTAATCTTCATTATTTACTTTATATTATTACAGTATGTCTCTACATACATATTTATTTTTATTTTGTTATTAATTTTGGCCAAAGGGGGTACATTTAAATTTTTTACGCACACTTGTTATTTCATATGTTGGCCAGACGGGGAGCACTTTTGATTTTAAAAATCCCTCCTTTTTGGGACCACCCTAATTTTGATAGATTTCACCACCAGGGGTGCCATTGAGACATTCTCTATTAGATGCAACGGTTTTTTCGTATTGGGACCATGATTTATGTCCTAACTTGTTCACCGGTCCTCATATAATAATGGAAGGTACTTTTCCCTGTTGATGTCTCAAGAAGGGTAGAAATACAATAACACACACACACACACACACACACACACACACACACACACACACACACAGACACACACACACACACTCTTGTATTTCTTGCCTTCTTGAGACCTGAGAAAAATGTCTACCTCTTTAGGACCACCCTTTCTAGATATATAAAGATTTGTATTTACAACATTAATAATATATACATACTATGCAAATATAAAAAAGCTTGTTGTGAAAAATTTGTTGCAATTTCACAAGAAAAACGTAGAATTTTGGCAGTATTATAATAAGTCCTCATTTTACTCAACGCAAGTCGAAATTTCACAAGAAAAACTGAACATTTGTGCGATATTATGATAAAAAGTTGCAATTTCACTCAATTACAGTCGCACTTTTACAAGAAAAGCTAAAAAAAATTGGCAATTTTATGAAAAGAGTCGTACAAAAGTCACAATTGTATAAACATTTTTAAAATGTTGGCAATATTATAATAATCTGAATTTTACTGGGTAAAATGATGACGAAAGTCATAATTCTATTCAAAAAATGTCACTACTTTACAAGATCAACAAAAACATTGGCAATATTGTGATAAAAGTCCGAATTTTATAAGACAAATGTTGCCATTTTGCGTCAAAAAGTAATCATTTTTACATAAAAAATTTATCATTTTACGAGAAAATATTGCAATATTACGGAAACAGAAAGAATATGAGGAATTGTTCCCAATTTTAAAAGAAAAAAGTCGACACCTTGTGAGAAAAACACTGCTTTTAATAAATTGTATTTATTTTTTTGTAATTGGTTATTAATCTTCATTATTTACTTTAAGTTATTACAGTATGTCTCTATATACAAAATTATTTTTATTTTGTTATTAATTTTGGCCAAAGGGGGTACATTTAAATTTCTTACGCACACTTGTTATTTCATATGTTGGCCAGACGGGGAGCACTTTTGATTTTAAAAATCCCTCCTTTTTGGGACCACCCTAATTTTGATATATTTCACGACCAGGGGTGCCATTGAGACATTCTCTATTAGATGCAACGGTTTTTTCGTATTGGGACCATGATTTATGTCCTAACTTGTTCACCGGTCCTCATATAATAATGGAAGGTACTTTTCCCTGTTGATGTCTCAAGAAGGGTAGAAATACAATAACACACACACACACACACACACACACACACACACACACACACGCACACATTTTTTTCTGTCATTCACAATCCTTATGAGAGACAAGAACAGATATGTATATATTTGTATTTATTTATTTATTTTTTGCATTTTGATTTTGTAATAATCGTCTCGTTTTACGTGGCTAACAATGCAGACATTGGAATTCATCCACTGTAAAAATGCATCCAAAAACCGCCAACAATACTCCATTTACATTCTTGTGACCTGAATATTAACCAAGTATTAGCAACGTTGTTATTATAAGCGCTAACGCAGACAGACTATCTGTAGCTGCGATCACAGAGCGCCACACTGTTGACATACTGAGCTGCTGCATCATGATCACCTGTAAATTGGTCAAAGTTAATTATACTTTATAAATCATGCCTCTCACCTGCATAGGAGAAGGTTGTGGCCAAAAACTGGGAAGTTGTTCATCTGTGACATCCAACTTGTGGAGAGAAAAACACGAAAATACGTTTTCTTTAACCCTTCATGTGTGGATTATGATTACTTCTTTATCTAAACGGGAAGATATAAACATCCCATCAGTTGGCATCCCAGTGAGAGCAGATATTGTACAGTAAGTGATTGTTTTATTATGTTCATAGTTTGTATTTCTTGTTCAGCACTTAGCAATACTGCTACATGATGCTTGTTCTACTAAAGCTGTTTATCATACAGCATTGAAAACACGTTGCTCATCCTCCTTATATTCAGGCTAAAAAAAAAAAAAGGTTCTGGTGCTTTTTCTCGTGAAGTCCGCTACGATTAGCAGTGTTGTTGCTGTTGAAGGGAAAAGCGAATATCTGCAATATGAATACTTCTAAAATTATCAAAATACGTAAAATATGACATGTTATTATGAAAGTTCCTGTTACTACTATACATATATACATACAACTTATATATAAAATATACACCTACTCAGTGGCCTAGTGGTTAGAGTGTCCGCCCTGAGATCGGTAGGTTGTGAGTTCAAACAGGTGGTGGTCGGAGGGGCCGTTGGCGCAAATTGCAGCCACGCTTCCGTCAGTCTACCCCAGGGCAGCTGTGGCTATGAAAGTAGCTTACCACCACCAGGTGTGAATGATTGATGGGTTCTACATGTAAAGCGACTTTGGGTACTTAGAAAAGCGCTATATAAATCCCAGTTATTATTATTATTATTATTATTAAACCCCGGCCGAGTCATACCAAAGACTATAAAAATGGGACCCATTACCTCCCTGTTTGGCACTTAGTATCAAGGGTTAGAATTGGGGGTTAAATCACTAAAAATTATTCCCGGGCACGGCACTGCTGCTGCCCACTGCTCCCCTCACCTCCCAGGGGGTGAACAAGGGGATGGGTCGAATGCAGAGGACAAATTTCACCACACCTAGTGTGTGTGTGACAATCATTGGGACTTTAACTTTAACTTTAAATACTAATGGAAGTTTTTAGAGGTTTTTAGAGCGCTTTATAGGCGGAATAGAGAGACTCTTGTTGACTACATTGTTAGGGGACTTCTGTTAACGTTTTTCTACGAGTTAAAGTGTATAAAAAAAAGGAAAACGTGTGTTCTTGTCTTACATAATGATAGGCAAAATCAATTTTAAAAAGTGCAGTTTCTCTTTAAGAATTTGTGAAGTTCTAAAATTGCATTTACAAACCCCGTTTCCATATGAGTTGGGAAATTGTGTTAGATGTAAATATGAACGGAATACAATGATTTGCAAATCCTTTTCAACCCATATTCAGTTGAATGCGCTACAAAGACAACATATTTGATGTTCAAACTCATAAACTTTTTTTTTTTTTTGCAAATAATAATTAACTTAGAATTTCATGGCTGCAACACGTGCCAAAGTAGTTGGGAAAGGGCATGTTCACCACTGTGTTACATGGCCTTTACTTTTAACAACAATCCTTAAACGTTTAGGAATTTGAGGAGACACATTTTTTAAGCTTCTCAGGTGGAATTCTTTCCCATTCTTGCTTGATGTACAGCTTAAGTTGTTCAACAGTCCGGGGGTCTCCGTTGTGGTATTTTAGGCTTCATAATGCGCCACACATTTTCAATGGGAGACAGGTCTGGACTACAGGCAGGCCAGTCTAGTACCCGCACTCTTTTACTATGAAGCCACGTTGATGTAACACGTGGCTTGGCATTGTCTTGCTGAAATAAGCAGGGGCGTCCATGGTATCGTTGCTTGGATGGCAACATATGTTGCTCCAAAACCTGTATGTACCTTTCAGCATTAATGGCGCCTTCACAGATGTGTAAGTTACCCATGTCTTGGGCACTAATACACCCCCATACCATCACACATGCTGCCTTTTACACTTTGCGCCTAGAACAATCCGGATGGTTCTTTTCCTCTTTGGTCCGGAGGACACAACGTCCACAGTTTCCAAAAACAATTTGAATTGTGGAATCGTCAGACCACAGAACACTTTTACACTTTGTATCAGTCCATCTTAGATGAGCTCAGGCCCAGCGAAGCCGACGGCATTTCTGGGTGTTGTTGATAAACGGTTTTCGCCTTGCATAGGAGAGTTTTAACTTGCACTTACAGATGTAGCGACCAACTGTAGTTACTGACATTGGGTTTCTGAAGTGTTCCTGAGCCCATGTGGTGATATCCTTTACACACTGATGTCGCTTGTTGATGCTGTACAGCCTGAGGGATCGAAGGTCACGGGCTTAGCTGCTTACGTGCAGTGATTTCTCCAGATTCTCTGAACCCTTTGATAATATTACGGAGCATAGATGGTGAAATCCCTAAATTCCTTGCAATAGCTGGTTGAGAAAGGTTTTTCTTAAACTGTTCAACAATTTGCTCACGCATTTGTTGACAAAGTGGTGACCCTCGCCCCATCCTTGTTTGTGAATGACTGAGCATTTCATGGAATCTACTTTTATACCCAATCATGGCACCCACCTGTTCCCAATTTGCCTGTTCACCTGTGGGATGTTCCAAATAAGTGTTTGATGAGCATTCCTCAACTTTATCAGTATTTATTACCACCTTTCCCAACTTCTTTGTCACGTGTTGCTGGCATCAAATTCTAAAGTTAATGATTATTTGAAAAAAAGAACGTTTATCAGTTTGAACATCAAATATGTTGTCTTTGTAGCATATTCAGCTGAATATGGGTTGAAAAGGATTTGCAAATCATTGTATTCCGTTTATATTTACATCTAACACAATTTCCCAACTCATATGGAAACGGGGTTTGTACAAGTTTGCATTCATCTTTTTAAAAACTACAAATGAGCTTTTTATGTGCTGTTACAGGCAGTGTTAACAACACCTTTATTTTTTAGCAGCGTCCGAGGAGCTTATACTCACAGGACATTTTATTAGGTACACTTGCACAATGTAATGATGTCAAATACCAAAGCAGAAATGCTGCCCTTACAAAGATAATCCATGCAGATCTTGCATATGATTTAAATCCACATTAAAACCTTTTGTAATGTAATATGATCAACATTGCATACTACACTGTGATAGTACACAATACATACACACTCACATGTATTCTGCAAGTGTGTGAATAGGAAAAAAAAAATACTGGCACAAATTGATTAGATGATCATTTGCAGCTGTTTTTTTTTATATGCAAGCAAGGTTTGGCCACTCCCCGGAAGCTTGATTAGAACCGCATATTGTCCTCAATGTACCCCACAAATACTACAGGACTCCTGCTTGGACTTTCAAAATGTTGTGCTTGTGCCCCCTAGTGGGAAAAAAACCGTCTGCTTGTTATTTCCAACTCCACTGAGGTCAAACCCCAGACCACATAACGGTCACCATGTCAAGTTCTGACGACGTTGTTAAGGCATCTTTGAAAGACACTAAGTGGATTTCACGGCCATAAAGGAAACACAGCTAATCCATGTGGAGCACATCTGGGATGTTTCCAGCAAAGTTTGTTTTCCATGGCGGTCTTTGCTCTGATAGACTCCTGATGGCCTCCACAGGGTCGCTCATTAGGAAGAATACATCCGCTACACATGTTGATGGTAGGTGTCTGGCCGCAAAACCCACATTTGACATACACAACTTACAGAAAGTTAGAGGTGCAACTGCAGGATGAAGCTAAAAGGAACTATGACCTTTGCACCTTGCAACATATTATATTCAGGGTTCGTACAGGTGCTTAAAAACCTTGAAAATGCTTGGATTTGAATGTTGTGTTTTCAAGGTTTTGAAAAATGCTTGAATTTTGGGTGAAGTGCTTGGAAATGTTCATCATATTTCTCAGCAGTCTGACGCAATAGGCTAATTATAAAATGGAAACAAATAAAATAAGTTTCCTTAAAAATGAAAGCTACACGCTTGATCTGTTGGCTTTGCACGAGCCCTCACATTAGGTTGTTGTCATGCCGGAGCAGTATATATGGCTCTGTGTCGCCCCCAAGAGGACAGTGGTGCATAAGTCCATCATGCCGGGAGGTTGTCGTTTTAATGAACATGATGTATGCATGAATTATGATACAAACAAACAAGTAAACAATAATTAATGTTATTTCTTGTAAGGAATGATGTATACATGAATGATGATGATACAAACAAACAAGTAAACAATAATGGTATTTCTTGTAAACAATCATGTCTTCATGAATTATGATACACACAAACAAGTAAACAATAATAATTAATGCTATTTATTATAAGGAATGATGTATACATGAATGATGATGATACAAACAAACAAGTAAACCATTATGTAATTTATTGTAAACAATGATGTCTACATGAATTATGATACAAACAAACAAGTCAACAATAATATTTAATGTTATTTATTATAAGGAATGATGTATACATGAATTATGATACAAACAAACAAGTAAACAATAAGGAATGTTATTTCTTGTAAGGAATTATGTTTACATGAATTATGATACAAACAAACAAGTCAACAATAATAAATAATGTTAGTTATTATAAGGAATGATATATACATGAATGATGATGATACAAACAAACAAGTAAACAATAATTAATGTTTTTTCTTGTAAGGAATGATGTATACATGAATGATGATGATGATGATGATGATGATACAAACAAACAAACAATAATTAATGTTATTTCTTGTAAGGAATGATGTATACATGAATGATGATGATGATACAAACAAGCAAGTGAACAATAATGTACATTCTTGTAAGGAATGTTGTCTACATGAATTATGATACAAACATACAAGTAAACAATAATTAATGTTATTTCTTGTAAGGAATGAGGTATACTGTACATGAATGATGATGATGATACAAACAAACAAGTAAACAATAATGGTATTTCTTGTAAACAATTATGTCTACATGAATTATGATACAAACAAACAAGTAAACAATAATTAATGTTATTTCTTGTAAGGAATGATGTATACATGAATGATGATGATACAAACAAACAAGTAAACAATAATGTTATTTCTTGTAAACAATGATGTCTACATGAATTATGATACAAACAAACAAGTAAACAATAATAAGTAATGTTATTTTTTTTATAAGGAATGATGTATACACGAATCATGATCCAAACAAACAAGTAAACAATAATTAATGTTATTTCTTGTAAGGAATGATGTATACATGAATGATGATGATGATGATGATACAAACAAACAAGTAAACAATAATGTTATTTCTTGTAAACAATGATGTCTACATGAATTATGATACAAACAAACAAGTAAACAATAATAATGTTTTTTTATAAGGAATGATGTATACATGAATTATGATAGAAACAAACAAGTAAACAATAATTAATGTTATTTCTTGTAAGGAATGATGTATACATGAATGATGATGATGATACAAACAAACAAGTAAACAATATTGTTATTTCTTGTAAACAATGATGTCTAGATGAATTATGATACAAACAAACAAGTAAACAATAATAATTAATGCTATTTATTATAAGGAATGATGTATACATGAATTATGATACAAACAAACAAGTAAACAATAATGTTATTTCTTGTAAACAATGATGTATGCATGAATTATGATACAAACAAACAAGTAAACAATAATAATGCTATTTATTATAAGGAATGATGTATACGTGAATTATGATACAAACAAACAAGTAAACAATAATTAATGTTATTTCTTGTAAGGAATAATGTATACATGAATGATGATGATGATGATACAAGCAAACAATAATTAATGTTATTTCTTGCAAGGAATGATGTATACATGAATGATGATGATGATACAAACAAACAAGTAAACAATGTTATTTCTTGTAAACAACGATGTCTACATGAATTATGATACAAACAAACAGTAAACAATAATAATTAATGTTATTTCCTGTAAGGAATGATGTATACATGGATGATGATGATACAAACAAACAAGTAAACAATGTTTGCAAACACCAATGACATTGAATAGTCTACAGAAACACTGCTTCATTCAGTTAATGATAACTGCTGCTTCAATGTTAGGCTTAGGTTTTTAGCAGATTTTCCGTATTTTTCCTACAGACAACATTTGGTGACCTCAAACAACAAGGCTATGGATTGATTCACACTGGTTTTCGCCTTTTGAAGGGTACTGGAAAAACTGGAAAATTGATCTTGAAAGTCCTTAAAAAGTGCTTGAATTTGGCCATGGAAAAGGTGTACGAACCCTGTTTATTATTTGACAGGCATAGTTTTCTGTGCTGCCATCGATCTTTTTGTATTTGTGTTGTAGCCTGCTGACGACACTGGGCCTGGTCTACCGTAGATGTGCCGGTGTTAAAACACGTACAAACTTGATAGCGCATTCAAAGCTGAGCTACTAAGCTTGTGCGCAGCGGATTGTGTCTCTTAAATGAGCAAAATAGAGAGTGCAATCCATTTAGCGTGTGTGTCTTCATGTATGTGCAGAATATGTGTTGATTATGCCCACAATAGTAGAAAGAGGAGGTGTAAATACAGTCATTTAAAACGTTTACCGTAAGTTAAAGTACCACTGATAGTCACACACACACTAAATGTGATGAAATTAACCTCTGCATTTGACCCATCCTCTTGTTCCACCCTGTGGGAGGTGAGGGTAGCAGTGAGCAGCAGCAGTGGCCGCGCTCGGGAATAATTTTTGGTGATTTAACCCCCAATTCCAACCCTTGATGCTGAGTGCCAAGCCGGGAGGTAATGGGTCCCATTTTTATAGTCTTCTGGTATAACTCCCGACCTACCAGGGCGGACACTCTAACCATTTAGCACTCACAATGTGATTTATCAAGACTAAAACTGTTCCGCGGCCTCTGGATCGCGCTGCAAAGACACACAATTGGGAGAGAAAATCCTACGTCTGTGTGTGTCAGCATATTTGGCTGTCAGAAATAATACATTTTGGCATATTGTCTGTTCAGCAATATATACAGAGAGTAAATGTGACAATGAAAAAGGAGGATTAGCTCCAAATTCTTCAGGACAACCGAAAATCATCAGCCCTGAGATTAGGTCTTGGGCGCAGTTGGGTGTTCCAACAGGACAATGACCCCAAACACATGTAAAAAATGGTAAAGGAATGGATAAATTAGGCAAGAATGAAGGTTTTAGAATGGCCTTCCTAAAGTCCTGACTTAAAGGGGAACATTATCACAATTTCAGAAGCGTTAAAACCATTAAAAATCAGTTCCCAATGGCTTATTTTATTTTTCGAAGTTTTTTTCAAAATTTTACCCATCACGCAATATCCCTAAAAAAAGCTTCAAAGTGCCTGATTTTAACCATCGTTATATACACTCGTCCATTTTCCTGTGACGTCACATAGTGATGCCAATACAAACAAACATGGCGCATAGAACAGCAAGGTATAGCGACATTAGCTCAGATTCAGACTCGGATTTCAGCGGCTTAAGCGATTCAACAGATTACGCATGTATTGAAACGGATGGTTGTAGTGTGGAGGCAGGTAGCGAAAACGAAATTGAAGAAGAAACTGAAGCTATTGAGCCATATCGGTTTGAACCATATGCAAGCGAAACCGACGAAAACGACACGACAGCCAGCGACACGGGAGGAAGCGAGGACAAATTCGGCGATCGCCTTCTAACCAACGATTGGTATGTGTTTGTTTGGCATTAAAGGAAACTAACAACTATGAACTAGGTTTACAGCATATGAAATACATTTGGCAACAACATGCACTTTGAGAGTGCAGACAGCCCAATTTTCATCAATTAATATATTCTGTAGACATACCCTCATCCGCTCTCTTTTCCTGGGGGTCTGGCGACAGATTTCTTTGACTTTATCGTTGGAAATGCATCTGCTTTGAGTGTCGCAGGATATCCACACATTCTTGCCATCTCTGTCGTAGCATAGCTTTCGTCGGTAAAGTGTGCGGAACAAACGTCCAATTTCTTGCCACTTTTGCATCTTTGGGCCACTGGTGCAACTTGGATCCGTCCCTGTTCGTGTTGTTACACCCTCCGACAACACACCGACGAGGCATGATGTCTCCAAGGTACGGAAAACAGTCGAAAAAACGGAAAATAACAGAGCTGATTTGACTCGGTGTTTGTAATTTGTTTGAGAAAATGGCGGATTACTAACGTCATCGCCCTGAGAGCGAATAATAGAAAGGCGTTTAATTCGCCAAAATTCACCCATTTAGAGTTCGGAAATCGGTTAAAAAAATATATGGTCTTTTTTCTGCAACATCAAGGTATATATTGACGCTTACATAGGTCTGGTGATAATGTTCCCCTTTAAACATGTGGACAATGCTGAAGAAACAAGTCCATGTCAAAAAAAGTTATCTAACAAACAGGAAACAATACGTGAAGCAAGGCGAACACACATCTACAACGCTAAATATCCTGTGGTGTACCTCAGGGATCAATACGAAGACCTAAATTATTAAATCTCTATATAAATGACATTTGTAAAGTTACAAAGGATTTAAAGTTAGTATTATTTGCGGATGATACAACAGCGTTTTGTCCAGGAGAGAACACACAGAAGATAATACAAATAATAACAGAAGAAATGAACAAATTAAAAAGATGGTTTGACAAAAACAGACTATCGTTGAATTTCAGTAAAACTAAAATAATGCTATTTGGTAACAGTAGAAGAGAAAGTCAAACACAAATACAAATAGACGGAATAGAAATTGAAAGAGTAAATGAAACCAAATTTCTAGGTATGATTGATGATAAATTGAACTGTAAATCTCATGTAAAAAATATACAACATAAAGTAGCGAGAAACACGTCAATAATGAGTAAAGCAAAACATGTTCTAGACCAAAAATCACTTCATATTCTCTACTGCTCGCTAGTGTTACCATATCTGAGTTATTGTGCAGAAATATGGGGAAATAACTACAAAAGTGCACTTCATTCATTAACTGTGTTACAAAAAAGATCAGTTAGAATAATACATAATGTTGGATATAGAGAACATACAAATCCTTTATTTATTGAATCAAAGATAATGAAATTCCACGACATAGTGAATTTGCAAAGAGCTAAAATTATACACAAAGCAAACTATAACCTGCTACCCAAGAATATACAACAATTCTTCTCAAAAAAAGAGGAGAAATATAATCTTAGAGAAAAATGTAATTTAAAACATTTGTATGCACGTACAACACTTGAGACCTTCAGTATATCAGTATGTGGAATTAAACTATGGAATGGATTAATAAGCAAATAAATTAAACAATGTACTAATATGATCCACTTCAAGAAACTCTTCAAACTTAAAGTGTTTACAAAGTACAAAGAACAAGAACCATGACAAACATTCTCAATTTATTTCATCCATCATTCATTCATTCTCAAAATAATCTTACTTATCTCACCATATGAAATATGACTTACTTCACCAATTATTATTATTTATTTATTTTTATTGTGATTACTTATGGAGTATATTGTGAATAAATTGTGAACAGGAAGTGAACAAAAATTTTAGCAACTGTTAAAGAAAAGGGGTAGGATTAAATAAGCTCTGCTTCTTCCTACTCCTTTTCGAACATGTTTAAAAGAGAAACTGGAAATTGTGATGTATCATGTTGTATGCTTGCATGTTCCAAATAAACTCAAACTCAACTCAAACTCAACCATACCTGCCAAACCTCCCGGATTTTCCGGGAGACTCCCGAAATTCAGCGCCTCTCCCGAAAACCTCCCGGGACAAATTTTCTCCCGAAATTCAGGCGGAGCTGGAAGCCACGCCCCCTCCAGCTCCATGCGGACCTGAGTGACGTGTCAACAGCCTGCATTCACGTCCGCTTTCCCACAATATAAACAGCATGCCTGCCTAATCACGTTATAACTGTAGAATGATCGAGGGCGAGTTCTTGGTTTCTTATGTGGGTTTATTGTTAGGCAGTTTCATTAACGTCCTCCCAGCGCGGCAACAACACACAACAACAGCAGTCATGTTTTATTCTACCGTAAAGCAGTTCGTCTGCCGTAAACAGCAATATTGTTGTAATATATTGAGTTGGAGGCAAGAACCAGGCGAAGTGATGAAGTACGTCTCTTTACTGTAGACTTCAGAACAGACTCACACACTTGACGTCAGGTGCGCAACACCACGTAAATCGTTGGCCAACCAAAAAGTAACCCCAGTACGCTATAGCCAACATTCACCAGGAGATGGCAACAGACAAACATAGATCACTCTATTACATTCCTCCCCTTTTAGAATTACTCAAACTAAATAAACAACCCAACCAAAAAATGCAGCAGCTCAATTAAAAAAACTGTACTTAAGCCACATTCTTTTCTTTTTTTTTTAGTACTGAACTCTTAACCCTCATTTGTAAACAATAACATGCTTATTATACAAACAGTATTTGTACACCTTTAACACAGATTTTTATACTGTCTTCAGAGATTCAGTTTTTTTGGTGGTACTCGAAACCTTTCTGGGTACCTGCGAAAGGGTGTTCAGCATGGCTAGAAAAATAGTGACAGAGAATAGAACAAGGATGGACAATTCAACCCTTAACTCAACAATGAGTAGATGAGTGTTATGTGTGTGTATATGTGTAAATAAATGAACACTGAAATTCAAGTATTTCTTATATATATATATATATATATATATATATATATATATATATATATATATATATATTGTTGCGCTTGGACCAGTTGTTCCTCCCAGGGAATTCAAGTTTCTGGTCGTCGCTCCCAAGCTCTTTACGACACTTAAAGCTGAGTAAAAGAACCACCAGAGACAGAATAGGTATTTTGTATATATTTTCAAAGCTTTGTAAATATAAATGAGACCAGTCCAGCATAGAACATTCAGTCACGCAGCTAAGATGGTCTTATCTAAAAAATGGAAACCTTCTATTCTATAAAGTCTCTCTCCCTCCCACCCTCGCTGTCTTGTCTTTTCAGCCCAAACACGTGCCCATTGTCCTCCGCACCTGGACATAAGAATAGATAAGAAGAAGGAGTATCTCTCTTTCTTACATTCCACACTCAAGGTTAGCACACAGTATTTGCAGACAGCCAAAAGACCACAATTGGAAGAAAAACACTAGCTGTTTTGTAATATGATTATGAAATTAAAGAAGTAACACTTAAATACGGATATATGTAAATATCTGCCTCCGACAATATATATATATATATATATATATATATATATATATATATATATATATATATATATATATATATATATATATATAATAAAATAAATATATATATAGAGCTAGAATTCACTGAAAGTCAAGTATTTCTTGTGTGTGTGTATATATATATATATATATATATATATATATATATATATATATATATATATATATATATATATATATATGAAATACTTGACTTTGTGAATTCTAGCTGTAAATATACTCCTCCCCTCTTAGCCACGCCCCCGTCCACCCCGACCACGCGCCCCCACCCCTCCCACCTCCCGAAATCGGAGGTCTCAAGGTTGGCAAGTATGAACTCAACCAACACATTTAGCTGAACTGCACCAATTTTGTCAAGAG